>NC_088685.1:16452737-16772737 GCF_028017835.1 Emys orbicularis | reverse complement strand
AAGCAATTGATAAATCTGATATCAGTTAAAGGGGAACAATTTATTATAAAAACTATTAAAATGTGAAAGAAATTTTGGAAAAGAATACAAACAATTTGGTCCATTATTTAATCTAGTGATTATCCTAGGATAGCACAGCATCTAACAGATCCTTGAATAACTACAGTTGTACTATCAGAGCAGTGTTTTAAAAAAAAAAAGAAAAGAAAAAAAAAAAAAAAAGAAATAATGGATAGAATATAACCTAAGACCACATTTTTTCAATTGTGAATGCTCAAGGTTGGATACACAAATCTGTATTTAGGCACCTAAGTAAAAGTGGACTGAGTTTCAGCAACTGAGCACTTGCAGCTTCCATTGAGTGGGAATTGAGTGCTCAGCTCCTTGAAAATTGGTTCACTTTTATTAAGGTGCCTAAAAATAGATTTGATTTCCAGTTTTAGGCACCTACATTTGAAAATTATGTAAACTTGTAAAATACTTTTTAAAATATATGCATGAACATGCTAGACTTTAAATAAGGAAAGTAAGTGTTTTTATAATGAAACTTGTTGATTTTAATTTAAAGGGAGACTCAATCTTAAAATTCATATTTATCTTTTAACCGTATTTTATTTAGCTTTGGATCTCATCCAGTGCTTACTGAATATAGAGGGGAAACTTTACACTGAATTAACTGGGCATTGGATCATACTCTTATTACTAATGCCATGTTTTCAAACTGAATTTGTCTTTCTCTCCTTACACAACTTGCTATTTATTTTGCTAGACACTGAAAATAGATTGTTTACCCAGTGGTTCGTATGTACTTGCACAATGAAACCACTTTGTGCTCTTACCTGTACTCATTAAAGGAACATTGATACAGTTTAATTGCTATTTCTTGAGATTATTGTAATAATTATATTTAGTGTTATGAAATATATTGTGAATATTAATGAAGGGATTAAGTCTGAATGTTTCCTCCTGTTTTATTACTGATTTTTTTGTGTCTGTTTTCATATCTCTTACCTATCATCAACCATATTGACCTACTGGTACCATGACACCATGAGTAGTATCCTGGCTCTTCAGCAGGACTTCCGAGCTCCTCTTTAGCTTATCTGCTCTCCTCCTACTTCTTTACATTGTCAGTCACTCTTCATTCAGATTTTTCTCCTCCATACAAGACAGATTTTACCTACTCCTTTCCTGTCAGTAACTTTATTTACGAGGCCACTCCCAGCAACTCTCAGTGCACTTCACACTTTCTCCTAGGGAACCCCCTACATATTTCATCCTTCTTATTCCCTTTCTACAACCCAGTTTCCCCAAGAAATATCATATCTCTTAAATTTTAGTTTGTTTTCCATCCAAACATGTTCTAATAAATCCTCAGATCTATGTCTTCCTTGCGTTTATTAGTCTTGTCTGGATTTGAAGAATCCCAAGAGATGGAGAATCCACAACTTCCCTTGGTGGTTTTTTCCAGTAGTTAATCACCCTCACTATTCCAATTTTGTTTAGAAATTGTCAGTGAGGGAGACTCCACCACAATCCTTCATAAGTTGTTCCAGTGGTTAACCCTTGCTTTTAAAAGTTTGTGCCTTATCTCTAGTTTGAAATTGTCTAGCTTGCACTTCTGGCTATTGAATCTTTTGTTAGACCTGCTAGATCAGGGGTCGGCAACGTTCGGCACGCGGCTCGCCAGGGTAAGCACCCCAGCGGGCCGGGCCAGTTTATTTACCTGCTGATGCGGCAGGTTCGTCCGATCGCGGCCCCCACTGGCTGCGGTTCGCCGTCCCGGGCCAATGGGGGCGGCAGGAAGCCGCGGCCAGCACATCCCTCGGCCTGCGCCGCTTCCCGCCGCCCCCATTGGCCCGGGACGGCGAACCGCGGCCAGTGGGGGCCGCGATCGGACGAACCTGCCGCATCAGCAGGTAAATAAACTGGCCCGGCCCGCTGGGGTGCTTACCCTGGCGAGCCGCGTGCCGAACGTTGCGACCCCTATGCTAGATTGAAGAGCCCACTATGGAAAATTTTGTTTCTTATGTAGATATTTTATAGATTGTCATTAAGTCACCCCTTAACCTTTAACCTTTTCTTGGTGAAGCTAAACAGATTGAACTCCTGGAGCCTGTCAGGAAGCAGGGATGCTGGAACAATTTGTATAGTGTGTATAGTTCAATGTATAGCCATTGAACCAAACTGTAAATCCTGTATATGATGGAAACCACTTCAGGCACCCCAGCACCTCTAGTTCCAGCACTTATGTCACAAAGTTGCAACCACTGATACTTGTTACGCCTTTCTCCGCTAGATTAAAAATCCCTTTAGTGATCTTTTCTCCCTTGTACACTGTAATCAGGTCATCAATCTCTGTTTTCTTTTTGATATGATAAACAAATTGAGGTCTCTAAGTCTCACACTGTAGTTACTTTTCCCAGCCCTTGAATAATTTCTGGGTCCCTTCTGTCCATCCTCTCCAATTTTTCAACACTTTTTAAGATGAGATTACCAGAACTGGTCACAGTATTCTTGTCACTCACCAAAGCCATGTACAGTGGTAAAATCACCTCCCTGCTCCCACTCACTGCTTCCCTGTTATGAATGTAAGGATCCCATTACCCTTTTAGCCACAGCATTGCACTGGGAAGCTCATGTTGAGTTGTTTGTCCATTATTCCCCCTAAATCTTTTTCAGAATTACTGCTTTCTAGGATACTATCCCCCAATTCTGTAGGTATGGCCTGCATTCTTTGTCCCTAGATGTATGACCTCTCATTTGTCTGTGTTAAATTTATTTTGATTGAATGGGCCCAGGTTACCAATCGATCCAGATTGCTCTGTATGACTGCCCAGTTCTTCTCATTATTTACCATTCCACCAGTCTGTGTGTTCACAAATTTTAATTCCATGTAATTGATAAAAATGTTGAAAGTAGTCAAGTCTAGAACCAATCCTGCTGAAGTCCATTAGAAAAAAGAAACATTTGATGATTTCCCATTGACAACTACTTTTTGAGACCTGTCAGTTAAACTCTTTGGAGACTTCAGTGCCAGCAAAAAATCATCCTTATGGGAGTGGTAGGTTCAGGGAAATAGTGGGCTGGTCTGCTACCAGCTGTGAAGTATATGGTAATGTATTCTTCATTAGTGGGCTGTAGCCCACGAAAGCTTATGCTCAAATAAATTTTAGTCTCTAAGGTGCCACAAGTACTCCTGTTCTTTTTGCGGATACAGACTAACATGGCTGCTACTCTGAAAAAAGAAATAGTATTTTTCTGTTCCACCATTGCAAGTACTGTAGTGCAATCTCTTTATCAGGAAAGTTGAATTTACACATGTAGAATTATTTAAAAACAAATACCTGCATTCGAAAATAAAACCCTGTAAAACTTTAGAGCCTACAAGTCCACTCAGTCCTATTTCTTGTTAAGCCAATCGCTCAGACAAGTAAGTTTGTTTGCTTTTTGCAGGAGATAATGCTGCCCACTTCTTGCTTACAAATGTCACCTGAAAGTAAGAACAGGCATTCACATGGCACTGTTGTAGCCGGCGTCGCAAGATATTTATGTGCCAAATGCCCTAAAGATTCATATATCCCTTCATGCTTCAACCACCATTCCAGAGGACGTGTCCATGCTGATGACTGGTTCTGCTCAATAACTATCCAAAGCCATGCAGACCGATGCATGTTCATTTTCATCATCTTAGTCAGATGCCACCAGCAGAAGGTTGATTTTCTTTTTTGGTGGTTTGGGTTCTGTGGTTTCCACATCAGAGTGTTGCTCTTTTAAGACTTCTGAAAGCATACTTCACACCTCATCCCTCTCAGATTTTGGAAGACAATTCTTAAACCTTGGGTCGAGTGCTGTAGCTATCTTTAGAAATCTCACTTTGGTACCTTCTTTGCGTTTTGTCAAATCTGCAGTGAAAGTGTTTTTAAAACCATGTGCTTGGTCGTCATCTGAGACTTCTATAACATGAAATATATGGCATAATGCAGGTAAAACAGAGTAAGAGACATTTTCCCCCAAGGAGTTCAATCATAAATTTAATATATATATTTTTTTAACTAGCGTCATCAGCAGGAAGCATGTCCTCTGGAATGGTAGCCGAACCATGAAGGGGCATTACAAATGTTTAGTATATCTGGCATGTAAATACCTTGCAGTGCCAGTTACAAAAATGCCATGCAAACACCTGTTCTCACTTTCAGATGACGTTGTAACTAAGAAGCTGGTAGCATTATGTCCTGTAAATGTGAACAACTTGTTTGTCTTCACGATTGGCTGAATAAGAAGTAGAACTGAGTGGACTTGCAGGCTCTAAAGCAGTGATGGGCAACCTGTGGCCTGCAGGTTGCATGCAGCCCATCAGGGTAATTTGATTGCGGGCCGCGAGATATTTTGCTGACATTGACTGTCCGCAGGCACAGCCCCCCGCAGTTCCCAGTGGCCGTGGTTTGCCGTTCCCAGCACAATGGGAGCTGTGGGAAGCAGCAGGCCGTAAGGATGTGCACACTTCGCATTCTGTATTGTAATTAAAATCAATATGTTTGAAAATGTAGAAAATACATCCAAAATATTTAATAAATTTCAATTGGTATTTTCTCGCTTAACAGTGCAATTAAAACTGTGATTAATCACGATTAATTTTTTTGAGTTATGCGTGGGTTAACAGCGATTAATCGACAGCCCATGTAAAAATGAACATAGGAATGCCCTCAAACAAAGCCCCCCATAAATGTATTCCTGACCCGAGTTAAGCATTCTGACATAGTATATTGTTTTCTTGATGTTTTCACTTACATACCACCTTGAGTCACATTTTCCCCAAAACTATGGTTTAATCAAAACAAGTTCTTTCGAAGCCTGTAGTCAGTAGAAATGTTTCCATGAAGCAATTTTTAATTCTAATAGGATTTTTTTAAAATGCATTCCTCTGCAGTGTTTGCAAAGCAAATATTTATCACAGCATTTTGCTAGGCCATGAGAACACAAAAATGAAATTGAGTAGAAACAAAAGTGAAACTAACTAGGTTGTTTTTGCTGTCCGGGCTACATGTAATGCAAAAAAAGTAGATAATGAAAAATAAATAGATTCTAAAATGTTTTGGTAATTGCATGATAGGTTTGTAACTTATATAAGTGTTTTTAAAATCTGAAAGAAAAGAAATGGGCCAGATTCTTGTATGTGGCAAAGATCCACGTAGGCAGCAGAGGGGGGAGGTCCAGGAGAGACTCAGTTATTGCTCTCTGATACTTTTGCCTGGCTGTGGCCCAGCCCAGTGTCAATGTAGGTTAGAGCACTCTCCAATATACTGTAATTAATACCAGTGTACAATGGTTCCCAAGGGAATATCTGTCAGTTGGAGAATTCAACATGCTCCAGCCATGCCCCATCATTGCCTCTGACACATGCCTTCTACTGTGCTGAGAGGAGGGTGGCAATGGAGGGAAGGCCAGAGTTAGAAGCAGGTAGCGCTAAAGAAGAGGAGGTGACGAGAGGGGGACAGAGGCAGTATGTGGACTTGTGTACATGGGTCTGCGGGGTGGAAGAGGCTATAGGACTGTAGAAGTGAAAGACCGAACTGGCAAGAGTAGTAGAGGAGAAGGAAAGGGTGAAGATATCAATAGAGGGAGAAGAGGAAGGAAGGAGGGGAAAATAAAGATAGTGAAGAGAACTGTGGGGAGAGCCAGGAATGGCAATTGCACCCCCTCAATCATCTCTACCTCTCTGTCCTCACACTTGTTCTCCCCTCCCCCACATATTTCCTTCTTTTCTGCTCCCTTTCCAGTCCATCTTAAGGGGGAAAAAATCATTCATATCTATGACCATTTCATCTCATGGCTCTCAATGGGACCTGGATTACTTCATCTGATATGGCCTTTTCAGCTGCCCTCTTATGGTGCATCTTTAAGTGTCCTTTAGCAGTTATCCATTCCACAACAGATGCCTTTCTTCTCCTCCATCCCATGGTGTATTCATAGTTTGCAGGATGATGTGTCCGGTTCCAGGGACCATCAAGTTTAAAAGCTTCTCTGATTCTGTACTATTGCTACACTGGGATTTACATTCACAATGTACCCAGCTAAGGAGGTGCCCCAGATTTCATTGCACACCAAGTGCCATTCTCCTCACAAGATTTGATTTCTCTCAAGGAGAGGTTTCCTGCACATTATGGCATCTGTGAGCGGAGAAGTCCCACCGTGGTTACTTTAATGAAATGGCTACTTTCTCAAGCTAGTCAAGAGGTAACCTAACCTTCTGGACTCTGAGCATATTGATTATCGTGAAAACTGGCTGCATGCATGCACATATTTGTGCTATTTTATAGAAACTGTGCCTAACTGGTAGTGAGCCTTTACATGTAAACTTGCCTGTACCATTTAGTGGTAAGCTATGTTAGGAAAAAGCCAGAAGATGATAGTTTGGCAGGTCTCAATACTAGCTTTTTCTCTGGATTCTAACGAGCAGTGATTTTCTGTGTTCCATTGTTTTAAACTGTCTCAGCAGCAAAACTGTATTAGAGGCCTACAGTATAAGGGTGCTACCTGGACTCCAAAGGCAAAATAAATTATTCTGATGGGTGCCCAAAGATATAGCCCCTGAATCATTGGAATCAAATTTTGGTTACAGTAAAAGGAGCTATGTTTACATTCTCTGGATCCATTTTATTTAGTTTAATCTAAGTGATATTACTTACATGGTGATCATCACGTGTTCTAAGCCAGGGCCCTACTATGGAATGCAAAAAAAAAAAAAAGTAAAGTATTTAGAAAACTTCACTGTTAAGTCCATGCTAAAGTCTCCTACCTTTCCACAAAACTTACAGTTTTGATCACAATTGCATTCACTAATATCTTGGGTTAGTCTGGCCATCTTCCTTGATAGGCAGAAATGGCATCAAAATTTCCTCCAGAAAAAAACTTACTGATTTCTGCTTGCTGTTTGGTATCCAATAAATCTTTGCTTTTTGTTCATATGAGTAAATATTTTTCTCAATGTGGAGGTAACTAACATTAAAGGTATGTCTTTACTGCAGAGTTAACTAGTTATTATACATTAGTTTCTGTGTTCAAGCTAGGCTAGCCCAAGTGAGAGAATTTACACTGCAAAGGGTAACTTGAGCCATTCTCAAGTTAATGTATCTATACTGGCACTGTATTGAACCAAGTGAGGCTCTGGGCCTTCTGGGGGCATAACCTTTGGTTCTTAGAGTTGCAATAGTGTGAGCTACTCTTTGAAATCTTTTATGGGGTATTGCGGGAAATGTTTTCCATCTTCTCTGGGTTCATGGTCAGAAGTGGTGTTTGCCCAGCAATTCATTACAGTACACTACTTCTGGTTTTGAGTTCACAACCTGCACTCAGTGTGAAGGCATTTCTCTGACTCAGAACAATGTCCTGTACCAAATGTTAGCATTAATAGAATTCTTATTTTGGGAGCAGAAGGAAGATGCAGGACATGAGGGGTTATGGAGGGTCTTTTGGAAGTAGTTTTTCACCCTCAGACAGCAATGATGTGCTTTGTTAATGAGATTATGTAGGCTGCATGCAGATATGATGGAGGAGTGAAGATCACTCATGTATGTTTCCACAGCTGAGGAATTGCCCTTTGCTAATTGGCGGTTCTGGAGCAGGACCACAACCATTGAGTGATAGGACTACATTGGCATAATGACCTGGGATGACCAGCAGTGGGCCCAGGACTTTTACATGAGGAAGACTACCTTCTTGGAGCTGTGTGAGGAGCTTGCCCTGGTCTTTTAGTGCCCTGATATGCAAATGAGACAGTCCATACCAGTCCAGAAGTGGGTTGTTGTTGCTCTCTGGAAGCTGGCAATCCTAGACAATTAAAGATCAATGACTAATCAGTTTGGGAAGTCAAATTTTGGTGTTGTGGTGATAGAGGTTTGCAAAGCAATTATAGCTTTGATTCACTTGGGTGTGTATGTGCATGTGTTAAGATTGGAATTGTCACTGAAATAGTGGTTTTCGAGCAAATGGTTCCTGAACCATGCTAGGACCATCATCTGCACAGATTTTGTAAACTGGAAAGGATATTTGTGACACAGTTTACTGTCACATGGGGGCGGGGAGAGGAAAAAACCCCAAACCCCAAAAACAAGCCGCTGATTCCTATTAAGTAGTTCTCTCAGGGGCTGCTGGGAGTGGGAGGGGTCTGGGACTACGTAAGCCAGACCCAGGTCATTCCAAGAGAGAGAAGGATGAGGCAGCAGTCTGGAAGACTGGGGGGCTAAAGCAGTACCTAGGAGTGCATACGGAAAAGAAAATAATAATAGCAGCAAAAAACAACTCCAGAAAGGGACAGGAGAAGAGACAAATACCTGCTGGGAAATAAAACACTGAATATGGGGAGAGTTAAGCACAGGCTGGGGCCTGCCTTCTCAGGAAACTCTGGACTAGCCATAAAGATAAGAGTACTATGGGAAAATGGGACTAAGTGCCTTTGGGTGTAGGTGGTGCACTTGTTTTATAAGTATTAGTACATTAATGATTGTCTGCCAATGATTGTGGTTGAGAATCCACGGGTTCACAATGCTACCCTCTCGTTCTGCAGGCCTTGGCTGACTACAAAGGGAGGTTCACGGGTGCTTTTGTGGGTTGCATGGGCAGAGTGCATGATTCCAGGTTATTCTGGAGATCCGGTCTTTTTGAATTTCGATAAACTGAGACTTTATTCCCACCCAGCAATATGGATATCAATAGGATATCTGTTCCCACTGTTATTTTGGCAGACCCAGAATATCCTCTCCTCTCCTATCTCATGAAGCCCTACTCTGATGTGAGAGTTGCTGGCAGAAGGTTTAATTACACACTGAAAAAGTACAGGATGGTGGTGGAATGTGTGTGTGGCTGACTGAAGGCCAGATGCTGCTGCCTACAAAATTGTTTGGTCTGCAGCATGTATAATGCCATTCATTTTACTGAGGCATGGTGTGCACTGTAAATGTGTGATGATAATGGGGAATACTTCGGGCAGGATTGGGGTGGTGATTGTGATTGTGCTGCTTTACAGACCCAGTGTAGACAGCCAGAATATATACTGTCTGGGACCAGGAGAACTAGGGAAGTAAGGGATGCCAGTGTTCCTACATCCTTGGCTTAAAGGGGAAAATGAGAGGAACTCTCACACTAGGAGATTGAACCGCAAAATATTTTAATGACAATGAATGAAACTGGAAGTTTAGCTGCTTCAAGATAGTTAAATGCACAAGAGGTGCAGTGTTATGTCACTTATAATGGAAGTGCACATGATCAGAGTACTTGTTGTCCCTCTTCTAGGCCTGTATGTGGGGTGGAGTGCATAGGGTACTGCTGAACATGTGTTCTATCCATGGACTAGCTAACCCTTCACCTAGATGTCCTCAACCTGCAGGACGTGGTATTGTGGAGGGGCAGCCATAGAGGGAGGCTAGACCTGTACTGCTACTGTGCTCTGGGCAGGGCCAGTCAAGCTGTTTTGGGACCTGGTGGCTCTCAGTCCCAGCATGCACACAAACAGGTCCCTCTGCTGCTAGTACTTTTCCTGCTGCTTCTGGTGGTCCTGCCTCTTCATGAGATGGTCATGAGTGACATAATCCAGAACCATCCTTTCCTCACTCTCAGATGCAGCGTAGTTCTCCTGGCCCTGCTACTGCATCTGCTTCTACAGAGCAAAGAGGCAATCCGACCTCCTGCCAAAGTCTGCTCCATTAGCTCCATCAAAGTATCTCCATCAGCTGGTCATCCCTTGTTCTCTTCCTTGTAGTTCGGAGGTTCTGGACCCTGGTGCTGATCGCCACTGATGACCTAGGCGGGTGCCTTGTCTGCACTGGAGCAGATGGCACTGTGAGGCAGTGTAACAGTACAGTACATCATTTTTCTGTCCAAGGAAGAAAAATGAAAAGTTTCTCCCTTTTAACTTTCTGTGTGTCAGCAATTGAAAAGTTGCAACATTTATCTCCTTGGCATTCATTCTTCTCAATCTCTGCATTTCTCTGCTCTCAAGCTACTTTGTTCCAGGGTTCCCCCCATCAGGACAATGGCAAGCCTTTTATATTTTAAAAAAGGGGGTCTGTGAAGTTTGGATGTGTGGCATGACAGTCCTATGACAGCAGAACACTACTAGTGACTGAGTTAACATTATTTCAAGCTGGTGGCACTGGAAGTGTGGACTTGCTTGAGGTCCATGAGTGGAGGAGAGAGCAGGTTGTTCTAGGTCGCCTGGGAGAAAACCATCCATCTATACCAGAGGTGGGCAAACTACAGCCCGCAGGCCACATCTTGCCCGCGGGACCCTTCTGCCTGGCCCCTGAGCTCCTGGCCCAGGAGACTAGCCCCCGGTCCCTCCCCCGCAGCCTCAGCTCACTGCATCGCCGGCGCAATGCTCTGGGCGGTGGGGCTGTGCGCTCTTGCTGGGCAGCGCAGCTGCGGAGCCTGGCTTGACCCAGTGCGCTGTGCTGCGCGATGGCGTGGCTGGCTCCGGCCAGGTACCGCGGCTGTCTGTACTGGTGCTCTGGGTGGCGCGGCTATCGCGCCGCCAGCCACCAGTGCTGCAGGCAGTGCGGTAAGGGGGCAGGGAGGGGTGGATGGGGCAGGGGTCCGAGGGGGGTCGTCAGGGGGCAAGAAGCGGGGGGAAGGGGGCGTCGGATAGGGGGCGGGGGCTGGGCCACGCCTGGCTGTTTGGGGAGGCACAGCCTCCCCTAACTGGCCCTCCATACAATTTTGGAAACCCGATGTGGCCCTCAGGCCAAAAAGTTTGCCCACCCCTGATCTATACTATGGAGTTGTCATCATCTGGTGACTGTTGGGCAGATCAGTGACTGGGTGGGAATAGTGAGGTATAAGGGAGGGTGTGGAAAATTTGTCTGCTGAGAAACAGACTGTTTGGAGTTCCTGCTGCAGAAGAAGTTCTCCTTTGTCATTACAGAAAAGTGGACTAAAATTGGGGCCAATGTAAACAGGATGCTGAGTAGGATGCAGCAGCCGAGAACCACCACAGGTGTTGCTCTAAGATATGCCTTCTCAAACGTCTCCCCTGCTCGCTTTCTACCTGCTATGGCAGCCAGATGCCAGACCCTATGTTTCTGAGAGACTTGGCAAGTGCTCTGTACTTAAGGGTAATAAGGAGATTTTTAATATATTAGGAACAAAATTAATCCTGACAATATTATTGGTCCATTACTAGGTGGAAATGGTGAAATTATCAATAATTGCTGAAAAGGCAGAAGTGTTCAATAAATATTTCTGTTCTGTATTTGGGGGAAAACAGATGATATAGTTTCATCATATGGTGATGATAACACTCTTTCTATTCCACTAGTATCTCAGGAGGATGTTAAGTAGAAGCTACTAAAGTTAGACATTTTAAAATAATTATGTCCAGATAGTTTGCATCCAAGTGCTAGTCTACACTACTGCGGTAGTTCGACGGCTGGCGATCGAAGTTCCGGGTTCGATTTATCGCGTCTGGTCTGGACGCGATAAATTGATCCCGGAAGCGCTCGCCGTCGACTGCGGTACTCCAGCTCGGCGAGAGGAGTACCGCGGAGTCGACGGGGAGCCTGCCTGCCGCGTGTGGACCGCGTCTGAACCGCGGTAACTTCGAAGTAAGGTATGTCGAATTCAGCTACGTTATTCACGTAGCTGAATTTGCGTACCTTACTTCGATTTGGGGGGCAAGTGTAGACCAAGCCCAAGAGTTTTAAAAGAACTGACTGAAGAACTTGCTGGACTGTTAATGTTGATTTTCAGTAAGTCTCTATGGAAATTCTGGAAGACTAGAAGAAAGCTAATCTTTCCATTTTTAAAAAGAGTAAATGGGATGACCTGGGTAATTATAGGCCTATCAGCCTGACTTTGATCCTGGGCAAGATAATGGAGCAGCTGATATGGGACTTGATTAATAAAGAATTAAAGGAGGGTAATGTAATTAATGCAAATCAACATGGTTTATGGAAAATAGATCCAGTCAAAATAACTTGATAGCTTTTTTTTGATGAGACTAAACATTTGGTTGATAAAGGTAATAGTGTTGACATAATATACTTACACTTCTGTAAGGTATTTGACTTGTACTGTAGGACATTTTGATTAAAAAAACTTAGAAAGATATAAAGTTAACAGTATACATTAAATGGCTTATGGGTGGGCTAACTGATAGGTCTCAAAATGTAATTGTAAATGGGGAATTATCATCTAGAGCAGGTGTTCTCAAACTGGGGGTCCAGACCCCTCAGGGGGTCGCGAGGCTATTATAGGGGGGGTCGCAAGTTGCCCTCCACCCCCAACTCTGCTTTTCCTTCAGCATTTATAATGGTGTTAAATATATAAAAAAGTGTTTTTAATGTATAAGGGGGGGGGGTCGCACTCAAGGGCTTGCTGTGTGAAAGGGGTCACCAGTACAAAAGTCTGAGAACCCCTGATCTAGAGGGTGTTTTCCCAGTGGAATCTCGCAGGGATTGGCTATTGGCCCTACTCTATTTAACATTTTTTTATCAGTGACCTGGAAGAAAACATAAAATCATCGCTAATAAAGTTTGAAGACAACAGAAAAACTGGGGGAGTGGTAAATAATGGAGATGACAGGTCACTAATTCAGAGCAATTTGGATCGCTTGGTAAACTGAGTGCAAACAAGCAATGTGTGTTTTAATATGGCTAAATATAAATACATACTTCTAGGGACAAAGAATGTAGGCCATACTTCCAGGATGAGCAGTCTATCCTGGGAAGCAGTAACTCTGAAAAAGATTGGGGTGGATAATCAGATGAACATGGCCTCCTAATGTGATGCTGTGGCCAAAAGAGCTGATGGGATGCTGGGATGCATAAATGGGAATCTTGAGTAGGAGCCTTTGTAGATGTATTTGTATATACATTTATATTTAGCCATATTAAAATGCATAGTTTGTTTGCGCCCAGTTTACCAAATAATACAGATCGCTCTGAATCAGTGACTCACGCTCTTCGTTGTTTATACTCCCCCAGTTTTCCTTTCATCTGCAAACTTTATCAATGATTATTTTTGTTTTCTTCCAGGCCATTAATGAAATAGTATAGGGCCAAGAACCGATCCTCAGGACCCCACTAGAAACACCCATTTGATGATGATTCCCTGTTTACAATTTTATTTTAAGACCTATCAATTAGCCAGCTTTTAATCCATTTAATGTGTGCCATATTAATCTTTCTGGTATTTTAATCAAAATGTTATTCAATACCAAATCAAATACTAAGAAGTTTTAAGTATCAACACTATTATCTTTATAAACAAACTTGTACTCTCATTTAAAAAAAAACAAACCTAGTTAGTTTGGTAGGATCTATTTTCTATTAATCCATGTTGATTGGCATTAATTATAATTCCCTCCTTTAATTCTTTATTAACAGAGTCCTGTATCAGCTGTTCCAGAAGAGTGATAGGCCTATAGTTATCTGGATTATCCCATTTACCCTTCTTAAATATTGGCACTACGTTACCTTTTCTTTCAATGAAAACCTTGCATTCCACTTTTTTCCTGTTATCTTTTTTTTTCCTTTGAGTAAAATGACCACCATTGGTATTAATCTAAAAATACCAGTTATAACTTAAAATATCCTTTTAAAATTATCAAACCATTTTGTACATGGTGAGAAATAGTTTTTACCTCTGTCATTTTCAACCTGCTAGGCTGAGTGAAATGTGTGGAGTTTTCCCTTTAAAGCAAGGATATCTTTACATGCTGCCTGCCCCAATCAGATACTCTTAATTGACATATTTTATTATTGGTTCTCTCAATTTACAGTTCGAAGCTGGAACCTTTTTGGTTAACTATGGCTCCAAGACTTTCAGAGAGTTTATGGTGGTAGTGGTTGCTAATTTAAGGAAGGTGGTATATAATATTTATATTTATCCTCAAGATCTTTTGATCATAGCTCCATACCGCTCCATTGCAGAAGCCAGCATTTTTCCCTGTCTGTATCAACAATCTCAACTTTTTAGAAGCTGGAAATTGTAAATAAGAATTTACAAGGTGTCTTAAGGCCATTTAGTTTCACAGATTCTCTTCTCTTCTCCCCCCCACCCCACACACAGGCAGAGCCTGGTGGTCCCATAAAAACTCAATATTGACCTTAAGGCCTTCTGAAAATCTACTTTGAAATCTTGGGTTTCTTTTCCTTCTACTTTTTAATGGTTAAAGTTAACGTTTTACTAGCTATTTAAAAGGTGTGGATCAGCACCTTATTTTAAGTTTTATTTAAAGTCGTTGGTGTTCTCAAATCTGCCCTGAGTTTTCTTCTTTAGATTAATTTTTTTTTAAATCATAAGGTATTTCTATATCCTTTTGCCCAAATCTTAAAAATTCCCAGGAGAGGAATTTTCACTTTCTGGAGTTTAGGACAGAGTTTTGCAAGACACCTTCTCTGTTTGGCTATTTCCATCTTAATAAGAAGGGCTTTATGTCTACTAAACCACTATTTCTAGGTTTTTATGGAATTGGGCAGTGCCCAGTTCCATAAAAAGCCATTGTACCATAGCTGTAGCAACAGCCAGTCTGCAAAGCTGCTATTTGGAGCACTCTGCAGCCACTCATAAAGTGTGTGTGTGTGTGTGTGTGTGTGTGTGTGTAAGTGTAATAAAATTGGTGGTTCTTCGAATGATGGTCCCTACATGGATTCCAGAAGTGGGTGCACATGCGTGCCATGCGCCGGAGCCGGAACTGTTTTGTAGTAGTGTTTGTTGGCCCACATGTGCGTCATCTGTGTGTCTGTGTCCGAGGCGATATGAAGCCATGCGGATCAATGCTACTCCAGTTCTCTCTTACGCTGCATGGCCAGTCAGAACCCCTATTCCTGGGTGCTTGTAGTTCTTCTGAGAGAACTCTGTCTGTTTCTAATTAGTGTATATAGTTGTTTGAGTATTTACAGTTGTTTATAGTAATCTTTGTAAAGTTCTTAGTTAGGCTCCCCCGTTGGACTTCTTCCCCCGGTGGGGGGATCCCCACCACATCCTTTCCAGGGATCCTTTCCTTGGCAAGCTGGCTTCAAAAGCTGTGCTTCATGCCTGCTCTCCTTTTCTGTGAGCGACGAGCACCAACGGTGTCTCTACTGCTTCGGTGAAGCCCACATCAGCACTCACTGCTCCATATTGTTTAATATCTTTATTAATGATCTGGAGGATGGTGTGGACTGCACTCTCAGCAAGTTTGCCGATGACACTAAACTAGGAGGCGTGGTAGATACACTAGAGGGTAGGGATCGGATACAGAGGGACCTAGACAAATTAGAGGATTGGGCCAAGAGAAACCTGATGAGGTTCAACAAGGACAAGTGCAGAGTCCTGCACCTAGGACGGAGGAATCCTATGCACTGCTACAGACTAGGGACCGAGTGGCTAGGTAGCAGTTCTGCAGAAAAGGACCTAGGGGTCACAGTGGACGAGAAGCTGGATATGAGTCAACAGTGTGCTCTTGTTGCCAAGAAGGCTAACGGCATTTTGGGCTGTATAAGTAGGGGCATTGCCAGCAGATCGAGGGACGTGATCGTTCCCCTTTATTCGACATTGGTGAGGCCTCATCTGGAGTACTGTGTCCAGTTTTGGGCCCCACACTACAAGAAGGATGTGGAAAAATTGGAAAGAGTCCAGCGGAGGGCAACGAAAATGATTAGGGGTCTGGAGCGCATGACTTATGAGGAGAGGCTGAGGGAACTGGGATTGTTTAGTCTCCAGAAGAGAAGAATGAGGGGGGATTTGATAGCAGCCTTCAACTACCTGAAGGGGGGTTCCAAAGAGGAACTCGGCTGTTCTCAATGGTTGCAGATGACAGAACAAGGAACAATGGTCTCAAGTTGCAGTGGGGGAGGTCTAGGTTGGATATTAGGAAACACTATTTCACTAGGAGGGTGGTGAAGCACTGGAATGCGTTACCTAGGGAGGTGGTGGAGTCTCCTTCCTTGGAGGTTTTTAAGGCCCGGCTTGACAAAGCCCTGGCTGGGATGATTTAGTTGGGAATTGGTCCTGCTTTGAGCAGGGGGTTGGACTAGATGACCTGCTGAGGTCCCTTCCAACCCTGATATTCTATGATTCTATGATCTTCCACTCATTTCTGCCTCAAACTTAGGAAGGTAGAGAACTTAGCTGCCTCCAAGTTTCTTATGGAGGAGGCTTTGTACCCACATGCACAGTCAGATCTGGGACCAGCGGATCCTCCTGAATGGTGCCCATTACTGCTGGTGAGTGCCCCTCCATCTTTCTCCTGAGTACCAGGACCCTCAGTACTGCTGCATCCGCCAAAGCCTCACCATGAGCATAAGAAGCACGGACATGGGCATAAAGGGCAGCTCCCCGATCAGGACTACCCCTAAACGCAGCATTGCCTCCCCAAGCCAGATCGGGTGAGAAGTCGCACATCAGCCCTTCTGCTCCAGCTCCCTAGAAGCCCCGGGTGGATCTTATGGTAAAACACCACACGAGCTGCAGATGCCATCTCCTGCCACAGTTACTGGTCCATCACCATATTCGCCAACAGCACCGTTGACACCTCTGGTTCCCTGCATGCCAGGTCGCGTGATACTGCTGACACTCATGGCTGAGCTCATGCTCCTGTATGCCGGTTCCCTGCTGCGTTCTGGCCCCCCAGACACCTCGTTGCTTCCCTCTCTGGTGGATGAACCTGTCCTGTTCCTCCTGGAGCAGTGTACTTCTTCCACCTGCCTCGCACCAATGGCTCCACTGCTCCCGGGCCTGTCCTTGGAGTCTGACTGGTTTTCCGAACTGGACACCACCTCCTCATCTGCATGCTCTTGCAGCCTGGATCCCAGGCAACAACCATCCTATCCACCCGGTTACGACCCTTCCACCGAGCCGTGGTTCCGTTACCACAGAGGCCCGCAGATGCCTGGTGACCCATATGCTTGCCCTACTGGACTCCCTGGGATCCCTACTGGGACCGTGGGATGCCGCTGCTGCCATCTTACTGGCCGTCCTCTGCCTGCACTGTGCCCCCCTCTGGGTATAATGAAACGGAAGATGATGTCATTATGTGGCGAACACTGCCGGTACCACTGGTCCCATGGGAGCCTCGGCATCCCTAGATGAGGCATTAATTCTGCGTTCCCTCTTCCCTAAGGATGACCATAGACAGTACTATGACCTGTTTTGGCGCTTGGCGGAGGTTCTTGAACTCATGGTGGAAGAAGTCCAGGACCCGCAAAACCAGCTCTTGGATATTCTTCAACCACCCAGGTCTTTATGGACTGCCTCCCCTATCCACATGGCCTTCCTACAACTGGCTCAGTCGATCTGGCACATGCTGGCCTCCTGTGCCCCTACTTACTAGTGTGCAGAGTGACGATACTTCGTCCCATCTCAAGGTACGGACTTCCTGTTTACTCCCCCCGACTCCCTCTTGTTTCACATGGCAGCTGAACATGCTCGACAGCAACACCTTTAGGCCACCCCCAACTCCCCAGTCAAGGCAGCAAAGAAGCTAGACCCTTTTAGGGTGAAAGGTTTATTCATCTGTTGGACTTCTGTTCCGAATCGCTAATTACCAGGCCCTTTTGGCAAAGTACGATTTCCTGACATATTTGAAGCTCACAGACTTTCAGACCTTTCTCCTGCAGACAAATCCAGCAGGATTTCCAGGTGCTGCTGGATAAGGGCACACTGGTAACCAAGGTGACCCTCCAGACAGTGATCGATGCCGCTGACACTGCATCCTACTCTCTGGCCTCCGATGTAGTACTCCACCAAGGCTCCATGCTCCAATCCTTCTGATTTCCTAAAGAGGTCCAGACCACTCTCGAAGAGCTTCCATTACATAAGAATGGCCATACTGGGTCACACCAAAGGTCTATCTAGCCCAGTATCCTGTCTTCCGACAGTGGCCAAAGCCAGGTGCTTCAAAGGGAATGAACAGAACAGGTGAGATCCCTTTGTAACTCTTTGCAGTCTGCTTTGGACTTAGCTATCTTGAGTAGTTTTGTATTATCTGCAAATTTTACCACCTCACTGTTTACCCTTCTTTCCAGATCAATCAAATTTGACAATCAAAAAATCTTCAGCGACAAGATAGATGAATCCCTAAACTCCCTCAAGGATTCCTGCACCACTCTGCAGGTATCTACACCCAGTCCTGACCTGCAGGCAGCAAAGGTCGTCCTTTCACCCCTGCCTCCGCGCCATGTACCTATTTTCAATGACCGCAGGAGCTGTCTCACCAACGTCCACGCATCCAACAACCCCATTATTCCGCCGCTACCACCTCCGCTCCCTTGACTCTCCTGCAATGTCAATTCAAACAGCTGTTTTGACTCTTTCATCGAGACTCGCGAACCTCTTCCCACCCCCACCCAGGGTGCCCCAGGTTGTCTTTGGGGTCCATCTTGCCCTGTTCACCCACAGTTGGGGCAAGATCAGCACTGATGGCTGGGTGCTGGACATCATTCATTGGTGTACTCGATAAGAGTTCCTCGTTCCCCACATGTCAATTTTATTCTATGCAAATTACAAGTGGGGGCTCCATGATCCTGTGCTTCACTCCATCTTCCATCAGTGGAGTACCCTGCACGGGCACCTCTTTGCAACCACCTAGAACCACAAATTCCCACTCTTCTACACTACAGACCTAAATTGGCATAACCGTGTTGCTCCGGGGGTGTGAAAAATCCACAATCCAGAGTGATGACTTTATACTGACCTAAACCACCCAGGTAAAGAGTGTTATGTCAGTGGGAGAGCTTCAGACACCGACATAGCTACCGCTTCTCGGGGAGATAGATTAACTACACTGATGGTAGAAGCTCTCCTGTTGGCCTAGGAGCATCTTCACTAAAGCGCTACAGCAGAGCAGCTGTAGCATTGTATGTGAAGACAAGCCCTTAATTTTACTAAGTTTCCTTCCCATAACCTACTAATTTTGCCTTATTCCTCTGTGGGTTGAGCATCTTGTATCTAGTCCTCATCTCTATCCCAATATCATTGGATGTTTTTCTAAAATACATGCTCTAGGAATTATTTTGGGGAAGTTGGACAAGCCCTTATACAGGAGGTCAGACTAGATGATCTCAGTGGTTGTTTCTGGTCTCGAAATCTATGAATCATTTGGGAATATTTAATAGAGCTCTTAGAACTTCCTAAATTGGTGTTGAGAAGCCCTCTCCACAAGCCACAAGCCCAAAACCCAAGTGAGATTATTTATTTATTTTTGCTCAGTTGTGAGAAGGGGTTATTTATGTGGCCTGTAGTTCCTTTGAATCAGGGGTACCTAATAGTACTGTTAAGTACTTTTAGTATACTAAGAAAAAATTGAAAGATGTGACCAGTGTTAGACACTGAAGTGACTAAGACAGAATTTTCCAAACTTTTGGGTGTGACACCTTTGGTGCCCATATTCTTACTGAACCTCCTAAATAAAAATTGACTTCACTGGAAGCTGTGGATGTTCAGCATATCTGAAAATCAGATCTGTTTACTATTTAGTTACCTAAGTGTAGATTTAGGTGTATAGGCACCCAGTTTTAAAAAGTTTGACATAAATTGTTACATTAAGTACCATTAATTCAAAATGGAAACTTTTTTGAACCTTCTTTACAGATTGGCTTAGGCAGTTCATCATATAATGCGTTCATAAAAACCTTTTGAGATTTTGATATAACAAATATTACACGCAACATTTAACACTTAAATGTCTATTAGTGCATTTGTGTATCCAGTTTACACCATGTTAGTAGCATTTTGCTGTGTCTTATGAGATCAGTTGCTGCTACTCAAGTGGTCTGCAGACAAAAAATTTAAACAGTGCATTTAGCTCCTGGGTGTTCTTGAGAAGTGGACTGTATTTTCATGCTGCCTGGAGGAGGTGCTACGATGATATTGAAATTATAATAAAATTAGGATGGGCCATGTTAGAGATTTCTGTCTACTCCCATACCTAGAACAGGAGTAAAGACACCAAAGCCTGAGATAATTCTAGTTTTAAAAAACTCACTGCACAATTAATTAGTGATCATATGACTGTTCTGTTTTTTATCTTCTGTAATGTTAATTGTATTTTTTTCATCTAATGTAGAAAAAAAATTATACTGCAATGGTCCAAAGGAATATTGCATACCTGCCATTTTTAATTCAAGTGATGGTAAGGTGGGTTATTAATTTTCTTGTGTGAATTGTCTCATGGTATAGTTTAAAGAGAAGGGGGGGTTGTGTGTGCTTAATTTCCAACAGTACTGAAAAATACCTCCAGTTCCATTACATGAAAACATATCTTATTTAAACACTGGTGTCACCTGAATTGGCAGGAATTTGCCAGAAAAAAGGGCAGGGGAGGCTAGTTTTAAAAGGAGAAAATGTAGCTGAGACAAAAGCTCCTTCTCCCAAGCTTTCATACTCATGTTCCAGTGGGTAGAAACCCACACTGGACAGAAGCCATCCATGGGTTTACACATTGATTTTTGAAAAGTAAATAAACAGGTTTTGTTAGCCCTAACTTACTTTCCTTTTTAATATACATTTTCTGCTCCTATTACTAATCTTAGCCTTAGTAGTGTTTTATATATTGTGCAAAATAAGTGCTAAATCTGCTGTATAATACTGTATGTAGAACACTCCACTGTGTTTCAAGAGATTTGACTCTTGGTGCACCTTTTTGTATGTTATTGGTTAATCCTCTGTTAAAATCAGCAGGAGAGTTTTTTAATCTGGACTCCCTGCACTGAGGAAGTCCCCTTGTAAATTCAAGACTAGCCAAGGAAGTTAGCAATCTTTTTGTGTAAATCTAAGTATCTATCAAAGGTTTCAGGCTCTGTTAGGGGAAGCCCTGAATAGGGATTGGGTCTGTGACACCAATGCCCAACCATATGGTTTGTTCCAAGATCTGAAAGGTTGCTGTGCTATAAAATAGCTTCAAGATGGAATAGAATTCTGAATATTGGCATGTAAACATTTCTGGGGTGTCATTTAGGCTTGAAAAACTAGTGCACTTTTGGTCAAGGATTGTACTGTTTTTCCTTTCACCCAGACATACTAAAACTGCTGTTACTATTAGTATACCAGGCTGGAAAAGGATTAGGAACATGGGATTTTTTGTTTTTGTTTTTTGTTCTTTAAAACATCTCATGTTATAAGTCTAAAATCCATGTTCATACTACATATGGAAGTGTAACCTTAGCTTTGTTATGGTAGTCCGTTGATCTTAGAAAGTGGTATACATTATGATAAGCTTCAGTCATAATCGTGCATTTATTAGCTTTTGTGAATTTGTGACAAACTTAGATGTTGCAGGTTTTGGTGAGAATTATTTGAAGGAGAATGAAATGGAGCTTAAAGGCCAGCTTTCATGTATGGAAATATTCTTAAACAACACTTAAAGCATTTAGTTTGTTCTTAATAATTTTTTCTTATTATATTTAATTATTGAAGATTCCGTTTAAACAAGGATTTGCTTCTCAGCCCATCTTTCTGTCCCCTTCATCTTGAAGTGAACTCTGTATTTTAAATATGTCACATCTCATTCTTTTTCATAACAGCAGATTGACTCAGAACATTTGTTGATCTGTTTGTTTTATTTGTTAGTTTTGTTCACAATATCTAACTGCCAATTTATGGAATTATAACACGGCTGATTGATCAGGGATCAATCCAAGCATGTTAAGGTGTGGAAATGAGTATTTGGTTGGGTGTTGCTTTGGGGTGTGGCAACAGAGGATTTGGCTGGTAGGTTTAGTCTTTGGGCTATGAGGTGACGAGTACATTTTTAAGCCCTGCTTAGAAACTAAAGTTTTTGATTATACTATAATCAAAAAGAGGAAACTCGGATTTAAATAGATATGCTTAGGTGAGTCGTCCTCTCATTTCATTGTCTGTTTATCCCCACTTTATTTAAACTTTGGTTGCTCTGACTCTGTCTCTCTCCCATAAGGCCAGACACTAGTTTGTTGACCATAAATGCCACCAATAAACCTAACTAATTAAAATACTCTAGAAACTTAAGATTTGTTATATTGGGTTAGATCATTGATCATTCAAGTGCTGGAATAAGTTATGTATGTAAAAATGAACTTTTTTCTAAAGAAAATACTGTCAAAATTAGAGGAAAACACTTTGACTGAAAGCATATTCATAGGCCTAAGTCTCTGCTCACATTTTTTCCTATTTACAGTGACAGCTGATGCCCACTCTAAGTGGGGAGTGAGGTTAATCCTCTGTGGTGGAAAAAAGGCTCCGTCACTGGGCTGCTGTCCACTTGCTGGGTATAAGGTCTCTCTGTTGGTCAGCAGAACTACCCAGAATACCCGTATCTGTTGGCAGAGCTCTCCCTCCTACCAGCCAAGAGGCTCCTCCACCAGACAGCAGAGTCCCTTGCTGCTGGACAACAGAGCCCCTCAGCCCCCCGCCCCCCACCAGCCAGTACAGTAAATCACTGCATAGCCCCCCGTCTGGCTGCAGAGCATCCAGGAGCTTCCCCTCCCATGCCAGGCAGTAGAGCCCTTTCTTCCCAACAGGCCTACTTGCTGCCTCTGTTCTTCAAATTTGAAGGATGGTGATAGCAAGTTCTTCTGCCTCATTGTCTCCCATTCAGATTTCTTGTGCAGTTCTAGAGGTAGAGCTGTGTACTGAAGCTGCTCAGGCTCTTGGAGGCGAATCTTACTTCTCACCAAGAAGAGTTAGAACCCTATCCGGGATCAAACTCTGATCTCAGCCCTGCCTCGTTTTTAGGGGTTGGAAATTACCAGTTCTTCCCTTCCTGGACTGCAGTCCATTGTGCTGCATCTACATTCACTTGGCTAGATGTTGCCATCTCATTCCAGCCTGCACTGTCTGCCACACCAGTCCACGGTTCCCTTCCTTCCCACATCTCCTCACCCCACCCCCGCACGCCCCCTCTCCCCCACAACTGTACTGGTAGTGACGGTATTTAGCAGAAGTATTTTTTTACTTTAAAAGAAACAAGATTTAATTGGTGGGTCTTAGGCCTATTAGCCCCTGAGTAGCCACTGCTGCTGCCTGCTCCTTGTCTTGTTCCTTGTCAACCCTTTTGCGCTGTTCTTGTGTTCTCATCTTCGTGCCATTTTCTGATTCTCCCTTTATACTTGAGACTTCCTCCATCTCCTTTTGAGTCAAATGACCTTGATTTCTTCTTTTAGCTCTCTTTTTAAAGCATGCTTCTTCCATAAAACATTTCAAACTGTACTTTTTTCTAGCAATATATCTATGCTGATATGAGAGTGAGTATTCATTTGGTGTATTGTATATGTTTAAACTGTGTTTTCAGGGTCAAACAGAATTTGAAGGATGGGATAGCATTTTCCTTTATTTCTTTTTGCAGGGCGATGCTTGCTAATTGTGCTCAACATATAAGAACATAAGAATGGCCGTACTTGATCAGACCAACGATCCATCTAGCCCAGTATCCTGTATCTGACGATGGCCAATGCCAGAGGCGTTAGAGGGAATGAACAGAACAGGACAATGTAGTTATCCATCCCCTGTTGTCCAGTTCCAGCTTCTGGCATTTGGAGGTTTAGGGACACCCAGAGCATGGGATTGTGTCCTTGACCATCTTGGCTAATGACCATTGATGGACCTATCCTTCATGAACTTACCTAATTCTTTTTTTAATACAGTTATACTTTTGGCCTTCACAATATCCCATGGCAATGAATTTCACAGGTTGACTACATTGCATGAAGTACTTCCTTATGTTTGTTTTAAACTTGCTGCCTATTAATTTCATCAGAAGACCCCTGGTTTGTGTGTTATGTGAAGGGATAAATAACACTTCCCTATTCACTTTCTCCATACCATTCATGACTTTATAGACATCTATCGTACCCCCTCTGAGTTCTCTTTTCTAAGCTGAATAGTCCCAGTTTTTTAACCTGTCCTTGTATGGAAGCTCGTAAGGGGGTTCCATCCCCCAATAATGTTTGTTGCTCTTCTTCTGCACCTTTTCCAGTTCTAACATATCTTTTTTGACATGAGGTGATCAGAACTGCATGCCGTATTCAAAGTGTGAGCATACTATGGATTTATTATAACATAATATCATTATGATATTTTCTGTCTTATCTATCCATCCTTTTTTTAAGGGTTCCTAAGATCGTTAGCTATTTGTTTACTGCTGCTGCACGCGGAGCAGATGTTCTCATGGAACTGTCTATGATGACTCCATCTTTCATGAGTGGGGTAACAGTTAATTTAGACCCCATCATTTTGTACATATAGTTTATTAGGATTATTTTTTCCAATGTGCATTACTTTGCACTTATCAATATTGAATTTCATCTGCTATTTTGTTGGTCAGTCACCCAGTTTTGTGAGATCCCTTTATAACTCTTCACATGCTGCTTTGAACTTAACTAAATTACATTCTATTTTGTTGACCATGTCAATTGATTTTAGTTAAAATATTAAAAATTACATTGCTTTTTACATGTTATAATTTGTGACAACTTTGATCAATAAATCAACAATTATAGTAGTTTTAAGATTATATTGTGTATGTCAAATATATTGAAGTAAAAGTAAAAATTCAAATATTTTTTTTAGTTTGTCCACTTGAATTGTTGGAATTTTAACGCACACAGACTGTTTTCACCCTGTTGTTAAGTAAGATTGAGATGCCTTGGGCGCTTCATCCCTGAAAAAAGTTATTTTTGTACACTGCTGGCAATTTATATAATAATTTTCAAACAGAATTTTAATTTTCCAGTTATAATTGGCACAGTTTAAGCTTTCCTTGAAAAGATTTTTCAATCATATATAAGTTTCAGCTTGTTAAATTCATATTGTAAAGCTAATGCTGTTTCCCAAGCCTTGGGGATATCCTGCTTATGTAATTCCAGGTTTACGCAGCAACTGTGCAGACATGATTATTAACAATAGTCTGAATAATTGCACCACTTGGCTGGTTTGTGGTTGGGCAGTGTCTAGTACCTAGATGTGAAGCAGTTAAAATGAAAAACAAATACAAAAACAAACAAAAAACAAAACAAAACATGAGAGAGAAGTTGCTGAAACACTAAGTTGTTGCTTCTGAGAGACAGGTTTTTCTATGGATGTGCATGTATGATGAGACTTAATGGATAGGAAATCCTCTTAAGGTTAAAACTCTTGAAGTTTTCCCCAGTTACTAGAAAAAGATAATCTGCAGAAGGTAATACACAATTTTATTGTTAATTTAAGTGATTCTTTCCCACCCTGTCTAGAAATGTTAATTCGTTTATAGAGAGAGCAAATAATGTACACATTATATGTCTTGGAAAATGGTTTTAATCAAAGAGCCATTGTTTAGTAGAAATGGCTATTGAATAAACTTGATGTAAGTGTTAATCTCTTTATGTTATACAGTGTAATATTGAATGTGTTGCAGTGTTGCTCAGGTGGATGGGTACCCTAAGACAAAATAAGAAGTGACCCAACCCTTTGCTCTTCCCCCAAACTGGACCAAATTTTCAAGCTTTTTATCAATATGCTTAAGTCTTTGCTGCTCTTTTCTTCACACACCTTTTAATATTTGGTGGCAGGATATTGATTCGCTGCTGCTACTACTGTATGGTACTTCTCTGGTACTGAGATACCAGGGTGTGCAGGATGTCTGAGGATCTTAAACCTGATACATTCTGAGGCTTCCCAGGAGCAATGTGTTTTCTGGGATGTTAGTACTAGGAAGCCCCAGAGAATATTTGAAATTTAAAGTAATCAGCAGTGGTATCTGTACCTCATTGGTGAGATGTCTGTGCTTAAATACAGCGATTTTCATTATTAAATATAAAGTAGACCCATTTCAAGACCCATCAAGAGGCACTTCTGTTGTGATATATACAAGAAATTACACAACTAACTAGGTAGGAGGTCAGTTAGGGACAAATATATATTTCCAGATAAACCACAGGTTAAATTGAAGTTAACATTCAGTATATGTCAGTAACTTAAGGATAAAAACATACAGGAGTACTGTTGTTAATCCCAAAACAAGCATTACAAATCCAGGAAATCCAGAGTTAAGATTAAATTGAAAAGAAAGCCAAGATGTTAAGGTATGGAAATGCACAGTTAAGGCCCTTAGTGACCCCTAACAGTATTATCTTCCCGGAGTGCAGCTCCTCACTCTGGTTGGAGGTGGAGGCCATTTTGAAAGAGGTTGTTTCTTCTAGGAGTACCTGTGGTCTCATTCCCATTGAAAACAATAGGAGGGGGAAGTTCTTTGTGGAATTCTGTAGAGGAGAACATTTTTGGTCAGCCTTTGCTGATGAATAAATTACGAAGAATAACAAAGCCTTACAAATGTTGCCAATATATTAGATTTCAGTATATTGGGAAGCTTTCAGAATTTGCATTATTCCACCATTGAGATTATTCAAAAAGAATAAATAGTTTGACCCAGAGTGATGAATCATTTAAAGAATTTTAAAATTATTTGAACTCAGAAAATAATTACCTGGAAGACTTGTAAATTCTCAGAAAAGTCATTCTGTATTCAGTGTTGCAATGTTGGGGAGTATATGCAGTATTTTTCATACATAACAGATGCTGAATTCCTAGGTTAAGTGTAAAGCATAACTTAAAAAAAAATCAGGTTGTCTGTCATCACTTCTACCATTTCATATGTATTTGATGTTGCTGCTGCTGTTACAATAGTGTGTAAGACTCTGACTGAAATTGGTGCCCAATTGTGAGAGAGAGTTCCTAACCCAAAGAGTTTACAATTATACAGACAAAAAGGCAAAGGCAGGAAGGAAAATGTACCAACTTTCCTCACCCCTTTTTCATTGTCTTTTCACACTGTTGCTCTTTGGGGAAGAGACTGCCTTTTGATATGCTTGTCGAGTACATAGAACAAAGATGCCACTATAATATAAGTTTCTAATCTTCACAACACACCTGCCAAGTAGGTAAGTATAATTAGCCTAATTTCTTGGGGAAACTGAGGTGGAGGGGGGTATAACTTGCCAAAAAAGTTCATCAGGCAGCTACCAAAAATAAAAATTTCAGCCCAAAACGTGATAACTATGTTCCTGTGAAAATAAAAATGCAATAATAAATAACATGGATTTTTGTTTTTTGATTCAGTATTATTCATTATAGCAGGAGTGTGAACATCTTTGGCACTAATATATGTATGTATATATATGTGTGTGTGTGTGTGTGTGTGTATCTATCTATCTATCTATCTATCTATAAAATATGTGTGTATGTGTAATATATTGCTGCTATAGAACTGACATCTGAGCTGATGCCTTATTTTGACATTTGTCTTACAGAAGACTGGCTTTGTTTTTTTATTTCTCTGCAACAGAGTGCCAAATCATTTAAATATATATGTGTACAATACTTCAATATACTCCAGCAGTTCATAATGATGCCACTTAAATTTTGAGCTTAAGTTTAGACTATTTCTCTTTCGCATAGGTGTTGTTTTCTTGTCGCTGGCATAGGTATCATTACAATGGTTTCTGTTTAGGGCTCCTTATTTTTAATGATCTGATATTTTTGAGCTCTCTGAAATACATTTTTTTGTTCTCTTGAAAAATAACTTGAAGATGGTATGCAAGGGGATCAGATGCTGGGATCATGCTGGGAAAGACAGGGCTATTCTGCTGACTCATGTCAGTGCATGCAGTAGGCCAGGTGGATTTCATCAGCTCATTCCTGCTATTATAAAAGGATTTTCATGTCCCCCTCCAGAAAAAGGGAGACCAGGGAAATAATTTAAACTATTTTAATGCTAAAGTAAGCTTCCTTTTTAATTTCCAAACTCCACCCCTTTTAAAACACATGCTGAAACAGTTTGATGGTTTATCTCCCGTTTATATTACCACTGTTTCCTAAAATCTTGAGGGAACTGTGTTCAATATGAAAAATAGTTACTGAGATTTTTTTTTTTAATTGCCAGGTAACACGTTTCAGTGGCAAGGGGGGAAACGACATAAATGTTTTGTGGTATGTAATCACGTCACTCTGTAACATAACACTTATTGAGGGAAGGAGGCCATACTGCTGACTAGGTCCTACATATGGGAAGGAAAGTATGAGTTCAATTTTCGTTCTAACCCTTTTTTACCACTTGTTTATAACTTCCTCAAATATTTTTTGTTTTGGGATGAAATTTTCAGTGCTTAACTTCACTGTGAGTGAATTTTTTTGGAATCTTTTGAGCTGAATTAAAGTAAAGCCATATCTGAATTGCATACATTGTCAAAAATTGCTTAAAAAATTAAAGGAAGTTGAACTTTTAATGTTAAATGCCACTATTAGCTCCCCTATTCTGTTAACATTTTATTTTTTTAAAACAACAAAAATCTAGAGAGAGAGAAGTGCAACAAATGTTAATTAGCCAGGAATGTGGGAAAATCAATCACACAGTTAAGAAATTCAGAAGGTTAAGGTTTCTGATAGTTTGGTCTGAATAAGTATTGCTGACAGGAACTCTCCCAAAATTTGATGAAATTCAGAGGGGAACAACTTGCATGAGAAATTATTGCTGTGGTTTACCTGTGTAATGGGCCAGTGCAAGATGTTAGATCAAAACAGCAACAAAAATTGTTGGGAAGGAGGTCAGAATCCAAACCTGGACCTAGATTTCAACTTCACAGTTTCTCCCTTTCTCTAAAATCATGAACTCAAGTTCCTCAAACTTTGGGGAATGGTCCAAAATCCAGATTTGAAGCTCAGCCCAAATTCACACTCCACGTTTTTTTTTTTACCCGTACACTAAAGTAAACACAGAAATAATAAAAAAACCAAACCCACATTTGAGTACAGATGTACTAAGTTTAATTAAAAATGAAGACCTAAGACCACTTTTCAGTTAGACCACTAAAATGCCAAAAAATGATAATGATCAGTCACTGCTAATCTGCGCTGGATTCAAACCAAATATAATTGAACGATAATGTACTGTGTGTTGGAGGAAAGATGCTCTAATATTTAGAACATGGGATTAAAATCAGGAATTTGAAGTTCTTCTTCGAGTGCTTGCTCATATCGATTCCAATTAGGTGTGCGCGCGCTGCGTGCACGATCGTCGGAGAATTTTCTACCCTACGGGGGTGGGGAGCCCCCTGGAGTGCCGTCTTCATGGTGCTGGATATATACCCCAGCCGACCCAGCGCCCCCTCAGTTCCTTCTTACTGCCCGTGACGGTCGTTGGAACTGTGGAGCGCGGCATAGCTGTCCTCCACTCTCCCTAGCTTTCCTTGTTAGTTATTGTTGTAGATAGTTGTTAGTTGTATAGCAATCTACCCTCCACACAGGGGCTTCCTTCGATTTGTAGTAAACAACGTACACTACCAATTTGCCGTCCTTCCCTTCGGCTTGTCCAGGGCTCCGAGAGTGTTCACCAAATGTATGGCCATTGTGGCAGCCTACCTTCGTTGACAAAGGATACAGGTGTATCTAGACGACTGGCTGGTGTGCGGCCACACCAGGGAGCAGGTTCATTCCCACGTCCAAATCACACTACAAACATTCCACAAGTTGGGCATCTTACTCAACAAAGAAAAGTCTACTCTGGAGCCAACCCAGAGAATAGAGTTTATCGGGGCAGTCTTAGACTCCAGACTCACCCGCTCTCTTCTGCCAGACACTTGGTTTCAGACCATCGCAAACATCATCCGCAGCCTCCAGGGCTTTCTGACTTCCACGATAAGGAAGTGCCTCGGCCTGTTGGGACACATGGCTTCTTGCACTTACATAACCAGGCATGCCAGACTTCGGCTCCGCCCGCTTCAGGCCTGGGTGTCATCTGTGTACCGTCCTTGTCGGGACAGCCTGAACATGGTGGTCATGGTTCCGAATTCGATCTTGATCTCTCTCAACTGGTGGCTGAACCACAAGTCGGTGTGCGAAGGAGTGCCGTTTCACACCCCACCACCCTCCCTGTACCTGGTCATGGACGCATCATCTCTCGGCTGGGGCGCTCACCTCGGGGAGCACCAAACGCAGGGCCTGTGGACCGCATCCGAACTAGCTCTGCACATCTATGTTCGAGAGCTGATGGCAGTGCGCCTAGCCTGTCAGGCGTTTCACGGTCCCCTACATGGCTGTTGCGTGGCAGTCCTCACAGACAACACCACAGCCATGTTCTACATCAACAAGCAAGGGGGAGCCCGATCGTCTCTCCTATGCCAGGAGGCCATTCGCCTGTGGGAATTTTGCATTGCCCACTCGATACATCTCATGGCATCGTTCCTCCCTGGAGTCCAGAACACTCTGGCGGACCGTCTCAGCAGGTCCTTCCAAACGCACGAGTGGTCGATTCGCCCAGATATCATCCACTCCATCTTCCAGAGGTGGAGATTTCCCCAGATCGACCTATTCGCCTCACGTGCCAACAGGAAGTGCCACATGTTCTGCTTCCTCCAGGGGCGATCTCCGGGCTCCCTGTCGGACGCTTTCCTGCTACCGTGGAAGGACCAGCTGTTCTATGCTTTCCCTCCATTTCTGCTGGTCCACAAGGTCCTGCTCAAGCTACGCAGAGACAAGACACGTATGATTCTAGTCGCTCCAGCTTGGCCAAGACAGCACTGGTACACCACGCTCCTAGAACTGTCGGTACAGACTCCGATCACGCTTCCACTGCACCCGGGCTTGATCTCTCAGGACCACGGCCGACTTTGTCACCCCGACCTGCAATCGCTCCACCTTACAGTGTGGATGCTGCATGGCTAACTCGGACGGAGCTACGATGCTCACATCCCGTGCAACAGGTTCTGTTGGGCAGCAGGAAACCCTCTACACAGGTCACTTACTTGGCCAAATGGAAGCGCTTCTCGTGTTGGTGCGAGCAGCGGGCCACGCCCCCCTTGCAGGCGTTGATCCCACTTATACTTGAATATCTCCTATCCCTAAAACAGCAGGGCCTGGCGATATCTTCGGTCAGGGTGCACCTGGCTGCTATATCGGCGTTACACCCAGGAGAACACGCTTCTTCGGTCTTCTCTAACCCGATGGTCATCAGATTCCTCAAGGGCTTAGACCGCCTATACCCACAGCTGCGTCAACCGGTTCTGGCGTGGGATCTTAACCTGGTTCTCTCCACGCTCACGGGGCCCCCGTTCGAGCCATTGGCTACCTGCTCACTCCTTTACCTATCTTGGAAGACAGCCTTCCTTGTAGCCATCACTTCAGCAAGGCGTGTTTCTGAAATCAGAGCGCTCACGTCCGAACCTCCGTATACAGTCTTCCATAAAGACAAGATGCAGCTTCGCCCCCACCCTGCCTTTCTTCCCAAGGTAGTATCAGTTTTTCATGTGAACCAGGGTATATTTCTCCCGGTCTTCCATCCTAAGCCACACGCTATGGGACAAGACCAGCGTATGCACTCCTTGGACGTACGCAGGGCCCTTGCTTTCTATATCGAGCGTACGAAGCCGTTTAGGAAGACGACTCAACTCTTCGTTGCAGTGGCTGACCGGATGAAAGGCCTACCGGTTTCCTCGCAACGTATCTCCTCTTGGATCACGTCCCGTATTCGTGCTTGCTACGACTTGGCCGGTGCCCCGACGCCGCGCCTCACCGCCCACTCCACGAAGGCCCAAGCCTCCTCGATTGCCTTCCTGGCTCACGTCCTGATCCATGACATTTGTAGAGCGGCGGTGTGGTCATCGGTTCATACCTTTGCCGCTCACTATGCGCTTGTACAGCAGTCTAGAGACGATGCTGCATTTGGATCAGCGGTTCTGCACTCAGCGATGTCTCACTCCGACCCCACCGCCTAGGTAAGGCTTGGTAGTCACCTAATTGGAATCGATATGAGCAAGCACTCGAAGAAGAAAAAACGGTTACTCACCTTTGTAACTGTTGTTCTTCGTGATGTATTGCTCATATCCATTCCAAACACGCCCCCCTTCCCCACTGTCGGAGTAGCCGGCAAGAAGGAGCTGGGGGGGGGCTGGGTCGGCTGGGGTATATATCCAGCACCATGAAGGCGCCACTCCAGGGGGCTCCCCAGCCGACTCACCGGGTGTTGCTAGGGTAGAAAATTCTCCGACGATCGTGCACGCGGCGTGCGCACACCTAATTGGAATGGATATGAGCAACACATCTCGAAGAACAACAGTTACAAAGGTGAGTAACTGTTTTTTCTATTCCTGGCACTTACAGGAACTTCCTTGGTGAAAAAGTCAGTCTACCTTCCTGAGCCTCAGTTATTCTATTTATAAAATTAGATTAACATCTCACAAATGTGGTGTGAGGCTTAATAAATGTGTAAAATGCCTTTATCCTTGGATGGAAAGTGCATGAGGCGTACCTATTATTAATTGTGTATTATTCAGGCAGCAGTTAGGGAGAAAAATTGCTCCATTTTATGCACATTGAATATGAGAAGCTTGGATGCTAGACTGGGAATCATGTGATCTGGGTTCTATTCTTGGTTCTGTAATTGACTTACTTTGCAACCTTGGACAAGGCATGTCACCACTCTGCCTCAGTTTCCCCATCTGTAAAATGGGGACAATGATACTTTCTTTTGTAATATGCTTTGACATCTATGGATGAAAAGTCCTCTATGACAGTTAAATATTAAGTCCTGGCAGACCATACCAGCATAGCATGAACCAGAACATAGCATGGCTGCTATGTTATGTCCATGAGCTGTGCTTTAGCTACTCTTAATTATGTATTAAACCAGTAATTAAAACTCAGAGATTTTAGAAGGATAAAAAGGAAATACTGTAAGTAAAGTAGGGACAAAAACATAGCACATCTGCTTAACATTTTTATTCTGTACATTCCCTATACATTTCTCTACGACTCTTAAAAACCAATATTCTCTTTCAAAATTCAGTTACATAAAATAAGAGTTTTCATAAGTTACTTTTTTTTTTTTTAAATCACAGGCAAGTACAAAATAGTGCAGTGATAACCACAAAATAAAACCTTTGCCCAAAGGCCTTGTAAGATTTTGGGGTTTTTTTTGTTTGAACAAATGTAACCCAAGTTGTTGTCTTATCACAGATTGGCTTTTTTGATCTCTGAACGAATTAAGTCAATGATTTAGGTTGGTCAGTTGTGGGACATCGGATGCCATTTTTACTTTTTGAGAAAGTGAAAGCAAATAATTTTTCTGTCAATCAATGTAGTGCATACTATGACAATAGAACTTCCTGCTGAATTAGATGTATCTGATTTATTAATGTTAATGTTTTTTCACGTATAATCAGGTTAAAAATAACCCCTGAAGCTTCTTTGAAATCTCCTGCGAAAGTCGTGTCTCCTGCACTTATGACTACCACCTGTTGATCAGCAGTTTTCTTGTTTCATTGAAGTGTAGCTGTTTGAGAGGTCATGGTCATAGAGAAAGAGTTGATGTTGCAGGTACGTAGGACCAATCCCAGAGAAATCTTTGAATATCAGAACAGAGATTTTGAAGTGGACTCTTCATTCCGTAGGGAGTCCATACAAAAAGTGGACCACAAGGACGATGTGTTGCTAATCACATGGGTTGCTGAGTGCTGTACCAGTTGGTGCTTTCTCAGGGTGTGGTTTCATTCTTCGATATGGGTTGCAGAATCAGGCTTAGAGGCGATAGACACATGGATCACCATAGCGAAGTCCCTTGTCTGATAGGATGGGGTGCAGTCTTCTGGTCAGTAGCAGGTGGAAGTTGATGTGCTTTTTCTTCATAGGTGTCTGGGTGTGCAATAGTATTTTCTTTTAGATGATGCTCCTCGTTTTGACTTTTGGTTTTTAATCATTTGTCTACTTGTATTATTATTATTATTATTATTATTATTTATTATTTGTATAACCATAGCATTTTGAGTTTGAAATAGCTGTAGTGCTCAGAAAGGGGTAGTCATAATGCAGAGTTCCATTGACTTCAGCTGGGATTCCATGTGCGAAATATCTTTGCAGGATCACACCATAAATAGAAGCATAAGCTTCCTCAGCAGTGTACCTCTACCACGATTCCTGATCCTCCATTCCTGTTAAATTACCTGTGTCTGGCACCAATATTGCTATTTAGTGCCAATTAGTGATGCTTGATTTTGAGATATAAACACCTGTTGGGCAAAGACTATCAATTTACTTGTCATAGGACAGCATTTAGCAGTCAGATGGTAACATTTTAAAAATCATTACTGACTTGTTTAATTTGAACCAGTGTCTTAGAGGTTAAAGGTTATATCTCGTTACTAGGTTTGGAAGGTTTTGATTTTTATTGGCAAGTGTTGGTAAAGGTCAATTTCTATCATATACACACACAAACGGACCAAAAAAATTCCGTCAGTAATAGTCTAAATTTATAGATAGGCGAAGTAAGAAAAATGCTGCTTGAGAACTTCTTATAGTCAAAATCCACTGATTTAGACTTTTGAATTACTCTTGTTACAAATGGATTATCAAATGAATAGTAAAAACAGGTATTTGTTTTAAGGATATTTAGTTCGTATATTTTGACATGGGATGTTGGCAGTTTGCTTTTTAACAGTTTATAAAGCTTCAACTTTTTGAATCTGTGTCTACTGTCATTAAATAGTTGTCTGGCCCCACTCATAATTTCCCACAACTGTGAAAATATAAATTGATAAAAATAGAAAAAAATGCTTTAATATAGATATCAGTCAAAATTATAAAACAATAACAACTGAATTCTGCCAAGCCTATTCATTACCATTACTATTCCCCTGAGCCATCCAGTCCCTTCGGACGTCGTTCCTAGATCTCCTTGGAGCATTGCATGCTATAGAATTTTCTTTCAACTCTACTCACAAATAAGGGAAATAGATATTTATGATGCGCTTTTCTAGTTGATTATGATTAGAAAAAAGCAGCTATTCATTGTAAAAGCTCTTAGGAATTTCACTACCTAGTAATTTTGTTTCTTATATACCTGTGTTTGCTTCATCATTCAATGAACTTGTATTGTTTTTTTAAATGTAATCAACTCTAGTGCATCAGAAGGTAAGAGGCTGAGAGCACTGGCTGGCTACCATTGGTATGGCCAGCCTCTTGACATAGTCCTGACAATACACTCTAGTACTGTTTCCAGTCAACCTATTCTTCCAGCTGTGGTCTTCTGTGAGCAGAACACATGCTCATTTCATTCCTCATACCTAAGGTGGATTAAAATCTGGAAAAGGGAAATAGAATTGGACCACTGAACTCATTTTCACTTGTGAACTGTGTCAGAATTTGAACTCATGTCTACTTATTTGAAAATCAATTGCACCAGCAAACTCCAAAAACCATAAAGATGTAGAATAAATACTCACAAGCTGCTTCACCTAGAATAATGAAATATAGATTGTCATTATTGGTGGCACAGGTAGTGACGTCTGTAGTTAAGTTTACCTGACATTTTCCATTATAAGACCTTGTTTTCAGTTGCCTAAACCTTTGCCAGAAGTAAACTGTTATGCCTGAAATTATTATTGCTAGGTATGAGGTTTGTTCAGAAAGTGTCTAGCTTGATCTATTTAATAATATGCTGGGGACCAACAGATTTCACAGATCAAAGTACTGATATTTTGATGTGTTTCTTTTAGGGCTATTGATTTAATCGCAGTTAACTCACGTGATTAATTAAAAAAAATTGCAATTAATCAGTTTTAATTGCACTGTTAAACAACAGAATACCAATTGAAATTTATTAAATATTTTTGGATGTTTTTCTACATTTTCAAATATATCGATGTCAGTTACAAGACAGAATACAAAGTGTACAGTGTTCACATTATATTTTTTTCCCCAAGTGTTTGCACTGTAAAAAATAATAAAATAAATAGTATTTTTCAATTCTCTTCATACAAGTACTGTAGTGCGATCTCTTTATCATGGAAGTGCAACTTACATATGTAAGTTTTTTTTACATATGTAAATTTTTGTTACATAACTGCACTCAAAAACAAAACAATGTAAAACTTTAGAGTCTTCAAGTCCACTCAGTCCTACTTCTTGTTCAGCCAATTGCTCAAACAAGTTTGTTTACATTTGCAGAAGATAATGCTGCCTGCCTCTTGTTTACAATGTCACTTGAAAGTGAGAACAGGAGTTTGCATGGCACTGTTGTAGTCGACATCACAAGATATTTACATGCCAGATGTCCCTTCATGCTTCAACCACCATTCCAGAGGACATGCGTCCATGCTGATGACAGGTTCTGCTCAATAACCATCCAAAGCAGTGTGGACTGATGCATATTGTAGCCTATAGGATTAACTTTCTTGCTTGCATATATTATAAAGTATTTGGTTTATTGTAATAGATTTATAGATTTATATTAAAGTAAGTTCAGCTGTAATGCAAGGGACCTACAGGCCATATCCTATATGTTGAGCTAAGGCAAAGTTAGCATATCTGTGTCTGGGACCTTTCACCCAGATAGCAAGTCAACACCCACACATATGTCTAAGACCTTTCACCTAGATAGATAAATGACATAGGGGATTTCCACAGACTTAACAGGTACACCACAAGGAAAGAATCGAAAGAACCGGGAGAACAAAAATAACATATGTGTGTGATCTAATGTCATTAATATGTATGTACATGTCATCAATACATACAAACACACTAGCCTATGGAGTAAGTGCACCCTAACATTTTTGTGGGTGAGGAATGAAGTTTGGGCATAGGAGGAAGGATTTCCTGTGCCTGTGCCCTATAAAAAAGGTAATCCACCTTGTTAGACTCGACTAGTAGACTAGATGACTAGTAGGCTCTACTTGTTTTTCTTAAACTTTCTAAGTTCCAAGGGGACTAGGCTAAGCTTGGTTTCCCTAAGCTTTTATTTTTAGGTTTGTTTATTAGGTTTTAAGTTTGTTAGTTAAGTAAACTCTAAGTTAGCTTTGAGAGCTCTTAGCTCTAGCTTCTTCTAAGCTCTGCACCTCTCACTCAAAAATTGAGAAACCTAAACTGCCAGAGGCAGGGCTGGTCCTTTGTGTCTCACCACCAGGTTATCAAGGAAGGGTGTAAGTATATTGACCAAAGCTTTGTAGCATATAATACCATAATACTGTATGTATCTTTTAAATAGCAGTAATACAATTGTAACATTGTAATTCTAATTATTTTACCATTTAATTACTACATTTATCTTAATAAGTCTTTAAGGCTATATCTGTCTCAGTGTAAGCTTCCTGTCATACCCACGAGGGTACTTTGTAAATTCTGTAAAGCCTAATTCGGGACAAAAACTTTTCTCTTGTAATCAAACAAATTGGCAAGCCTAAAGCCCATACTATCCAAATTAATATTATTAGTCTCCTAAACGAGGCAACAATGTTCATTTTCATCATCTGAGTCAGATGCCACCAGCAGAAAGTTGATTTTCTTTTTTGGTGGTTCGGGTGCTGTAGTTTCCGCTTCAGAGTGTTGCTCTTTTAAGACTTCTGAAAGCATGCTCCACCCCTCATCCCTCTCAGATTTTGGAAGGCACTTCAGATTCTTAAACCTTGGATCGAGTGCTGTAGCTATCTTTAGAAATCTCACATTGGTACCTTCTTTGCATTTTGTCAAATTTGCAGTGAAAGTGTTCTTAAAACGAACAACATATGCTGGGTCATCATCCAAGCCTGCTATAACATGGAAAATATGGCAGAATCTGGGTAAAACAGAGATGGGGACATACAGTTCTCCCCCAAGGAGTTCAGTTACAAATTTAATTAACACATTATTTTTAACAAGCATCATTGGAATGGAAGCATGGAACGATGGCTGAAGCATGAAGAGACACATGAATCTTGCTAAACAAGAAGTAGGACTAATTGGACTTGTAGGCTCTAAAATTATACATTGTTTTATTTTTGAATACGTTTTTTGTACATAATTCTATGTTTGTAAATTCAACTTTCATGGTAAAGAGATTGCACTACAGTACTTGTATTAGGTGAATTGAAAAATATTTTTTGTTTTTTACAGTGCAAATATTTCAGTTGGTATTCTATTAAACAGTGCGATTAAAACTGATTAATTGCAATTAATTTTTTTCATCACAATTTTTTTGAGTTAATCACGTGAGTTAACTGCGATTAATCGACAGTCCTACATGTAAGGTATCGGGGAAAGGTTATGATCTGATGAAAGTCACTGTTCTATCGAACTACGTATATCATTAGTGCATATGAAATTATGAGATTGTGTTGTATGGTTGTCAGTAAAACATATGCTGTAAGTTGGGGAATCAGCCAGATATTAGCTCCCCAGAGACAACAGCAAGGAAAGTAACCAATGCCCAGGTAGGGTGTCAAACAACCATCAACAGCCATTGCCCAGCAAGGGAGCTACAATTCAATGACTCACCTGCATGAGGCCACACAGGGGAATTTCTCAACCTTGCTTGGAGACTCAGTGATGCCCACCAGACATGCCTGGACTTGTGTTCTCCAAGCACATGGGACTGAGGGTATAAAACAGAACACAGGCAGCCCATGTTTGGCCTTTCTCCTGCCCCCACCTATGCTGCAAGCAACAAGGACACTGAGAAGACTTAAGACTCCAACAGGGGAGACTGGCCCAGGTTTCAAGGGTGAAATTGTGTATTATGAACTGCAGTATCCAGTGGGGTGAGAAAAACTGTTTAATCTAGATGTTGCCCAGTCTAATAGGGTTGAGAGTTTAGACTGCATGCTTATATTTTCTTTTTTTTTGGTAACTAACTGTGACTTTTTGCCTATCACTTAATATTACTTAAAATCTATCTGTTGTAGCCAATACACTTGTTTAACTGTTTATCTTTACCAGTGAGTTTTCCTGAAGTGTTTGGTAAGGATGCTTGCTCAGGTTTACAAAGGCTGGTGTATATCCGCTTTCCATTGATGAAGTGGTGAACCGATTAATAAATCTGCACGGCTCATCTCGAGCCGTGCAAGATGCTATATTCCTGAGGTACTGTGCTGGGAGCTGGGGGGGATATGGCTGGTGCCTTACTCTGTGTGATTCATGAGTGGCTCTGGGAGCATTCATGCAATCTAGCTGGGTGTGGGGCTCCACAAGCAGTTGTGCTGAGTGATAACAGTGCCTGGACGGGCTTGTCACTAGCAAGGCATTGTGAGGGACAGCCCAGGCTGGAGAGAGTTAAGGGGGCACAGCGGTCCCACAGTCCCTGGTTGAACCCCAGGGATCCCATCACAATTAGATCAACAGTCAGGCATATAGCTGAGATAGTGGTCAGCATTACAGGGTCAGGTCATACCATCGGCAATGAGGATTTGGGCATGAGAAAGGTGTCAGCAGGATGAGCGCCCAGAATGTTGACCGCTGATCAGAAGAAAGCATGACTTGGCATTCCAGGGAAATTTTGAAACTTTTGGTTTCTCCAAGACAGTGCATCATCCCACTCATCCCAGGTTGTAATGACACAGTGGTCAATTATAGCTTTCAACTGATTCCTCATCTGCCTGTTCAACAAATTTGGCTTCTTCAGGGTTCTACCTGTTCCCCAAGTTGAAGGAAGACCTTTGTGGGAAGAGTTTCAATGATGATAATGAGGTGATTGCAGCAGTTGAGTAGTTTCTGGACATGCAGGACAAAGACTTCTACAAGATGGGCATAGCCAAGCTGCAGCTGCGCTGGACCAAGTGCATTGATGTCAAGGATTATATTGAAAAATAAGTACACAGTTGAATGTGAATTATGTTTTTTTCTTTGTCAGGCCAGAAACTTTCTGAACATCTCCCATATCTGCCTGGGAAAGTTTCAGTAAAACAGTTCAGTTGCTTTAGAGAACTAGGTTCGATGAAAATACATTTTGCTCATGTTAAAAAAAATAAATTCTTACCACAGTTTTGTTGAGACGCTTTAGTGGTTCAGTGCTTTGGAATATGGTGTGGGAGGTAATCTTTTTATTGGTAAGTGTTGGCAAAGATCAATTTCCACAATACACACACAAACCGAGAAAAAAAATTGATCAATATGTGACATTTGGTATCTCAAAGCAGCACCCTGGAACCCCCATATTCACCACTGCCATATAATTATGATTTTTTGTACAAAATATGCCTTGAGGTATCATTTTCAAAGTCTTAGTATGTTGAACATTAATATCCTGTTGGATTGTGTATGCTATTATTGTACGTGGACTTATGAAGTTTTGCTATGTGTGCATTACTGAAGTTTGTTGTGAGGTTAGGAACACCCACAACCAGCCTTTCAGGTACAACAATGGAGTAGCCAGACATGCTGATGGCCCATTAAAGAGAATTCACTATCCCAGGAACTATATACAATGGAAACTTCACCTAGACAATTGAAATTGCTTGACCAGTTCATAGCAAAAGATCTTTCCAGCAAGCTGGAAGAAACCAGTAAAGAAGGGGAAGTGACATCATCACTTGGCCTCACTCCTCCAACTCAACACCTGGAAGCGCATTTGAAGAACAAAGACTTGGAACCGGGGAGGATGGTCCCTGGCTGGAGGAGAGTTGCTGTCTGTATATTGAGGAACTATGCCATCTGCCAGGTGAGACACTGATTCAAATCCTGTTTAATTTATAGAACTTAGACTATGAATTTATTTTATTTCTTAGGTAACCAACTTTGATCTCTATGCTTGCTACTTATAATCACTTAAAATCTATCTCTAGTTAATAAATCTGTTTTATATTTTACCTAAAACTGTGTTTTGGTTGAAGTGCTTGGGAAATCTCAGCTCAGTTTACAAAGGCTACTGTGTCTCCTCTCCACATAGAGGGAGGGGTGGACTGAATAATGACTTTACACTGGTCAGGCTTCTGGCCAGAGGAAGATAGTACAGTTCTGGGGTGCAAGGCTGGGGAGAATTGGCTGGAGCCGCCCTATTATTAGTTCATGAGTGGCTGGGAGAAGCATTCATGTAACTCAGTTGGGTGTGTCCCTGCCTATGGATGTTTGTGTAAGTATACTACCTATCAGAGGTTTGTAGCTTGCCAACAGCATCACAGTGTGAGGGATACCTTAGATTGGTGGAACGGAGCACTCAGCAGTCCCACAGTTCAGGTTGCACCCCAGGAACCCTGTCACACAATATTTGTAGAAATTTACAGATAAGCAAAGTAAGAAAAATTCTGGTTGGGAACTTATTAGAGTCAAAATCCACTGATTTAGACTTTTGAATTAGGCTTATTACAAGGTAATTAACAAATGAATAGTCATGTTCCCTGGGCACTCCTGCCAGCAGCAACTGCTGTTTAGCAGTGTTGGCTTCTGGTCAAGATCAGAAATCTTGCCCACTCTCTTTAGGGTTAGTGAATAGGATTCTGCTGGAATGTCAGAGTGGTGCTGGAGCCATTCAACCTTTCCTGTGACCAGAGCTTAATGAACTACAAGGTGGGTAGAAGAGTCTTGCACCCTAGAAACCTCCCTTTTGATGGTTCCAAGCTTTTTGTTGACACTACGGACGAATCTCTGTGCACTTTAAAGGACTCCTGGGCTACTTTGCATTCTTTTTATACACCTTCCCCACAAGAGAAATTTTAGCAAATCCCACTTGGCTCAGAGATCCCATCCTGCCCAATTCCCAACTTCCCAGTGATTGTATGAACTTCAACATAAAAGACCAAGGTTCCAGGACAGAAACCACCCACCTTGCAGCCTTCGACCTCACAGCCTTCGACCTCCAAGCACTAATTTTGACGGAGTGGTTGAGGCCCTGAGTTATCATCCCCACCCTTACCAGCTGCACCAATACAGATGCTTTCCTCCCTTCAGCAACCACCTTTACCACTTCAGGCAGGCTTGGGAGTCTATCACTACAGACAAGTGGGTTTTAGAGATCATCTCCACCGGATATTCCATCCACTTTACTTCTCTTCCACCAACCAATCCCCTTCCCAGTTCCTTTTCAGGGGACTTTCTCATGAGAACTTGCTTTATCAAGAAATAGACTCTCCCCTGCTTTTGGGTGTTATAGATCTAGTTCCTATGTATCATAGAATCATAGAGTATCAGGGTTGGAAGGGATCTCAAGAGGTCATCTAGTCCAACCCCCTGCTCAAAGCAGGACCAATCCCCAACTAAATCATCCCAGCCAGGGCTTTGTCAAGCCTGACCTTAAAAACCTCTAAGGAAGGAGATTCCACCACCTCCCTAGGTAACCCATTCCAGTGCTTCACCACCCTCCTAGTGAAAAAGTGTTTCCTAATATCCAACCTAAACCTTCCCCACTGCAACTTGAGACCATTACTCCTTGTTCTGTCATCTGCTACCACTGAGAACAGTTTAGATCCATCCTCTTTGGAACCCCCTTTCAGGTAGTTGAAAGCAGCTATCAAATCCCCCCTCATTCTTCTCTTCTGCAGACTAAACAATCCCAGTTCCCTCAGCCTCTCCTCATAAGTCATGTACTCCAGCCTCCTAATCATTTTTGTTGCCCTCTGCTGGACTCTTTCCAATTTTTCCACATCCTTCTTGTAGTGTGGAGCCCAAAACTGGACACAGTACTCCAGATGAGGCCTCACCAATGTCGAATAGAGGGGAATGATCACGTCCCTCGATCTGCTGGCAATGCCCCTACTTATACAGACCAAAATGCCATTAGCCTTCTTGGCAACAAGGGCACACTGACTCATATCCAGCTTCTCATCCACTGTAACCCCTAGGTCCTTTCCTGCAGAACTGCTGCCTAGCCACTCAGTCCCTAGTCTGTAGCAGTGCATGGGATTCTTCCGTCCTAAGTGCAGGACTCTGCACTTGTCCTTGTTGAACCTCATCAGGTTTCTTTTGGCCCAGTCCTCTAATTTGTCTAGGTCCTTCTGTATCCTATCCCTACCCTCCAGCGTATCTACCACTCCTCCCAGTTTAGTGTCATCTGCAAACTTGCTGAGGGTGCAGTCCATGCCATCCTCCAGATCATTAATGAAGATATTGAACAAAACCGTCCCCGGTACCGACCCTTGGGGCACTCCGCTTGATACCGGATACCAACTAGACATGGAGCCATTGATCACTACCTGTTGAGCCCAATGATCTAGCCAGCTTTCTATCCACCTTATAATCCATTCACCCAGCCCATACTTCTTTAACTTGCTGGCAAGAATAATGTGGCAGACCATATCAAAAGCTTTGCTAAAGTCAAGGAATAACACGTCCACTGCTTTCCCCTCTTCCATAGAGCCAGTTATCTCATCATAGAAGGCAGTTAGCTTAGTCAGGCATGACTTGCCCTTGGTGAATCCATGCTGACTGTTCCTGATCGCTTTACTCTCCTCTAAGTGCTTCAGAATTGATTCCTTGAGGACCTGCTCCATGATATTTCCAGGGACTGAGATAAGGCTGACTGGCCTGTAGTTCCCCAGATCCTCCTCCTTTCCCTTTTTAAAAGATTGGCACTACATTAGCCTTTTTCCAGTCATCCGGGACCTCCTCCGATCGCCATGAGTTTTCCAAGATAATGGCCAGTGGCTCTGCAATCGCAACTGCCAACTCCTTTAGCACCCTCAGATGCAGTGCATCCGGCCCCATGGACTTGTGCTCGTCCAGGTTTTCTAAATAGTCCTGAACCACTTCTTTCTCCACAGAGGGCTGCTCACCTCCTCCCCATGCTGTGCTGCCCAGTGCAGTAGTCTGGGAGCTGACCTTGTTCGTGAAGACAGAGGCAAAAAAAGCATTGAGTACATTAGCTTTTTCCACATCCTCTGTCACTAGGTTGCCTCCCTCATTCAGAAAGGGCCCACACTTTCCTTGACTTTCTTCTTGTTGCTAACATACCTGAAGAAACCCTTCTTTTTACTCTTAACATCTCTTGTTAGCTGCAACTCCAAGTGTGATTTGGTCTTCCTGATTTCACTGCTGCATGCCTGAGCAATATTTTTATACTCCTCCCTGGTCATTTGTCCAAGCTTGCACTTCTTGTAAGCTTCTTTTTTGTGTTTAAGATCAGCAAGGGTTTCACTGTTAAGCCAAGCTGGTCACCTGCCATATTTACTATTCTTTCTACATATCGGGATGGTTTGTTCCTGCAACCTTCATAAGGATTCTTTAAAATACAGCCGGCTCTCCTGGACTCCTTTCCCCCTCATGTTATTCTCCCAGGGGATCCTGCCCATCAGTTCCCTGAGGGAGTCAAAGTCTGCTTCTCTGAAGTCCAGGGTCCGTATTCTGCTGCTCTCCTTTCTTCCTTGTGTCAGGATCCTGAACTCGGCCATCTCATGGTCACTGCCTCCCAGGTTCCCATCCACTTTTGCTTCCCCTACTAATTCTTCCCTGTTTATGAGCAGCAGGTCAAGAAGAGGTCTGCCCCTGCACTTGCACCAGGAAATATGTAGCACAGAGGGAAGGAATTTTATTCCAGTTGTTTTCTGGTACCAAAAAAAGAATGGCAGTTGGAGACCCATCCCAGATTTAGGGCTATTCAACTTTTATGTGAAGGCACAAAAATTCAAAATGGTGACACTTGCAGCGATAATTATGTCACTGCATCAAGAGGATTGGTTCTGAGCCCTTGACCTTCAGGAAGAATATTTTCACAGTGCAATCCCAAACGATGCTTATGTTTTACTGTTGGCCAGGACCACTTTCAGTACAGGATGCTCCCTATTGGCTTTTCCCCCGCCCTCAAATTGGGCCTACAATTGAACATGCAAAAATCTACTTTGACCCCTGTACAAAAGTTAGAATTCATAGGAGCTCATCTCCATTCAGTAGCAGCCTACCTCCCACTGCACAGGTTCGTGGCCCTTTTCAACATAGTCAACGCAATCTAGTTCTTCCCTCAAACCACGGTCAAGTACTTTGTTCAGCTGTTGGGGCACAAGGCAGCTGGCCCCAATGTTGGTGCAGGAGCCTCCTTTGCATGTCCTTCCACAACAATTGTCATAATGGCAGATGCATCCCTTTGGGTGAGAAGCACATCAGGACACTTACATGGTCCAGGGCAAGTGGATATCTCAAGAGACCACACTGCACATCAACCTTCTGGAACTCAGGTAGTCAGATACTCTTATCTTCAATTTCCACCACTAATCAGGGCCAAACACATGATGGTCAACATGTCATGCATGTTGTATACCAGCTGACCAGGGGTCCCCCTCTGCACTACGGCTGTCAAGCTCTATAATAATTGGGGCATACACAATCAGATTGTCATCCTAGCAGTTTACCTTCTAGGAGTTCAGAATGTGACCGCAGACACGCTTCGCTCAAGACCATGAGTGGGAGATAGACTTGTTTGCCATGATGATAAACAAGAAACATGATAAACATTTCTGTTCTAGAGGCGGGCTGGGCCACCAATCTATACGCATTCTCCCCGACTCCTCTGATATCCAAAGTTCTACTCAAAATAAGGAAGGACGAAGCCAGAGTCATTCTAATAGTTCTTACTTGGCCCAGACAAACATGGTTTCCTTACCTGATACAGCTAGCTGTTTATTCACCAATTACTCTCCAAGCCACTCCTCAGCTCTTCTCCCAGGTAGGCGGGAAGACCTTTCACCCAATCTCCAAATTCTTTGTCTCAAAGCACGGCTTGTCCATAGTTGACAGGATTAGAAACAATCTGGTCAGAGGAAGTAAAAAGAGTACTGTTACACAACAGAAAACAGTTTACACATTACATGTACTCTTAAAAATGGACAGGATTTGTCTGCTGGTGTAACCTCAAACACCTGTCACTGACAACCTCATTGCTGCCAAATATACTGGACAATATTCTAACACTAAAACACTCAGGGCTGTTGCTGATCTCCATTAGACTCCACCTACCAGCCATTGCGGCTTTCCATTCTCCGATAGAAGGTTATTCCATTTTCGCACATCCAGCAACCATGAGGTTTCTCATGGGGCTCAGAAATCTCTTCCCACCCATCAAGCAGTCTACTCCGGTTTGAGACCTCAGTCTGGGTCTTAAGTGCCTTATAAGATCACTGTTGGAATTGATGGCTACTTGCTCATTCCTCCATTTATCAATGAAAACAGTATTGCTGATAGCCATCACATTGGTGCAGTGTGTTGGGAAAATAGAGGCCCTTATGCCATACCCCCTTTTCACAGTATTTTCAAGGATATGGTCACGTTATGACCACATGGATGAATATTTTGGTAAAAGTTTGGGAAGTTCCATATTAACCAACCCATTCACTTGTCTATCTTCTACCCTAAACCTCACCTAGGCAAACCCTTGGTGTCAGGAGATCCTTGACCTTCTATCTTGGTAGGACTAAGCTCTTCAGAAAGTTTCCTAAATTATATGTATTGATCACAGATAGAACAAAAGGATCTGCAATCTGTATGCAAAGACTTTCAAGCAGATATGCAACTGCATTAGTTCTTGTTGTGAATCTTGTAATATTCAAGCACCTTCAGACATACATACTCACTCTGAGGTCCATTTACACCTCTACAGCCTTTCTCATAAATGTTTCCATTTTTGAAGTATGTAAAACCGCAACTTGGGCTTCTATGCTTACATTTGCGGAGCAGTATGCAATAACTCATGACTCTGTTTCAGATACCATGTTTGGCTCTGCTGTACTTTCTTCCTTTTTGGACTAGAGTCCAAAGCCCCCTCCTCCTCAGAGGGAATTGCTCAATAGTAACCTAGAGTGAAGCACCTATAGGGACACTACTTGAAGAAGAAATGGTTACTCACCCTGTGCAGTAACTGTAGCTCCTTGAACTGTGGTCCTTATGGTTCCTCCACTAACAACCTTCCTTCCCTTCTGCTTTGGAGTTGTCTGCTATGGGGCTTCATGATCAAGAAGGAACTGAGGGCAGTTCATCCATGCAGTACTATACAACAACAGCACAGGGCACGAGACTGAGTAACATACATGCACAGGTCAAATGCTTTGAGAAATCTCCAATTGAAGGTGCAGGGAGCACAAGCGTACCTAGAATGAAGCACCCGTTAACAACAGTTTTGTTAACTCAGGATGCTGTATTTAGCATTGCTTGATTAAATTTTTCCATTCTTTTGGTATTGGCTGTTAGAGACCATTATTTTTTATACATATCAGCATGCTGGTATTTACAGGTTTATCTGGAATTTCCACTCTCGGATCATTATTCTGAAAGCCGTTGCTAAGTTTTAATTATTTACATTTTCCCTGTTCTTGTAAGTTTGGCATTAAATAAAGTTTTAACTAACTTGAAAATAATCTCCATCAGGATATATGGAAACCACCCTGTAAGATCTTTTGAGTGTTGTGCTCTTTTCTCTAAATTGAGATTATAAAGATTGCTATGTTTATTTTCATGATGCTGTTTCATGTTTCAAAGCTGGAATTTATTTTAAGTGGATAATAGTAAATCATAGGTTTTTTTTCCCCCTTAGATGTTAAGAGTTGACAACACTGGTCAATCATTAATGGAAATTAGTGTCTCTGATCAAATACTGTATGTGATGAATTTCAATAAATTTGAAATAAATGTGAGATTTTGCTTAAACATAAAGATGTCTCCTTAAGGCATGGAACATTCTTTTAAATTATTTTTGTGTTAATGTTGGTTTCTTGAACATGCAATTTTATGTAATAGAAAAAGTATGTGACATTGAGAAGATTTTATAAGAGGAAAAATTTCATTGGCCAATTCAGAAAGAGAAATTTTCTTATTAGATACGTAATTAAGCAAGTATCACATTTCAGTGATCTAATGTAGGAATAGTAATGAGCTACGTAACATAATTCTATACTACTTTACAAAATATATTTCCATATTGTTACTTCAGAATTTAAAAAAAACCCATATGATTCTTGTTTATCTGCTCAGAAAAGGGGCTGGGGTTTTTTTGTTTTTTGTTTTTTTTAAATTTTCATCTGGAAATGTGTATGTATGGTAATGTGTATGGCAATAGGTTTGTGTGAAAACTAATGCTGACTTGTCTTGAGAGACAGCTGTCTGTAGCCAATGAAACAAACTTTACTTCAGACGGGTTAGAGATTATTATAAGCAGAGGGATGAATTCTGGAGCATTCCTTTTTGTCAGACATTGTTATGAGGGAAATTGGGGTTGGGGTACACACAGTGTTCTGTACTTACCTCTTAAGTATTTTAACTACTTCTGCAAAATTTGGGAACTTTTTTCTTGATTGTCAAATTTCCAAAGTTTGATTTATGTGTTAATGGCATTTTTCCCTACAATAAATTAAGGGCCATTTCACTGCAACTTGACTAACTCTTTCAGTGCCTGTGAGCATACAGTACTCTTTGAAAGAAAGGGAGCATCTTTGCATGGCCTCTGTGAACTATAGCATAACCCAGGAAATGGAGTATAAGGGACAGTGGTAGAATTTTACTACTGTTGTTAATGGCATTCTTTTCTGTATGCTGTCAAATAGTATGATGCATTTCAGGATAATAGAGGAAATATTATAAACTAGAAATATCCATTTTTTAAAATCATTTTACTTTGCACATGCTTTTTCAAAGTTTAAAAAAATGTTTCCACAAACCATAGTTTAGTATAGTTAATACAAGGTTATTACAGTAAATGTATGTAGCCAGATAGTACTTATGGAAATAAATACTGTTCTGCATGTGTGTGCGTGCCTGTGTATGTGTAATAGAAAAGTCCCATGAACATTTATGACATTATGGAAGTGTTTAATGTCTAAATAAGAAAGAGCCACCATAGTGGATTTAATGTAATAAAAGCATACATATATATATATATATGTATTATACATAATATATACTAAAAAAATTGTGAATGTATGTACAGATAGTTTTATATTTTGTGTATCTGTGTCAAATATATGCAACATTCTTCTTCATATTAACAATTACCGTAGTTCTTTCTATATGGATATTATCAAAAAAACATACATAGCACTCTAACTGTAAAAAATGATTTAGAAACAAAGGATAATACCCAGTCCTTTCCATTAAGAGATGGTTGTCCAACACAGAGAGGAGAAAACTAAAACAGAAGGTAGAAAGATTGAGGACACCAATATAGGAAATCTAGTAGGAGGAGAGCAAGAGTATGTGTTGAAGTAGACTGATGTTCCAAGGAAAAAGGATGCAGTATAATAGAAAAAACAGGGTTGAGAGTGGAAGAAAGCAGCAGAAAAGCAACGAAGAGGATATTTATAAGTAGAATTCTTATACTCTTTGATATCCCTTCTTAATACTCATCTTTGCTGTGATGTCTACAGAACACTGCTAGCTGGCAATGGCTAGGCAGGTTGTGAGCTGTCACTACTGCTCATTATTCAAAAAATACATGCTTTGTTACCTTATCTCCCATCCCTTCGCTGTTTCTTTGTATGTGTCTATTATGTCTTGTCTTAAACCTAGATTATGAACTGTCAAGGGTAAGGACTATATAGATTTTTTTTCTCTTGATTCTATAGTACCTAGCAAAACGGGGCCTTTATTTTCATTAGGGCTCTAGGTGTTATAGTAATGTGAATAATAAATAATATTTTAGATGCTACTTTGAGGAAAGCCAACTTCCCTTTGGTTTCAATAAATACATTTTGTAAAATACTGTAAAATAATGCATTTTTCCAAGTATGACACAATAATTGCAGGAAACGTTTGTTCTAATTTGTATGACATTTGGCTCAAATGCTTACATGTGGAGTATTTTATACATGTATAGGTGGATTATTGGGATTGAGAATGTAAATGATTTTAATGATCAAAATTAATTTATTTTTGTGAATTGTTCTTAAAACACAGAGAGAGGTGGATTTTCTCCATGTAACTGTCATTCTACCAGTCTTTATGCCTGAAACTTTTAAAATAAAACCTTCCTGAATGCTATTGGTCAGGAAATGGTTCTTTTTCAAAACACTCACATTTATATACTGCTCTTTAAATTGTTAGGCTATTTTCCTTAATATTTTCTCTCTTTGCCACACAGCCTGTGTGTGGTCAGAGAGTTTTTTGAGATTGTTGTAGGAAGCACATTACTTGCTTTTAAATTTCTCTGTACTTGGGTGGTCATTGAATAGCTTGATACTGTAGCAGTGAGCCATGCTTGCTCATTTATACATAGCTTTATTGTTTAAAATCTCTTCCTGCCGTTAATTGCTCTCATTATATTGACATTTTTCAGGTTTATAAAGTTCTCTGACTGTGTGCTGTTGACAGTCCTTGCTAGATTTTATTATGTAGGCAGCAAGATTTAACAAATTATGTTAATTTAAATAAATGTTAGATATTTTGGAATAACTATTGTTTCTAACACCGTATTTCAGAATCTTGCCCATTTCTCTTTCTCTTCTGCAGAATCTCTAGCTTAGCTATTTTTTTTCCCTTCTGTTTTCAAAATGTAGGTCCCATGAAAAATTGTACAGGCACTCACTAGTGTCATAAGTTCAGGGTAGTGTCTTTATCCTTTGTATATTTTAGGTCTTAAATTTACTAATGGTAAAAGATACTGGGTTGAAAGCCCTGGAGAGTGAAACAGTGGTGGAGAAAGCTTTTCAAATGCTACCTTGCTAATGTGCCTCATCCCTGATCTGCTTGTGTGTGTGAAGCGGAGCAGCACTTGCAGCAGGGTAATCCATTGGATAGAAGTAAGGAGATCTCTTTTTCTGTTCCTGGCACTGCCTCTGACTTGGGGTGTGACTTTGTGCAAGTCACATTTTTGCACTGTGACTCTGTTTCCCCATCTGTAAACTGGTGATAATACTTTATTTGAAAAGCCCATAAGATCTGTGGATGAAAGTCCTATGTAGGAACAAAGTGTAATTATTTGGCTTCTCAGAGGACTATCTTTGTCGGTGCCAGTTTGGGGGATTGTTCTGATATTATATGCACCTCCTAAGTCATTATCAACCAAGGGTTGATTTGAAATGGAAACCAGAAGGTGAAAGGCCCACTATCTCATCACCACTCCACTGAGCCATCTTGTCTTATACCTAGGGCCCTACCAAATTCACGGTCCATTATGGCCAATTTCACAGTCGTAGGATTTTAAAATTAGTCAATTTCATGGTTTCAGGTGTTTACACCTGAAATTTCATGGTGTTGTAACCGTGGGGATCCTGACCCAAAAGAGGGTTACGGGGTGGGGTGGGGTGTTGCAGAACTGTTGGGGGGGGCATGGAGGGTTACAAAACTGTTGTAGGGGGTCATGGGGGATTACTATCCTTGCTTCTGCACTACCTTCAGATCTGGCCTCTGAAGGCAGCAGCCAAGGAGCTTGCTGCAGCCGGGGGAGATACCTGGAGGTGGGTCTGATCTCCCCACCCCAAGAGCAGCTGTGCAGGGAAAGAGGAAGTCCTATCCCTTTCCAGCCCCGCCGGGACTAGCAGCTGGAGCCTGATGCATGGTAAGAGCCCCTGGCTGGGACACCCCCAGCCCTGCCAGCCCCCCCCCCCCCCCCGCCCGCAACAGTTAGATTTCACGGGGGAGATCTGATTTCATGGTCTGTGACGCATTTTTCATGGCCATGAATTTGGTAGGTCCCTACTCATAGCATTTCTATTTTTAATTTAATTTATTTTGTTGTGATTTTTATAAATGGTCTATTTTAATTTACATTGAACTGAAAATTGGTGTATGAATTTCCATCTTGAAAGAATGCCATATAGATGAGTGAGGGTGGACCCTGGGTTTCTTGCAGGCAAAAATTTAATCCGCAAGTGTTGTGAAAATTTAAGACATTGTTATTGTTCTGTTTATTAAAAGCAGAACCCTGCTTGCCAGTTCAGTGACTGCAGTCAAAACTGGGTTCTCAGTTCTCACTTACATTCCCTATTGTGATGAGCCACAGAGAACCAATGATTTCAGTGTACTTTTTGTATTGTACCATTGGTGTGCATGGCATTTACAGAAGAGTGTAAGGCCTGGCCCCTGTTTTGAGGTGCTTACCATCTAAATTAAATCAATTAGACAACAAAATAACCAACTAGTAGAGGAAGAGAGATAATGATACTGCTCATGGAGAGTACAATTTTTCCATGAAGAGCAGCTTGTGTATATTGTGATAGATTTTAATTGATATATTTAAATAGTAATATTGCTGGATCATCTGTGAAAGATCTCACAAAAGAATTATTAAAGGAGAAGTGGTTAACTGGAGCCAACAACGATTTTTTTCTAAATGTAAGAGGTTTCATAAAAGAAAGTGGCAAAATAAGAATGGGAGAAAGATACAAAAGGGAGTGCTTATGGGAGCGGCTTGTGCAGAGGGAAAGCAGGAAGTGGAGAATAGGAGGAAATGAGAATAGAAATTTAAGCAGAAGCAGAGTTATGCAGAACCTTGAAGATAAATACAAGCTATTCAAATTTGACTTGGAAGGTGAGGGGAAGCCAGTGAAGAGGTCCATAGATGGGTTGACACATGGAGTGATGGGATATGAAGATGGGTATAAGAGCAGAATGTTTCATAGGACTGGAAGAGTTTGAGGTGAGAAGCAGGCTCACAGAGGAAAAGGAGTTTATGGTTGTTAAAGTGAGAGATAAATGGTCCAGGGTTTTGGCAGGAGGGATAGAGAAAAACAGATGGATTTTGGAAAAGCAACTGATGTCCAGCTTCTTGCCATTTCCTGTTGAAAGGTAATGGGGAAAGAGGAATCAAAAATGGGCCAAAGGCTATAGACCTTAGATTTCATGGTGATAAACACATTAGGAGTTCCTGAGAGAGACATACAGACAGATCTGAGTAATGGGAATGAGAGTGGCGTTTACAAGACAGGTGGAGAACTGATGCCAAAATCAGGGCTTAGAGGGAAAAATTAGGAGTTTGGTTTTAGAACACAGATTCAGCCAGGAATTCTTAGGCTCAGTGTAGGAATTACTGAGGGAAATGTTATGGCCTGTGTTGGGCAGGTCGTCAGACTAGATCAGGGGTCGGCAACCTTTCAGAAGTGTTGTGCCGAGTCTTCATTTATTCACTCTAATTTAAGGTTTCACGTGCCAGTAATACATTTTAACGTTTTTAGAAGGTCTCTTTCTATAAGTCTGTAATATATAACTAAACTATTGTATGTAAAGTAAATAAGGTTTTTAAAATGTTTAAGAAGCTTCATTTAAAATTAAATTAAAATGGAGAGCCCCCCAGACTGGTGGCCAGGACCCGGGCAGTGTGTGCCACTGAAAATCAGCTCGCGTGCCGCCTTCGGCATGCGTGCCATAGGTTGCCTACCCCAGGACTAGATTATTGTAATGGTTCCTTCTGTCCATAAAATCTGTTAATCTAAATGTGTTTAAGGTTGAACTGATGTTTTCACTTTCTTACCTAAGACAAGAATACTGAGTAACTGTATGATAATGAGAGAGAAATATTTTCAATCTGGCAGTTTACATGGTGTGCCGGCATTGGAGGGACATGAGACTGCCATGCCATTAAACATGGGTCTATGTGATGGATCATGGCCATCTATATGTTTTGGAACATGTGAAAGCATGGTTCTTCTGTGCTATAAAATCCTATGAAAAATGTAGAATTTGGTATTGTGTGCACCAGAGAGATTTTTTTTTAAATTCCCTTTAAACTGTGCATTGAAGAGTAGCCAGGATAAGCCTTAAAATGTAGAAATGAAACAGTTGGCTGAAATCCTGGTTTGAGAGGCCTTTACATTTGTAGTTAGCCTTCTTCCCTGTGTGAGGTACAGTTTGATCAGGATTCTATCCTGGCCAGAGTTTGTAAAAACTAGAAAACGGGATATATTAAATAGCAAATTACGGAAAAAGCTGCATGTGGCACAGTACGTTTGTTCTTATCCTTAATTTTCTTGTTTCTTGTATTCGAGTTTATGGAGAGCAGTTAGGATAAATTAATTGTACCAGATTGTTTATTCTTTATAGCATTCTTCTCCACTATATTATCAAAATACAGTTAAGGTGAAGATGAGCGTTTTCCACTGTTGAAACTGATCACCAATTGTGTAGTATTTTTAAATATTATTTAATTTCCAGAGATTTGGAGGGCAGACAATTGATACTCACATATTAAAAAGAGAAACTTCTAATATAAAGAACCACAGAAGCTTGAGATAGCAAAGACCTAAAATGAACATTTGTTATGATACCTACAAAACACTTGACAGTGGCTAGGCAGCGGGTGTATGATAATCATTACTTATTATATTAACTGTAAAAGTCTCACCGCTACCTAGTGTTCCCCATTTTTTGTCCACTGTTGCCTCTCATATATTTAAATTGTAAACTTTTTTTGGGGGGTGGCAGTGATTGTCTCTTTGTTCTTATATGTCCGTACAGTGCCTAGCGCAATGAGGCCCAAGTGTTACTACAATACAATAATAATAATTAAAAAAAAAAAAAAAGGTCATCCAGTCCATCTCCCAAAGGAGGACTTTCAAACTAGGGACAATAGGAGGCATTAGAGTTTACAGCTAGAAAATCTGTCCAAAAACATTTTATCTTAATAGTGATTCTCAGTACTTAACTGCTATGACAGCAAAACAAGAACGTCCAGTCTCCCAAGTCTGCAGTCTGTTGACACAGGTATTGCTTGTGATTTCCCAGAATCTGCACTAGTGGCCTAAGAGATGTTGTGTACTATCAAATCCTGTTGAATTCAGTAGAAGTATTTTGTCAAGTTTTTATAAAGCTGAAGTCAATAAGGGTTGGAGGCACGCAGTGTATTTTAGGATTAAGCCCTACAGTATGGCTTTAATACAGTATCAAATTATCAGTGCAGAACAGATAATATAGACAAGGACTGATAACATTGAGTGAGCAAAAATGGCACAGGAGTCTATGAAGAATACATGCAGAATAAACAAATGTTTAAGTACAATATTTTATGAACTGTAATGTAATGGCCCCTCTCAAAGGTTATGTTATTCTTTAACTCAGCCCTGCACGGGCATCCTGTGTCATAGTTCAGGATGCCTTAATTAATAATTTGTCAGCATAAATTTTTATACTGTGCATTTTTTGCATATGATTTTTTTAGTTTCTTGTGCAAATGTTTCTTTTTCTTTTAATTGTTTTTGTACTGATCTTGGGATTTTTTTTTTAAACATAGCATGTACGGGTTTTGATTTAGTGCTGCATATGTGGAATCTTATTTGCTATGAATTGAACTGTGGCATCATAAATTAAAATACTGAGGGATCACCAGTATAATTTTCCTGCCTGGGCAACATAGTGCCAAGAAAGCAAAACATATTTAACAAATACAGAAATTTAATATGGATAGATTTCTTTGCTGTTAATATAAATTTTGAATGTGAGTATTTAAGGTGAGACCTTCTCTTTAGTATATTGATTTTGGAAAATGAGGAGTCTGTGTGGTGACTGAATTTCCATTGACACTTTTTTTGCCATTTCTAATAGTACATACTTGTTATTTCAACTGTTCCTTGAAAATGGCTATTTCAAATCAATATTGAAGTTGCTTGTCATGTGATACTGTCATTTAGTCTGACTTGTAAAATTGCTGATCAAAGATGAAAATAACTTTAAATATATTTATTTTAGCTATTTTAATATATCTGTAAATATTTATAGCTTGTCTCTTGTAAAGGTGTGAAAGAAGACATTTCTATTTTTAAAAGAATGTTTTATGCTTTGCTTCTATTCATTTAGCAAAGTGTGAATACATATATTTTGTTCAGAAATGCTATTTAGTTTTGCATATTTTATTCAAAATGAGTTTAATATAGACTTTGTCCTAAAAATATTTCAGGATTGGAGCATAATAACTACAGATATCAAAGATATTTTCGGAATTAGATCCGTATACCAGTAGTAAATTTTGGCCATATATCAACTGCAAATCTGTCTTGGTATTAGTTCAGGAAGGGAAAAGTGAAAAATGATTTAATTTTACTGTTAGCAACAGTTTTTTACTCTAATACAAGTATAATTGAAGGCCTACTCTTTTTTTTTTTTTTTTTAATGTATTCAACTGTGAATATGACCGTTGGTTGTTTTAGCATTTTTGTAAATATATGTAATACTTTAGAAAATTCAGGAGAGATAGCTGAAACTTAAAACTTTGTGAAAATATTTTGTCTTCATTGAAAATGTTCTAAACTCACATTTTTCAGTAATGCTGCATTTTAGAGCGCCATTTGTGCTCCAGAAATGGAAGCATGCTCATTTTGGCTGGGTCTCTTAAATATCATGAAGAAATTACATCACAGTTGCCTACAGCTTCTGGGCTATATTTTTTGCATTTTTGTTGTAGTAGTTTTTTGTTTAACTTGTTCATAATTTACTCCATCTTCACTGCTTTGGAATTCCCTACTAAGGTTTATGGTGTGTCGCCTACATTTCACTCATCTCAGTGTGTATCCTATGTAGTTGAACTAGTAAATTGAATTCTAATGTGCTTGGATCATAGCTGCAAAGATCAGAGCACAGTAATGGCTACTGCTGAATATATTTAATGTTAGAGAAATATTCTAAAAGCATAAATTCTATACTTTTTTTTTTTTTTTTTTTTACAAAGTAAAGCAAAATATTTGGGAGAAAATAATACATAAGAAACAATCTATGTTAAGTCTTCTGTAGGGCTTTTATCATAAGGAGACACCTTGTAAACTCTGCACCAGTCATGAGTTATCAGGCCTCCTATTCATGAAGATAGATATCGCTTTCCCTATTTATTACTAAATTAATTCTGCTAAACTTTTAAATGTTAATTCTTAACATTTATATGCTATATGTGACCAAAGTTATTTACTTTTGTACGTTTCTGAATGAGTAAAATTAATAAGTTTTGTTTCTTCAAAAATATGTAGTGTCAATCATTCACAACTATTCTATGTCTGATTACTAGGCTATATTACTATAGAATGATACATGTTGGCCTGATCTTGTGAGGTGCTGATCACTTTCAACTCCCATTTTTGAAGTCAGTGACTGTGAAGGCACTCTGTAGCTGGTAGAATTGGATATTCAGTGCTGGACAACTTTCTTTTAGTATCTGACAAAATATTGCTTCAAACTTATTTTATGAAAAGAAACTGTCGTGTCAAAAGTGATATAGTACACTATTTTATAAACAAAACATGGAAACAGTATAAACCTTAATGCTTACAGACGTAATCCCAAATTCCCTTGAGATCAGCAAGCTAGAGAAAATTGATTGTGATTTCAAAAATATGAATCTGCTTTAAGCATCTTCAAATTGCAGTTTCGCATTCAAAGCTGACAAAAGGCCATGGAAAACAATTGTCCTGACTGAGCCTTTCTGCAGGGTTTTTAAGATCACAAATCAAGAGACTAAAGTGATTTCAGTTGGAGTTATGGATGCTTATGTCCTCTCATGATGAGGTCATAATACAGACCCTGATTCTGTGTGAAATAATTACAGAATCAGATCCATAAACCTGTTATATTTTTTTTTAAATGAGTATTTATGATGATTCTTTATAAACCAAACATGCAGGACATGTATCCTATTAGAACGAAATCATACCTTGTTTTATATCTGAAATCAGTAAAACTGTTTTTCAAACTATTAATTCACCATTTCACACATCTGAGATCCTGGAATTTATGAACAAGCATCATTGGAATCATAGGGCTGTGCCATAATACACTCAGACGGCTTATATAGTAAACTCTGCATATTAATGTATGTGATGTACAATTCGTTTTCCATTATCAAATGCTAGAGAGTTGAACAAACGAGTGAAGTTCTGAAAGTACAGTGTAATTAGTTATACATAATTTTATACAACTTTGAAAGGAGCAAGCACTTTATATTTTGTAGATGTGAAAAATAGCTTTGAGCAATGTCCTTTTATGAACAAAATGCTGCTAAGTTAAAACAAGAACCTGTAATCTGCTGGAAATTCAGCTCAGGGCAGTTTGCTAAAAGTTTAAGAACTTGAATGTTTTAGTTGGAACGGATGTAGAAGAGGTATTATTTTAAACAAAAATGAAGTCTACAGCTATCTGGTTGTGAATGTCTCTCAATTACAGTGGCGTCCATGGATCTTGGATCTGAATGAAGATTTGGCTAGAAATTCTCCACATCCTATTCTGTATTTCCCTCTGAATAAGAAACAGCATGTGTGAATTACATTTACTATAATCCACTCCATACTGGGTAATAAAAATTCTGTGAAAAATTATTATTCATGGTTTAAAATTACACTGATTATATTGCAAATATTTCCAGTTTTAGCTAGCTATATGTAAAATGATTTTCAAAATGTAATGCTGAGTTGCTAACATTATAATATTTTGCAAAACACATGCATATAAATAAGCACTAACTGTAGTTACAGACAATCACATTCCAATGGTCATGTAACTTCCTGCATTTAACCTAACATGAAACATTATTCACTGAAAAGGAAAAATACTTTTTCCTGAGTTTGCCACCCAAGCAATTAGAATGAATTGCTACTACTGTAAAGTGGGGAGTTACTGAATGAGATAATCTGTATTTAACCTTCCCATAATACAAGACTAAGGAATAAAAACATGTTCTCTTATGCATCAACTTAAAATATTTTTACAGTTGTAGTTAAGTTTATAAAGATGTTTCTTCTGTTTTATTAGAAAAACCAAACGTGTATATTTTAGAAATCATTTTGAACTTAACTGCTGAAGTTGCTACAGCACATGCAATATATTTAAAAGAATTTTTAGCTATGAAGTTACACCAATACTTTCACTATCCAGTTTTAATCAAAACAAAAAGGGGCATTACTACCATCAGTGCATACACATGATTAAAATGAATGGCAGCTATGTGTGAATTTTGAAGGGAAACTATAACCCTAAACTAGAGATGCCTTATTTCTAAAAGTTTTTAATAATGAGCATTTGTTAAAATGTCACATGATTAACTTTTTTCTAATATAGAAATTTAGTTTAGAACTAAATAATTAAATTAAAATGTATTCAGTTTAAAGCTGAATAAAAATTAGTTTTTCATTTGATATTTCTTATTTCGTAGAATATGTTAAAGCTTTCATGTGGAAGTGCAAAACTATTTTAGATGGAAACCCAATATACTGCTTTATCCCTTCTTTCTCCATCACAGAATGTGAGAGAGAAGTTACTGCATATGATATGGGATAAAGAATAATTTTCTACCTACAGAAAACTGACTAGTCCAGTAATATTAAAAGGATGAGTCTCTCAGCATAAACTGGTGCTAAAATTATAGTGTCGTATAGTCACTGATAATTCTTTCACCAAGAAGATTCTTAATTAAACTGCATTCAAATCAAGCTGTTTAGATAAATATTCAGTCTAGTTTCCGTATGGTACGTCCAGTTGTTTCATTGGGGAGGGTGGGGGTGAGGGGAGAAAGGTGAGCTAAAACATAAGGAGATTGAAAACAGGGCCATTTAACATTAATCTAAATTCTATTTCAAGCACAGGTATTTCCTACTAAGATGTTACTTTTGTTTAAAAAGGCTAAATCACAGCTTTAACCATGATTATCTACACATCTTGGCTTCTAGAGCAGTGAAGTTTATTATATGAGAGGGGCCACTATATCAGAATCAGAAAAGCTCTTATGAATAGCTACCACACAAACTAATGTCAGAGAAGTGCAGAGAGCAAGTCTTCAAATAAACTGAAAAATAAATTTTTCTAGGTGCCGTTTTCATGTCTCCCAGCAAATTAGAGGTCGTACTCCTAGCAGCTTGTAAACCAGAAGCAGTTAGCTCATGGCCTCACATAAAAATGTAGCAGTCTGTTCCTCATATGCCACCTTCGTATTTAACCAAGAAATAGCTGCTAGTTATATTTTTAAAAATAGAAGTCTATTTACTTTTCTTAATCTGTCTTGCAAATTGCAAATATTTCTGACCCTCCACCCTTCTTCCATATTTTTCTTTTGTATTTGATACAAGTAATTAATCTTATAGATTGGTTTTGGACTGTCAGAAGGATATAATATAATGTAGTTTACTGACTGGTTGCCTTCCAGATGTCTACATGGGTTGAAAACTGGATTACGGTATTTAAGATACAAACTCGGCCCTTGCTTGTTGCAGAAGAATACTCCTTAGTTAAGCCACAAACTCATATAAATAAGGCTCTCATCTTAAAGCAACATATTTTTCAGCTGATCTTTGAAAATTTGAGTTCAAAAGTTTCACGTTGCAAATGTTTTTTCTTAATTATGTTTGTATATAACAGACAGAAAAATTATTTTGCTATGGGATTAAAATAGGAGAAATAGGCAAAGGCAAGTGGAAGAGGGGGTACAAGTTTCACAGTTAGATTTAAAAAAATATATACAATCTAAACAGAGTAAACCACAGATGTGACTATATAGTGGTATTTAAAGATATGGATCTCTAATATTTATGACTGCTCGTCTTATGTAACCACAAAGTCGAAAAAAAGAGAGAGAATTATATTTTGTGAAACCATATTAAACGCTGTGCATGCTTTATCTACACCTTTCCTTCTTGGAAATAAATACAAATTCAATTAAATGAACTTCATGTAGTTTATAAACAAAACAGTTCAATTAAGGGATGTTATAGCAAAATATGTCTTATGGAGACTTTCACTTAATTGCAATTGATCTATATGTCTCAGTATATTGCACAATATACTTTATAACTTCTAGGCAGTCTCAGGAAAGCCAAAACAAACATATTTAGCCTGCTAAAATTAGAGAATTTTTGATAGTTTTATTATATTTTGATATTACATATCATGTTTTCATGGTTGCCCTGTATGGTAAGAAACTATGCGTTAGATTACATTTTGACAAAATGAGCAAAATACTGTTTTTTGCCTTACCCTGTTAGGCAGTTTTTCTAATTAATTGAAATATCAGAATAAGTAATCTTAAATATTTATATTTAATTTTTAATTGTAATCAATATTTGGTATTCATGAATAAGGGAACTGCTCTCAAGCTATTATAACCCTCAGCAAAATAAAAATTTCTTAAAATCTTTTTCTTCATTTAAATGGCATAGCAATATCATTATTATACAAGAGGTTGGTATAACTGCCTATTATAAGGTTGCCAAACATTTCCCATTATATGGCTATTTCAGTTATTTGTAACTTTGCCCAACTTTAACATTTGAACAGAAATTTTCCATGCTGAGTATCTGTCTCAGGCTGAATTTTTTGGAAAAGTTCCGCCAAATGGTTCATCCATTTCTAAGAACAGGGCTAGGAAAAAATACTTGACATTTGACAGCAAGAGTCTCACTAGTATGTAGCTTCTGCCTTTTTGCTCTCCCCATGAAAATCCAACCAGATTTATGTCTTTGAACATGGCTGTTAACATATGCCTCTTCTGTGCTCTCCATGTTCCTGGTGCCCAGGCAACAAGGAGGAGAAGGAGGAATCTGCTTGGCTGAAATGCAGAGGACCGAGAAGCATAGAGAAGTGGCAGAGACCTGGTGTGGGGAAAGTGGGAGGAAAGGGGACAGACAGGCTGCTGGAATGGGGAACAGGGGCAGAGAGGGGAAATAAGAGCTGGCTCCAAAGGAGTACATGCTAGAGGTGGGCATAAAGGGTTGTTACCCCTAAGACATGCTCCCCTCTGTAACCTGGAATAGAACCCAGGATTCCTGAGTATCATCATCCCTCTGCTGTCAGCAACTATTTGTGAAACCCACTGGCAGTAGAGGTAAAGACTTGGGACTAGGAGTCAGGAGGGGAGAAGTGAGGACTAGCTGAGCAAGGAGACTGGGATACAGATGAGAAGCATAAGGAGTGGAGATGGGGACAAGCTAGGTGAGAAATGGAGGTGGGGAAGAGACAGGATATGGGGATAAGGACAAGTTAGAGGAAGTGGGGCAGAAGGAGTCATGGTTGGGGAAAGTGGGTAGAAGAGTCTGTGCCCACTAGAATACACTTCCCTCTAGAACATAGAATGGAACCCAACATTCCTAAGTCTCACTATTCCTTTGCTGTCAGCAATATCTGTGAAACCCACTGGCAGAGTGTCCCATCCTCTCCCTCATGCTGGTCCACACACAGGATGACAACTTACTATTGCAGTCAGTTACTATGTTATTGGCAAAGGTCTTTATGGTGGATCTCAAGGTTCCAACCCTCTTGATGAATCATGTGGGTTTCAGTATGATGTCACATAATGGAATTTGTTTTTTTCATTTTTTTTTTTAAACTAGGAAACTACATGCAAAAAAAAAAAAACAACAAAAACACACCACACCTTAAAAGAACACTATAAAGACCACAAAGTCAAGCACGGAAAAGTTAGGAAATTCCAGAAATAAGGTTGCCTGTGTGAACTGAATTCAGCCCCCTTGTACATATGTAACGGGGTTACACATGTGCATTATGATAGTCTTTATTTCCTTAAGCAAATACTATTTTTTTCCACATTCAAATTCTGCTCTGAAGACAGGATTATTAATTTCCTCCTGGGCCTTTCTGTGGTGCTGTCCACTATAGTTATTTCTGGGGGGAGGGATAGCTCAGTGGTTTGAGCATTGGCCTGCTAAACCCAGGGTTGTAAATTCAATCCTTGAGGGGGCCAGTTGGGGATTTGGGGCAAAAATCTGTCTGGGGATTGGTCCTGCTTTGAGCAGGGGGTTGGATTAGATGACTTCCTGAGGTCCCTTCCATCCCTGATATTCTATGATTCAATGATAAGTATTAATGATGTAATTTTCACAACACCCCTGTGAAATTAGGGGTCTGGTGGTGGTATCCTCATCAAAGTGTCTGGTCAAAAGTATCTACTAATTTTGTGTGCCCAATTTGAAACACCCAGGATCTGATTTTTGGGAGGATGTCACAAGGTATTACACTTTATATATGTTTAAAAAAAAAAAAAAGCTTCTGTTGATTTCGGGTGCAGCTGTGAGTGCTCAGCACTTCTTGAAATCAAACCCTTGGGTCTCAAGTTGTGCACCCAGAAAAAAACTGAACACACAGTTAGCAGTATTTGGGCACTGATCCTGTAAAGATTTAGGGCTTGTCTTCATGTATAGTGCAGCTGTAGCATTTTAGTGAAGACACTGCTATGCTGAAGGGAAAGCTTCTCCCATTGGTGTAGTTAATCCACCTTCCAGAGAAGTGGTAGCTATATCGACTGGAGAAGCTCTCCCTTTGATATACCACTGTGTACATGGGGGAAGAGGGGGTTAAGTCGGTATAACTTGGTTGATCCACACCACTGAGCGACATAGTTATACCAATATATGTCTATAGTGTAGACCTGACCCCAAGTTCGTGCTTAAATTTATATACTTGGATTAGTCCAAGTGAAGTCAGTAGGATCTCTCACTTGGACTAATCTCAGATAAGTCAGTAGGACCTCTCATTGTATGTAAAGTTAAGCAAATACCTTTGCAGGGCTGGAGCCAGAATGTGCATCCTTCTACTCCAGGCTTTTTCTAGAAAATAAGACCTTTATTTACCATATATTAAAAGCAGCTTCAGTATAGTACCTTTCTTAAAAAATACCAAATGCATATATAATTAAAATAAATAATTTGAATGTCAGGAGTCATCATAGTTTTCCTGATCTCAAATAAAGTCCTCCCAATCATTTAATTGTCCTGTCATTTTGAATTTCTATAAATTTAGAACGAAATTCCACTCTATTACACAGGTGTAAATTCAGAGCAACTCCAGTGGAGATGGTAGATATATATGGGTATAACTGGGAGCAGAATTTGACCTTTAAAAGTTATGCAAATAATTCAGTCCTTTAAAATTTCACATCAACCCTATCTATAAATCTAATTCATGTTATTAGGTTTGCTGCAGCATCTCTAGATTCTGACATACCATGGACGGATAAATGGGATAATATGTAATTTATTATTTTTAAAAAGTTGCTGAGAGTTGATTATTCATTATCACATAAGTATTAATTTCTAATATGCACATTTAATTTAGATAACTTATTATCTATTAAATACATATCTGATGATTCAGTTATGAGTAAAGAATTTCCAGAGTGTTTCTTACATTCAGGATGTATTGAGGAGAGTCATTGGGTTAAATCTCCTCCTCCTGTGGAAAACCCACAGCAAAAATAATGCCTCAAAAACTCAACAAGTTCACACTTGTGAAGTTGCTGCCCCCTTTTGCTGTCATTGGAGAGTGTGTAGCTGCGCAGAAGGGCTAAGAGCATGTTCATGAGACTCGGTGCAGGCCAAGGTCCTCTGGAGAACACCGCCTCCATCCCCATTGTTCCCAGGGCATTATGCTGTCTGTCCTCTTTGTAGGGTGACCATACAGCAAATCGGGACTGGGGTGGGGGGTAATAGGAGTCTATATAAGAAAAAGACCCAAAAATCGGGACTGTCCCTATAAAATGGGACATCTGGTCACTGTATCTCTCTGTGTCTCTGCCATTTTCCCTAGCATTATGATTCATTCAGGAGCTGTGCTGCTAATGGCTCTACCTTTATCTGTACTTCCCCAGGAGGGATAAAGCAGCCTTGAAACGACTACTTTTTTCTGATGATGTTACTAACGGTAATCCAATGGATATTTTTGCACCTAATATTATGTAATGTAGCTGCTGTATGGTTCTGTGTCTGCCTGAACTTTCAAGGCCCGTACCATCTTGTGTTATTGTTGAGCAATTTGTGATTAAGGCAGGGAACAGGGACTTGGGAGATCTGATTTCTGTTTCCAGCTCTGCTCTATGATCTTGGGGAAATCACTTAATCACTCTGAGCCTCCACGCCCCATTTATAGAATGGGGATAATACCTCATGGGAGTGACTGAGAATAAATGTGTCAACGTATGTACAAATATACCAGGATGATGAGCACCAAAGAAAATCCTATTGTAGCAGTTTCTTGTTTCTGACCCTCGGTTTGGTCCCCGTTTCTAGTATTTGTTTTTGAGGAACGAGAGAGACACTTTGATTGTCTGAATCAGGTGTTCACTAATTCAGCTTTAGGGAAAAAAAGGGTTGATATGAAATTCCTTTCATTTTTTGGATGTTTTTAGTCCTGAGGATGACTGACCTAAAAATTGTGTATTTAATATTAACTATTATACTAATACAAAAGTGTGTACTTAAATTTTATACATGTAAATATCAGTGAATTGGATTTTCTTTTTTTAAAAAGGGAAGAAAAATGGTGCCATTAAATAAATTTCTAGTATTTTTGCTTATGTCAAGTAATTTTTTTTTTTTTTTTTTTTTAAAGGTCTGTCCATAGTACTGCAAATCCTGTTGGGTGGCAGGTGCAGTTAACCACATCACAGAGCTTCAGTTCTATATTTATAACCAGATTTTTTCTACTTAAAATTATACTTAGCAAACAGTTTAAATTTTAAACTAATATTTTGCTTCTAATGAGCAGTTGGGAAAGATTTTCCATCACAAAGCATAATGTCAAATGAAAACGATCTACATATAGTGTTAAGGTTGTGAGGCAAACCAAGCAGCAAAGAAATTCAGCATTACTAATAATCCTGTATTAATGCATTTCAAAATTATTTAAAGGAAAGCCATAAAACTATAGCCTTCGTTAATTAAGAATGCGAGAGTTTTCACTTTTCCTAACATGTCTACTTACACAACAACTATAACGTTAATTTTATGCTTAAATTTTCATAGCAGTTTTACCTAATATGAAATTCTCTAAATACGTCTCCATTAGCTTTTAAAGACACTTAAGCAAGGGCGTGTGTTGGGGGGAACAGCAGATAAATGCCTATTTGTGATTTTTGTTTTAATTGACTTTTTTATATACTGTAGATGAACAGTTTAAAAGTGTCACATGGTGCATTCCACAAGTAAACCTCAGCATGCATATACAGATATTAAGTAAGGTGACCAATGCCCAGATCATGACTTGATCTTTGAGTCAAGAGACAGAAAAATACAGTGCAAGAGTAATGTGTTGTACCTTCTCAGAATCACTCTGTCCAGTTTCCACATATGCAAAAAGAAACAATTTTTTAAAATCAGCATGTTAACCAAAGATGTTTGGTATGCATAGTAAAACTTGTAAAAATGAGTAACTGTACAGTTGTTGCTTTTACAAAAAAAATACTATTCTGGCAGTTATCATTTTCCCCTCTAAAGATATTAGACTATATTATGGACTAATTGCTTGTCAAGTTTTATTTTTTTTAATCAAAGCCATTTTTGAGTTTTATATGACAGCAGCAAAACATCTAAAACTGTCAATTGTATCCTCCCCCTCCAATGAAAACATTCAAATTTTAAAAGAAAAAATTTTGGTTGTAAATCAGATATGACACATTTTGGCCTACAGTAATTTTTTTTTTAGAAATAATTGTTTAGAAAATTGGAATTTATAATAGTATTGCTCTGTCAGAAATTTAATTATAGAAATGCAAAAATATGTTTTAATGAAAGGGACTATTAGCTATCACTATTTGAGTGGTGACCATGGAGGGTATAATATATTCTCGCATTGCATAGCGATTTTTCCTATGTTTGAAGATGGCCCCATTGAAGATGAGCTCCCATTGACTTGTATTTTTGAAATGTAGAAAAGTGGTGTAATCATGTTTGGGAATGTTCCCTCCTTGTTATCCGTATTTAAACTACATCACTATATATACAGTATATGTTCAACTCTCCTCTTTTTCAGTAAAGAGATCCCATTCAAAAATACACTGAATTATTGTACTAGTATAATTTTTAATGAAAATATTACTGTAAAACTTGAAATATTTTAAAATGCATATATTATCTTTTTGGATAAGTGTCTGTGAAATTAGGGAACTATAAAATAATTTGTACTTTCATTAACCAATATGTAATAAGAATAATTTTGCAAAAAATAATGTGCCTCAGAATATTTCAAATTAAACACAGTAATGCAAGAGGATATCTAAGGTGAAAGATGTTTGTGTAATGCTAAACATAACCAAAGAAACTGTGGTTTTAGCAAAGGTACCATTGCTCTATTTTATCAAGTGCCAGAAGTTGCATAATGAAAGTCTTTCATTTTGGGGGGGAAAAGAAGTAGAGAAAAAAAACACACAAAAATGCCACCCAGCTGGTAGAGATCTTCCTAATTTTTACCTGATTGTATTTCTGAAGAAATATGGCAGGGCCCTCGTAAATTTTCAACATGAACTGCATTTTTGTTGCCAATTTCCATATCCTTTTAAAAGTGCTGAAGCGTGCATTTGCTATTTATGTTTGCAGTAGACTGAGTACACTTTTACTATTTGTGGTTTTAGAAATTGGAAACAACCAAACAGTGGTGCTATGGTCTAAAAAAATAAATTTTAAACAGCTGTGGGACAGTATTTTTAGAATGGTAGAAGTCCTTCTAAAGACAGAGTTGTAACTGTGTCTTTCTGTAGAAGGAATACTACAAATAAAAAAAAAGTCAGAACTCTATTGTGATTACACCTTTATTTGTTTTATTCTGGAATAATTTAACTAACATTAGACAATTTCTTTTTATTTTTTTGTTGGCAAATAAAACCAGTCATGTGAATACCATTGTACCAAATCTTTTCAGGCTGTCCATTTAGATATTTGAACTAGTTAAAACAAGGCTGCTATTTATTTTTTTATAGAGCTTTACATATTCATAGCATTTTAGCTAACTACTGCTTCCAATGCTCTTCTGGGATAGGTAAGTACATATGTACTACTTACAGATGCGATAACTGAGGCAAAGAGATGAAGAAATTTGCCCAAGGCCATGCAGTGAGTTAGTGGTAAATCCAGGATTAGAATTCTGAACCATATGGCTTGACATCTAATGCTCATTCCTATTTATCTCACTATTTCTCTGGATACACTAATATTTGGGACTTAGCAATTGATATTGTATCTCATTATTTTATCAATACTTCCTATGTCTCTTAACGGATACCTGATAATACAGCCACAGATGACAACATACAGTGATCTTGGATTTGTGCTTGTCTTCTGTTAGCATATTTAAACATGCTTATTTCCAGACGTTTGCAGTATACTGTAGAAAGTATAAGTCCTTTGAAAATGGTTCGTTAGGTCATGAAAATATGAACCTAACCCCCCCCCCCACCACCTGTTTAAATCTATTTTAATTGGGCCCAGATTGTTGGTTGAATGTTATAACTATTCATATGATCATACATTTAAGGGCAGAACGGGATCATTATGGACTTTTAATTTGATCTCCTGCATAACACAGGCAATTGTATTTTACCCGGTAATTCTTATGTTGATCCCAATAACTGGTTGAACTAGATCATGTCTCTTAGGAAGACAATCAGTCTTGAATTAAAAACGTCAGTTTACCAACCCTTGGTAAACTTGTCCAATAGTTAATTGTTATGAGAGAGAGACTGTGTGTGTTTGTGTGTATGCAAGCGCACCCCTTCTTTCCAGATTTCTAGTTTGCAGTCCTGTAGTATCAGATATTGTCTCCCTGTGTAGATACATATATTTTGCAATCCATTTATCTCTTAACCCTTTTTGTATTAATCTAAATAGATTGAACTGTTTAAGTCCCTATAGTAAGACGTTTTCCAAACCTCAAAACATTAATGCAGCTATTCTCTGAATCCTTCCCAATTTTTCAACATATTTTTTTAACATGTGGACACCTGTCTCAACAATGCGTTAGGGTACATCTACACTGCAACTGGGAGAGTGTGCTTTCCAGCTCAGTTAGACACCTGCTGGCTGTGCTTGAGCTAGTGCACTAAAAATAGTGTAGCTGGGGACAGCTTGGGCTTGCCACCCGAGAACAAACCTGCTGCTACCCTTTGGCTTCATTGCTATTTTTGGCACACTGACTTGAGCAAAGTTAGCATGTCTTTCCACCTGAGCTGAGAAGCACCCATAGAAATGTCACTTCAGGGATCTCCTTTTTATATGTCTACCATTACCCCAAGTTCTTTATAGAGTTACTTCTTACCAGAATACAGTCCTCCATTCCATCTGTAGCCTACGTTCTTTGTTCCTAGATGTGTATCCTTCCATTTGGCAGCATTTGTTTGATTGCATTCAACTTACAGATGATCCAGTTCTCTGTACTGCTGACCTGTCTTTATGTACTGTTCCACCAAGTTGTCATCTGCGAACTTTATCAACAGTATTCTCGTATTTTCTTTAAGATCATGTATAAAAATATTGAATACCTCTGCTCTGAGAACTGATTTCTGCAGGGCACCAATAGAAAGATCTATACTCTTTTGATGATTCACTGTGAATAATTATATTTTGAGATCAGTGAATTAGCCTGCTGGTGCTAAATATTGTAAACTATTTTACTTATTTTGTTACTTGTTATATGCCCTTGTTAATTTCAGAGTTAAGGAAAAATATTTATTACTTAAAGTATACCTTGTCAGTAAATGGTAGATGATCTTTAGGAAGAAATATATTGTATGTTGATCATATTTGCAGTTAGTACTGAACTAAGAGGTATTTCAAACACACAGTGGGAGGGAAGTGTAGCAGGGTCTAGTAAGCCTAGAGAAATTCTGATATAAATTGTGTTTAGAAAAATGTCAGGAAGTGCATTTGGGAAGAAATAATTGTAAGCATCAGTACGAAAACAGTATTTGACTATAAAAGAGTACCGGTAATTGGAATACGCAGCTATGGAAGAAGTTAGCTAAGACCTCACAGTGTTGTAAAGAAGGCCAATTTCAGTTGGGCCTGAGCAGTAATACCCCTTATGTACAGCCATGATAAGGGAGCACTTAGAATTCTCTGAATCTTGTAACTATAAAAAAGACACAACAGAAAATTAAAAAAGCATGACCAACAAGAATTGTGGAAGTTAATAATGTATTTTGTATGCTGCTCCCTAGGTGGTGTAACCACCCAGTCTCATTTCACTAAGCACTATCCTCCCCGCATTCAAATACCTCAAAAAGTCAACTTCTTCAAACATAAGATGTGAGTTTATTATCATTAGCGGAAAATTAAAATAATTGAAAAGGGACCAGGCAAAATATAGAAATAATGTGATGTATTTATGAAGACAAATTGTAAACTTAATGTGAACAGTTAAAATGTGGTAATGCAACTCGATATAGTATTTGAAATAAAACATAAAGGGGAGAATTTTGTTAACTGTTAAAGGGTAGTATAAATATTTCATTAAAATTACTTAAGTTCTGACTGTTTAATATTTCCTTTTTATCTAACAGAGATCAATTAAATAATTGAAAACTTGCCATGGGACATAATTGGTACACTAGCTCTAGAGGTGTCCAGAAGTAAACTACTGTTGATAAAACATTTACTCTCCATTTTCACCCAGATGCGCTCTGAGACCAAAATTATTTTTAGGGCGTGGTGGTGTGAGGTTTATAAGACTCTCTTAGAAGAGAAGCAACTAACTAAAAGTCCTAGGGCTGCTGGGGTCACCTTAATCCTTTCAGTTATCTTGGTAGGTTTCTAATAGAGTCTATCTGAATTTCTAGTCATGATAAGAAAAAATTCCAAACCCTGAGCTCAGCCACTATACTACTGCTTTAATTAGTGATTGAAGGATTATGCTTTCTTCTCTTAGTGCAGATGAAGGTTGCTGTTGCAGTGGTCGACTAACTCTACCCTTCCTAGTGGTGATTAGCTCTCTTTAAATGTTGGAATGGAAGATTTTTCAGGTCCCTGCTCTGTCCTAGGACTTCTAGTTAGTTGCTTCTCATTTGGGGGATAGCTCAGTGGTTTGGTCTGCTAAACCCAGGGTTCTGAGTTCAATCTTTGAGGGGGCCACTTAGGGATCTGGGGCAAAAAATCAGTACTTGGTCCTGCTAGTGAAGGCAGGGGGCTGGACTCGATGACCTTTCAAGGTCCCTTCCAGTTCTAGGAGATAGGATATCTCCATTATGTTTTGTTTGTTTGTTTGTTTTTGTTTTGTTTTTACCGAGTCTTATAAATCTCACACCAGAAAACACTATAAATAATTTTGGTTTCAAAGTGAATCTTGTTTGTGCTTATGTTCCCATGATTTATAGATTTTCTTTCTTCATATATCAAACAGGTAAGGTTCTTACATCTGTTTAACTTGGCCACTGTCAAATGCATGGTAATTTCTAGGTCAGTTAACCATAATTTCCAGTTTCTTAAAAGGGATTATAGTATCTTGATCCCTATTTACCACCTTTTAGGTGTTCTAGGATGCTAATGATTTTTTACCTCTGAATTCAAAAAGGTAATGAAGCCATTTCTCTGAAGGAATTACTCACTAAGTTAATTAATTTAGACTGTTCTCTTTTAGAACAGTCTCAGTTCTAAGGACCTTAGCTAAATTTGCCCCACAAATAGTTTTTTCTGGACAAGGTGCTGTTTTCTTTGGTCCAGAGGACTTCCTCTTTGAATTTCTGAGCTTTGACCATTTAAAATGTTGTGTGGTCTGTGGCATGAGGGTTTGAAAAAGGGACCTTGCCCCTACTTTTTCCTGAGAAATAGCAACTGCAGACTTCCTTTTTCAAATACCATCTTTTTGGTTTTCTTCTAAGACTTAGCCAGATGCTTGGATTGGGTTGTGGTTCTGGGTTTGAAGATCACTTTTAAAAAGGGCTGTTCATACTAAATCTTCTTAAATTAACACTTAGCTTGATGATATCCTCAAAATGACACATTGTTCAAAAGACAGAGGTCCTTTGATAATTTTATTATAAGTGTATTGTAAGATCTGCCTTATAACAGATTTTTCTGCAAACGCAAGAGTTATTGCCTTGAAATCAAATTATGATTTTCAATAGCTCATAGAATTGGATTTATGAAACTGGATGAACAAGTGTCTCAAACAGGTTATTAAGAGAAGGCAGAAAACCTACAAGGAATGGAAGAAGGGATGGATCAGCAAGGAAAGCTACCTCTTGGAACTCAGAAAGTGTAGGGAAAAAGAGAGAACTGCCAAAAGCCAAGCACTGTTGGACCTTGCACAGGAAAATAAAACCAATAGTAAAAGGTTCTTTAGCCATACAAATAAAAATAAAACAAGGAAAGAAGAAGTGGGACTGCTAAGCACTGAGGATGCTTAGAAAGATAATCTAGGTATGGCCCAACACCTAAGTTTTTAATAAGGATAATATATATGGAGATATACCTATCTCCTAGAACTGGAAGGGACCTTGAAAGATCATCGAGTCCAGTCTTCTGCCTTCACAGCAGGACCAAGTACCATCCCTGACAGATTTTTGCCCCAGATCCCTAAGGTTGAACTCACAACCCTGGGTTTAGCAGGCCAATGCTCAAACCAGAGTTTATCAAATTGGGGGTCCTGACCCAAAAGGGAGTTGCAGGGGGTGTCGCGGTATTGCCACCCTTTCTTATACACTGCCTTTAGAGCTGGGAGGCCAGAGAGTGGCGGCTGCTGCCTGAGGGTCCAGTTCTGCAGGCAGCAGCGAAGAAGTAAGGTTGGCAACACTATACCATGCCATCCTTACTTCTGCACTGCTGCTGGCAGCAGCTCTGCCTTTAGAGCTGGGCTCCCGGCCAGCAGCCTCTGCTCTCCAGCTGCCCAGCTCTGAAGGCAGCGCCGCTACCAGCAGCAGCGCAGAAGTAAGGGTAGCAGTACCGTGACCCCCCCCTACACTAACCTGGCAATCCCCCGCACAACTGCCTTTTGGGTCAGGACCCCTACAATTACAACACCGTGAAATTTAAGATTTAAATAGCTGAACTCATGAAATTTACAATTTTAAAAATCCTATGACCATGAAATTGACCAAAATGGACCATGAATTTGGTAGGGCCCTACCTATGATGGGAGAATTGCTAATATACTACCTATATTTAAGAAGGGGATGGGGGGGGATGACAAACTACAGGCCTGTTCGTTTGCAATTGTATGCTGGTTCTTAGAACAGTTTTTGAAAGAGAGTAGTTAAGGACATAGATGTAATGATAATTGGGATAAAATACAACATGGTTTTACGAAAGCTAAATTGTGCCAGACCAACGTGATCTCCTTCTTTGAGAAGATAATCAATTTTCTAGGCCAATGATTCTCAAACTTTATTTTTTCCCCCCCCACGGACCACTTGAAAATTGCTGAGGGTCTCGGCGGACCACTTAATGATCTTTCTAAATGTTGTTTGTAACGTTAGCTAACTGTTGTAAAGCGCTTTGGATAAAAGCACTATATAAAAAAAACTTAATTGTTTTTTTGTCCTACAAATAAAAACACACAACTCGTATTTTAATATCAGTAGTTTTACCTTTCTAATGCGATGGATGTGCCCTCTCTTCCCTGCCACGGCAGCCCCCGAGCTGGGGCTAGGAAGGAGGGGGGGGGTCTCCCCCGCTGCGGCAGCCTGCAAGCTGGGGCTGGGAAGGAGGGGGATCTCCTCCACCACGGCAGCCCCCGAGCTGGGGCTGAGAAGGAGGGGGATCTCTCCTTCTCTCCCCTGTTGCTGGGAAGGAGTGCCGTCTCTCCCCCGGCAGCCACAGCCCTGGAGCTGGGGAAAGTTGCTTCTTTTTTTGGCCTCAACAGCCCTGCACATCCCAAATTCCCCCACCCCCTCTTCTCACCCCACTATCCCCTCCCATCTACCCCCTATTCCCCCCAAGGCCACCACCTCACCTTAGATGTGCGTCTTCTCCAGGGTCCAGACACCTAATTCGTGGAGCCACACCTGCACGGCTCCACTAGTTAGGTGGGTGGCCCTTCATTCTCTCATGTGTGGCCGCCCAGGTGCACACCTTAGAGGGAACTATCCGCAGATCACCTGAATGGAGCTCGTGGACCATTGGTGGTCTGCGGACCACAGTTTGCGAACCTCTGTTCTAGGCAAAGGAAATGCAATAGAGCTAATCTACCTGGATCTCAGTAAAGCATTTGATACAATTCCACACTGTAAATTATTACTTGAATTAGAGAAGATGGGGATTAATATGAGAATTGAAAGGTGGGTAAGGAATTAGTCAAAGGGGAGACTTAAAGTGGGTTATGCTGAAAGGTGAACTGTCAGGCTGGAGGGAGGTTACTAGTGGAGTTCTTCAAGGATGCGTCTGGGGACCAATCTTATTCAACATTTTCATAACTGAGCTTGGTGCAAAAAATGGGAGTGTGGTAATAAAATTTGCAGATGACATAAATTGGGAGATATTGCCAATATGGAGGAGGACTAGAATATCATAGAAGAAAATTTGGATGACCTTGAAAACTGGAGTAATAGAAATTGGATGAAGTTTAATAGTGCAAAATACAAGGACATGCACTTAAGCTCTAACAAGAATAATTTTTGCTATTTGCTGGGGATGTATTAGTTGGAAGCAACAGAGGAGGAGAAAGACCTAGGTGTATTGGTGGATCATAGGATGACTGTGAGCTGCCAAGGTAATGTGGCCATAAAAAGGCTAATGCGATCTCAGGATGCATCAGGCGAGGTATTTCCAGTAGAGATAGGGAAGCATTATTTACCATTATACAAGACACTGGTGAAATCTCATCTGGAATACTGGGTGCAGTTCTGGTCTCCCAAGTTTAAGAAAGATTAATTCAAACTGAAACAGGTGCAGAAAAGGGCTACTAGGATACTCCAAGTAATGGATAACCTACCTCATGAGAAGACACTTCAGAAGCTTGGCTTGTTGAGCCTAACAAAATGAAGGCTGAGGAGAGATATGATTGCTTTCTATAAATACATCAGAGGGATAAGAACCACAGAGGGGAGAAGTTATTAGGGGCTAATGTTGGCACAAGAACAAATGGATATAAACTAGCCATCAATAAGATGAAGGTTTCTAACCATCAGAGCAGCGAAGTTCTGGAACAGCCTTCCAAGTGGAATAGTGGTGGCAAAAAATTAAATTGTTTTAAGACCGAGCTTCATAGGCGATGCGAAATGGGGGGTGCATGTGGGGTCAAGACACCCCCCCCCCCCAGATTTCTGCTCAGCCTGCCTCGGTGGAGGGAAAGGGTCTCTGTCCTTCTCCCGCTGCACCTGCCCTGGCATGTTCGGACCCTGTCCCTAGCAGCCGGACCCGGGCAGTGAGCAGAAGGGACGGGATGGAACCACTTCTCATACCGGATGAGGTTGATCAATCCGGGTCACTGCTCTGTGCAGCGTGGTGGCTGCCAGTGAGAACCTGTCTGGGGAGGCCCAGCTGCTGGGGATGGGGCTGAGCAAGGCGGAGCCTCCTGGCACGTTTCCAGTTCGCTCATTCCCTGTCCCCAGCAGCCAGGCCAGGGCAGGGAGTGGAAGGCGTGGGCTGCCATTGCCTCCCCAGCTGGGCTGTCTCTCAGGCAGTCACTGTGCTGCACAGAGGCAGCAATCTGGAGCAGCCACCCTAAGATGGCGTGAGAAGGGTCTTTGTCCTGCTCTCTGCCCAGGCCTAGCTGCCTGAGAGAGCCAGAAATGTCTGGGTGAGGAGCAGTGAGAGAAGGACGGAGCGCAGATAACTCTGGTGGGATGTGGAGAGCACAGCGGTCCCCAGGCTGGTTGCAGGACGGGGGGTTGCTGGGGAAGGCGCCAGGAGCAGATTCCCTGGCCTCTGCTCAGCTCAAGGGGGGCATTGCCTGCACCTCCCCTGCTGAGGTGTCTGCGAGCTCCGGAGAGACACTGGTGCTGTGACTCTCCCCAGGCCAGGGCTGGCTCCAGCTGAGCCCAGGGGCACTTGTTCCCTGCTCTTGTAGCCCCAGCCCCGAGGAGCTAGCGGGATTGGCTGCCCTGGCCCAGGGAGGTGGGGCTGGAAGTTCCTCCCAGAGGCAACATGTGGGGCAGTCATGTGTCCTCCCAGTATCAGGAGGCATGAGTCATCTGTGCTGAGCTTGATACGTTTATGGAGGGGATGGTACAATGAGATTGCCTACAATAGCATATGGCCCATCCATGACTGCTATTAGCAAATATATCCAGTGGCCAGAGGTGACACACTAGATGGGAAGGACCCCAAGTTACTACAGAGAATTCTTTCCCAGGTGTGTGTCTGGTGAGTCTTGCCCACATGCTCAGGGTCTTACTGATTGCCATATTTGGGATTGGGAAGAAATATCCTCTCAGATCAGATTGGCAGAGACTCCAGGGACATTTGACCTTCCTCTGCAGGATGGGGGTGTGAGTCACTTGTTGGTTTGAACTAGAGTAAATGGTGGGTTCTCTGTAACTTGAAGTCTTTAAATCAAGATTTGAGAACTTCAGTAACTCAGCCAGAGGTTACGGGCCTACTACTGGAGTGAGTGGCTGAGGTTCCGTGGCCTGCAATGTGCAAGAGAACAGACAAGATGATCATGAAGGTCTCTTCTGGGACTAATGTCTATGAGCCGGATGAAAGACTATCATACCTTGCTTTTTAAGCTCTTCTGTTTTTGCACATGATTTGCCGTTAAAATATGGGATTAGGGGTCAAATGACTTGGGTTCACTTTCTGCCTCTGCCACAGACTTCCTCTTTTATTTTGGGCAAATCTTTGCCTTCATTTACTCAGTTTCCCTATGTAAAAAAAAAATTCCTAATATAGTGTCAACTGTAGGAGCTTTATAGATATGAAGACCAAGTCCCAACCTCAAAGAGGCTAGATATGCAATATGGTGAGATAACATACAGCCAGAGCAGGAAGAATGGGTTGAGAAAAAAAGGTTGAATAATTGTTTAACACATCTTGTGAGTTCCACATTTATTTTTACCGTAAATATGTACAGCCTAGCCATACAACAATTGGAGATAATTATATATTGGTTTGTGAAACGCCATATATTTTTAAAGTGCTTTGAAGTCATCAAATGGAAGGTGTTATATGAGAGGTAAGCTGGAACAGGTTAACAGAACTGAACCAACTAACAGAAGTTTTGAGATCACAGGCCCTGGGTCTCATGGGGGACTTCAATCACTCTGACATCTGCTGGGAGAGGAATACAGCAGTAAACAGACAATCCGGGAAGTTTTTGGAGAGTGTTGGGGACACTTCCTGGTGCATGTGCTGGAGGAACCAACTGCGGGCCGTGCTCCTCTTGACCTGCTGCTCACACAAATTGGGAAGAACTGGTAGAGGAAGTAGAAATGGGTGGCAACCTGGGCAGCAGTGATCATGAGATGGTCGAATTCAGGTTCCTGACACAAGGAAGAAAGGAGAGCAGCAGAATATGGACCCTAGACTTCAGGAAAGCAGACTTTGACTCCCTCAGGGAACTGATGGGCAGGATCCCCTGGGAGGCTAATATGAGGGAGAAAGGAGTCCAGGAGAGCTGGCTGTATTTTAAAGAAGACTTATTGAGGGCGCAGGAACAAACCATCCCAATGTGCAGAAAGAATAGCAAATAGGGCAGGCGACCAGCTTGGCTTAACAGAGAAATCTTCGGTGAGCTTAAACACAAAAAGGAAGCTTACAAGAAGTGGAAACTTGGACAGATGACTAGGGAGGAATACAAAAATATTGCTTGAGCATGCAGGGGTGTAGTCAGGAAGGCCAAAGCACAACTGGAGTTGCAGCTAGCAAAGGATGTGAAGGTAACAAGAAGGGTTTCTACAGGTATGTTAGCAACAAGAAGGAGGTCAGGGAAAGTGTGGAACCCTTACTGAATGGGGGAGGCAACCTAGTGACAGATGATGTGGAAAAAGCTGAAGTACTCAATCCTTTTTTTGCCTTGGTCTTCACAGACAAGGTCAGTTCCCAGACTGCTGCACTGGGCAGCACAGTATGGGGAGGAGGTGAGTAGCCCTCAGTGGTGAAAGAACAGGTTAAGGACTATTTAGAAAAGCTGGACATGCACAAGTCCATGGAGCCGGATGCAATGCATCCGAGGATGGTGATGTGATTGCAGAACCGTTGGCCATTATCTTTGAACACTCGTGGCAATCGGAGGAGGTCCCGGACAATTGGAAAAAGGCAAATATAGTTCCCATCTTTAAAAAAGGGAAGAAGGCGAATCTGGGGAATTACAGACCGGTCAGCCTCACCTCAGTCCCTGGAAAAATCATGGAGCAGGTCCTCAAGGAATCCATTTTGAAACACTTGGAGGAGAGGAAGGTGATCAGGAACAGTCAACATGGATTCACGAAGCGCATGTCATGCCTGACCAAACTGCCTTCTGTGATGAGATAACTGGCTCTGTGGATATGGGGAAAGTAGTGGACGTGATGTACCTTGACTTTAGCAAAGGTTTTGATACAGTCTCCCACAGTATTCTTGCCAGCAAGTTAAAGAAGTATGGATTGAATGAATGGAATATAAGGTGGATAGAAAGCTGGCTAGATCGTCAGGCTCAACAGGTAGTGATCAATGGCTCGATGTCTAGTTGGTAGCCTGTATCAAGCGGAGTGCCTCAGGGATTGGTCCTGTTTTGTTCAACATCTTCATTAATGATCTGGATGATGGGATTGGATTGCACCCTCAGCAAGTTCGCGGATGACACTAAGCTGGGGGGGAGAGGTAGATATGCTGGAGGGTAGGGATAGGGTCCAGAGTGACCTAGATAAATTGGAGGATTGGGCCAAAAGAAATCTGATAAGGTTCAGTGAGGACAAGTGCAGAGTCCTGCACTTAGGATGGAAGAATCCCATACTCTGCTACTGGCTGGGGACCGACTGGCTAAGCAGCAGTTCTGCAGAAAAGGACCTGGGGATTACATTGGACGAGAAGCTGGATATGAGTCAAGCTAGATATGTTGCCAAGAAGGCTAATGGCATATTAGGCTGCATTACTAGGAGCATTGCCAGCAGATTGAGGGAAGTGATTATTCCTTTCTGTTCGGCACTGGTGAGGCCACATTTGGAGTATTGTGTCCAGTTTTGGGCCTCCCACCACAAGAAGGATGTGGACAAATTGGAGAGAGTCCAGCGGAGGGCAATGAAAATGATTAGGGGGCTGGGGCACATGACTTATAAGGAGAGGCTAAGGGAACTGGGATTATTTAGTCTGCAGAAAAGAAGAGTGAGGAGGGATTTGATAGCAGCCTTCAACTACCTGAAGGGAGGTTCCAAAGAGGAGGGAGCTAGGCTGTTTTCACTGGTAGCAGATGACAGGACAAGGAGCAATGGTCTCAAGTTGCAGTGGGGGAGGTCTAGGTAAGATATTAGTAAAAACTATTTCACTAGGAGGGTGGTGAAGCACTGGACTGGGCTACCTAGGGAGGTGGTGGAATCTCCATCCTTAAAGGTTTTTAAGGCCCGGCATGACAAAGACCTGGCTGGGATGATTTAGTTGGGGGTTGGTCCTGCTTTGAGCAGGGGGTTGGAAGAGACCTCAGGAGGTCATCTAGTCCAGCTCTAATCTTCTATGATTCTATAATTCTATGAAGAATGGATAGGGTACTGGCCTTGGATCCAGGAGGCCTGATTTTTATTCCCATTTCTGCCATTGACATGCTTTGTGATCTTGGGTAAATCACTTCACTCTTTTTGCCACAGTTTACCCTGTCTATAAAATAGCTTTGTGATCGATGCACAAAATATATATGATTATGATTAATGATAAAAGGTTTAGAAAACATGATCTATGAGAAAAGGTTAAAAAATTGGCCTGTTCATTCTTGAGAAAAGAAGACTGAGGTGGGGCCTGATAACAGGCTTCAGATATGGTAAGAGCTGTTGTAAAGAGGACTGTGATCAATTGTTCTCCATGTTCACTCAAGGTGGGACATGAAGTAATGGTCTTAATCTACAGAAGTAGAGATACTTAAGTATTAGGAAAATTCTTTCTAACCATAAGGATAGTTAAGTATTGAAATATGTTTCCAAGAGAGGTTGTGGAATCCTCATCACTGGAGATTTTTAAGAACAAATTAAACAAATACCTGTCAGGGATGGTCTAGGTATACTTGGTTTTGCCTCAGTGCAGGGAGCTGGATTAGATGACCTCTTGGGGTCTCTTCCAACTGTACGTTTCTATGATACTATAGAAAGGGATAGGGTTGTTTATTATCATTATTATTAAAGTGCAAAGTATAATTATAAAGTTTTATTATTTTAATCTTCATTACTGACTAGGTTCTGACTTGTATTTTTTAAACATTCATAATTACTATATAGTTTTGTATTTTATTTTTTAATGATGCAATGAAGAGATGTTTTAAAATAATATCAGTGTTTTCAGTATAGAGACAATAATATAGCAGTACATCAGTAGTCTCATTGAATTGCATGGTCCCTATGTGACGTGCTAATTTTTGTCTGCTTTGGAAAATGTTTTTATTTTTTGCTACCAGTGAAGTTTTAAAGATGGTAAAATTATAATCCCCAATTTTAATCTAGGCTGTACTCTTGGAAGATCAGTTTCATAAATGCCTTTGAGTAGTATGTAGGCATGGAAAAAGAAGAGTTAATTAAATTGTATACGTTGTGTGCAGTGTGGTACAATTGCACAGTGCACCAAAAAAATCAGTACAAAAACAAAAAGTGAAATTTGTAGGTTTTGGTCTCTGGAAAAAAAAAATTAAATGATCAAAATTTAATTTTTGGGATACAAACACATAATCCAGTTTGAAATTAAAGGTAAAGGTAAATTTTCTAGATATTGCTATAGATAGAATTTTGGGATAAAATTAAATCTAAAACAACCGTGTGTAATCATAAAGTAGCAGATCAAGTCAAGATATTTTATTGTATTAAAAGGAGTATTTGGCATATAGGTTTTAATCTAAGAACATTTGTTATTTAAATATCTTGCATTAGAGGAAGAGAAGAAGAGACACAAGGGTGAATAAAACATCTGGGATGATTCAGTTGCACATGCCCTTAATGACCGCCATCGTTTGTTAGGAGGGCTGCTATTTACCAATTCTTAACATCTGAAAGAGGTGCTGGGATTAGGCACTGAGTGACATGGCACTGCTCATTAAAAAGAAGACTGCAAAAAAAGCATCTCTTTGCCATGCCCTCACAAGTATCTCATCCTACCTCCCTTATAGGCTAATGGCTATACATTACATAACTAATGGTTATGTTACACCATAACTAATGGTTAGTGTAATGTTAGCGTGTTCAGGACATATCAGGTAACTGCAAGGTTTTTGAGCCTCGTCAGGTTATACCAGGGACAAACTGGATTTGGAAATGATTTCATGATTACCAACTACTCAACATACCCAATTGAGTGTGGTAGTTAAATTAATGTATATCTTGTTTGTTTTTTTCCACAAGCCCACTTAGTGTAGTATCCTGGGAGCAGGGTTAGACTCCCCTTGAAGGGATAAAAGTGATTCAAGTGTGACTGTTGGTACTCCAAAATCGACAGAAATTGCTTTTGAATAAGTATCAACACATCTTTTGTGCTTAAGGCAGTTGGATTTGCAGATACCCAGGCTCAGCTTGTGAAGTTTGGAATTTCCTTACCCAACAGCCTGCATGAGGCAGCAAACCTTGGCGAGGCCTTTGGATGGTGTAGGCCATGTGCTTCAAGACAGTAATTTAAGGATTAAAAAACATTAAAATAATTTCGTAATTATCCCAACTGCATGTATTACAAGCCTAGGAAATTCAGAGTTAAGGTTAAATTTAAAAGAAATTCAAATATTTTAAGATATGAAAATACACAGCTAAAGCAGCCAAACAACATTAGCAGTGCCCTGTAGTGGTATCATGCAGAGGAAAAAAGAAAGCTAAAATTAAGTTTCAAAATCAGTGTATTTTTTTTTTAAATCTGGGACCACAAACACTAAAATACCTTAATCATAAATATATTTATATACTGTAATTGCATGGTGTCCATTTCTTGGGTTTGCAGTGCTTGCTTCTGGGATAATTGCAAGATTCTTGGGAGAAATTTTACCCTTAAATTAGTAAAATGTACACTCAATCTTAACTCAGTTTAATGTAGGATTTTTTCAGTCTAGGAATTTCCTTTTTTAGTTATTTAAAATATTATACATAAACATTGAAGAAACTGTGACCATATGATAACGCTAATGAATTGAAGATATGCAGTTAATCATTACAAAAAAACCCAATCACAAACCAAAACCTGTAAGGCCAGATTTACCAGTACACACTGGCTGATTTGCACTACTCCAGAGCAGCACAAACCAGCCAGAGAATACTAGTGAATCCTGTCCTTAATTTCACTGCTTGAAGCTGCCGAACATTTACTAACAGTGATAGTGCCACTTCAGTGACATTTGAGGGCCAAGTAATCTGTCAATGTGAGCACGTTTACAGTGTCCTCATGCCAGTAATTTAATTTAACCAATACATTTTCATCATACAAATTAATTGGAGAGGAAGGTGATGAATGGCTGAGCTAACTCTGAGGTAACATTGTCCCACTTAATAGTGACCTGAGCTGTTGACCTGGACTGTGTCCTGTTTTATTAGTCTACAATCATAATAGTTAGACACAATAATTAATAATCTAGTTTAGTTATAACCTAATTTCCAACGTTGGGTTAAAATAGCTAGTTGGGCCTAAGACATAGTTGAAAATGTATGGGGATGAATTTGTACTTTCTCTTCATCCGAACCTGTTATCAAGAGACCTCATGTCCTGCCCTAGCTCCTGTAACTGAGGCATCCAAAAGGTGAAGAGATTATTCACTGATGCATTTGTATGGGTGATGCAGATTTCATGCTGAGAGTATGGGCCCTTCTGCAATCAAACTGCCATTCTTTTCTAGTAGTCAGCTTGTTTTAGTCACCCGGGGGTGACTCTGCTTCCCAGTGGCATGCAGATTTTGAGGCCATGATGTGCCTTATCCCTTCTAGTTGCCTAAATGTTGATGAAGCTTATTACATAATTTGACCTTCAGTCTTTAATCAGGACATTGTGTGTTCACAAATGGTCATGAACAGATTCCTCAAAACTGTGGGTCTCATCTTCCAACTTCTGCTGAAGTCAACAGGAGGTGAAGTTACTCAGCAGTTTTGAAGGCTGTGTCCCATGGTAGCTGCAATTCTTTGACAAAAAAACTTTAAAAACAGACTCCAATGAGAAACTGCAGAACTGGAATTAATTTGCAAACTGGACACCATCAAATTAGGCCTGAATAAAGACTGGGAGTGGATGGGTCACTACAAAAAGTAATTTTCCCTCTGCTGATACTCGCACCTTCTTGTCAACTGTTTGAAATGGGCCACCTTGATTGCATTGGCCTCGTTAGCACCACAAAAGTAATTTTCCCTCCCTTGGTATTCACCCCTTCTTGTCAGCTGTTGAGAGTAGGCCACTTCAAGCTTAATTGAATTGGCTTTGTTAGCACTGACCTCCCCACTTTGTAAGGCAACTCCCATCTTTTCATGTGCTATAATATATATATTCTGCTTACTCTATTTTTCACCCCATGCATATGATTAAGTGGGTTTTAGCACACAAAAGCTTATGCCCAAATAAATTTGTTAGTCTCTAAGGTGCCACAAGGACTCCTCATTGTTTTTGCTGATACAGACTAACACGGCTACCACTCTGAAACCTATACTGACTCTGTGATTCCAGGCCTGTAACAGTTCATTAGCACTTTCATTATGACTCTTCCACAGGACTGCTGCTTTGGTTCCCAGTATGCCACTGTTTCAATCCCTGGTATGTTCACTGCTCTATATTAGTTTTACTTTTATGCAAGTTATTTCCTGCAGACCTAGGAACTCACTGAATCAGCTGTGCTAAATTTAAAAAACAAAAGCCAGTATATCAGGCCTACACCAAAGTGATCAAGTCATCCACCCTGTGGCTCGAAGCAGTCTAAATCAATAAGGGTGAAAATGGGGATGACCAAGTTTTAGAAATTTGTATTTAGAAAAATATGGGCTATCCAAGCAGGATAAACACATTTTAAACATATTTTCTAGTCAAGGGAAAAAACTGTTCTGGTATACCTCTACTTTCAAAATTTTCTGTCCTGTATCCAGTGCTGCTGAGTAGGTGGTGAGGTTTTGGATCTCCAGGAGGATACCCTCAACACATTTTAAAAATAAATAGTTGGAAGCATTGTGAGGGCCACTGAACTAAGGTTTACAGTACTAGGGTAACTAGAACAGTGATTCTTCCCCAGGGGTACACAGGGGGGTACGTCAACTCATCTAGATATTTGCCTAGTTTTGCAATAGGCTACATAAAAAGCACTAACGAAGTCAGTGCAAACTAAAATTTCATACAGACAAAGACTTGTTTATACTGCTCTATATACTACTATACACTGAAATGTAAGTTCAATATTTATATTCCAATTGATTTATTTTATAATTATATGGTAAAAATGAGAAAGTAAGCAACTTTTCAGTAACAGTGTACTGTGATACTTTTTTTGTATTTTTTTTGTCTGATTTTGTAAGCAAGTAAGTTTTTAAGAGAGATGAAACTTGGGGGTACACAAGACAAATCAGACTCCCAAAAGAGGTACAGTAATCTGAAAAGGTTGAGAGCCACTGAATTAGTGACCTTAGAAGCTGTCACCTCAAAGTGTGGCAGGAAAACTTAGCAATTAGCTCAAAACTATGTGGATAATTAGCAGTCTGGGATTTATAAGGATTTTGTTGCCCAGATAAACTTTAGTCCTCTAAACACGGCCACTTGAAAATTTGGAACTGTCATCCTATTCTGGAAAAACAGATTCATTTTCAGACAACCACTCTACCATCAAGAGTACAAACAGCACTTCTTCTCTAAGCATAGCTTTACTTAGGGAACTGACTTAGTTACTCTTTAGGGCAGTTTGCTCAGACAACAAAACAAAAAACTTGGACAAATCGGAACCTGTTGTGTCTTCAGTTTATGAGATACAAAATGTACAATCATGATAGATCCATCTACGGATCAGACAGTCATTAGGAGTGTATGATTTTTTTATTAAAAATAACTAGACTGAGTCTAAATAAAAGGATACATAGTATACTTGAGACAGAGGCTGTAGTAAATCAAAACCCCTGATACGCATTCTGAACATTGTTGCTAACAGTTAATGTTTGTTTTTCTTTCATCTGTTTACCAAAATGTATCCTGGCTATAGATTGCTTTATAGAAATTGAATAGCTTTATGTGTGTAGTAAAGGAACATTTTCATCTGCAAGGGAAATTAAATTCTGAGATTCATTAAGCCTTTTTCCTGCTGCTCACAAGTCTCCGCTTTTCTTTCCAGGGATGCGGAATTCCAAAAGAGGGGTCACAGTCAGCTAAACCTGTTATTTACAGCTCTCTCGCTCATATACATTTTCTATAATTAAGAGGAAGAGACAGCTGAAAAAATGGTCTAAAAATTTACTCTGAGTAACAGTAACGTGATATTTTAGGGAGTTTTCACCATTCCCTATTCTTGCAGGCCTTGCATAACGTTCCACTTTTGAGGTACTTGTGTTTTCATTGTGTGAGAATTTAGAGCTCATGAATGTGAGGTTCAGTTAGCATTAGAAGCATGTATTGCAAAGGGTAGTGTTGTGCACAGGGTCTGCTAATACACCTCATGAGTAAGGCTACGATTATGTCATGGAAGTCACGGAATCTTTGACTTCCAGAGACCTCCATGACATTTTCTGCCCCAGGGCTGGAGCTCCCAGCCACCTCCGCAGCTCCCAGCTCCTGCCCTGGTGGGGAACCCTGTGCAGCTGCTCAGCCGTGGCAGTCAGCGGGGGACCCTGGAGCTCCCACTTGCCACAGGTGGCGGGAACCCCCCAGAGCTGCTCAGCCGTTATGTGGGGGTGACCCCGGAGCTCTCTCTCACTGCAGCGGTGGGGGATCCTAGCACCCCAGCAGGGGTGGGTGTTGAATCCGCCTCCCTCCCTATTTTGTCAGGGATATTTTTAGTGAACGTCAGGGACAGGTCATGGGTTTCCGTGAATTTTTGTTTATTGCCTGTGACCTGTCCCTGACGTTCACTAAAAATATCCCTGACAAAATCTTAGCCTTACTCATGAGTGACTAGTCAAACCTGTGCTGTTCCAATACTGGGCATCTGTTGAGCAAAGACCGACATTTGGATAGTACTGTGTGGCAGTGTATGATATGGATAGGTGGCTACAAGTAACCGGATTTGATCACTGAGGTCAGTTACTGTAGACCCACCCAAGTCTCCAGAAGTGAAAGGGCAGTACATTAAAACTATATTGTGCTTCCTATCCTCCCAGAATGCCTTTTTTATGGTTCTATTTAAGACTTTCTGCTTAAGCAGAACTCCCATTATTTTCACGGGGAGTTTTGCTTGAGTAGGAAGTGCCAAAAGAGAGCCCTTAAAGAAACAGTTTACAATAAGTCATACTTATTTCAGCATAATTTACAGTCTTGCAAAGGAATACTTTATTTTAGAAAACTGCTAGTGTTTTTAACTCAACTTTCTTTTCTGTTTTCCTTATTTAACTTGTTGAGTGACCTTAGGCAATTCATTGAACTTCTTTGCCTTTTTCGTAACCATTTTAAAATAGGGATAATGATAAGCATCTTAGTGCAATTTTAAGTCTACATATAAAAAGATATATAAATGTTAGATACTATCATTATTACTTCCTATGATAAGAAAGGATGAAGCAAAATATTTTATGCAATTTTAGAAGGTGATATTTTTCAGTGTCTGAGAGTTCTGTTCACTTACACATTGTGCGATGAAGACGGTGAGAGAGTAAAGTCTGTACTTTATTTCGCTAAACATAGTTTGGGGCTTTTTTAATTAATTGATCATAGAATCTGCACTGCAACTTGTGGTTTAAAAACTGTAGGAAGAATATAAGCAACCTGATTTTTTTAAACTTGCTTCCTGACATGATTTGTATTCTAGTCAACTAAACGGTGTTTACTATTAGTATAGCCGCACATGAGCACACATTACTCAGTTAAAATGTTTGCTTTTTAATAAAGAAAATGAAAAAGTACTTCTGCTATTGTCCTAAAATATGCAAATAGTAATTAATCATTCAGATCTCTTCAAATTCAAATATTTTTATCTCAAGGCTTTTATGTAATTTGGCTGAAATGAGTTGTTCTTATTCCTATTCCTGGTGGACCTAAATCGCAAAAATGGCCATGACATTTGACGCTGATGGTCATCTTACCTGAGCCACCACAGCAGAGAGATGAAATTCAGTGGGCATGTCCTACAGACAACAGCCTCATTTACTGCATACCCTTCATCCATTCCCTGAGCACCTTCTGTCTTGTGAACTGAACAAGGCACTGGTCCTTTGGAAAAACTATCATGTGAGCTTGTATTTAGAGATATCATAATTAAGGCTAAGTTTTTGTCACAGATACTTTTAGTAAAAGTCATGGATAGGTCACAGGAAATAAACAAAAATTCTGATCTGTCCCTGACTTTCACTAAAAATATCCCTGACAAAAGGGGTAGGTGGGTTCAGCACCCACTGCTGGTGGGGCTCCCGGGTCGACCACTGATGCAGTGCATGGGAGCTCCAGGGTCCCCCTACTGCTGGGGCTGCGCTGCTGCGGGGTCCCCTCGCCCTGGGCAGCTGGTAGCTGCAGGATCCCCGAGCTGCTGGCCGCAGCTGTGGGGAGTCCCTGCTGCGGCTGGGGAACTGCACGGGGTCCTGCTGGCCGCCCGCCACCCCTGGGCAGCCGCACAGGGTCCTGCTGGTCCCCTGCCATGGCTGGACAGCTGCGCGGGGTCCCGCCAACCCCCCCACTGCGGCTGGGCAGCTGCAGTTCTGCTGCCCCCCTGCAATGGCTGGGCAGCTGCAGGGTCCCCCCACCAGGTTGGGGGCTGGGAGCTGTGAGGGTAGGGCTTGCTTTGAGCTCCCGCCCCAGGGCAGAAAATGTCACGGAGGTCAGTCGAAGTCACAGATTCCGTGACCTCTGTGACATAATCATAGCCTTAATCATAATGCATGCATACAAGAGGGCCAAATTAAGTTTGTACAGGCAGTCTTAAGTCTGGCGTTTCCTAACTTTTGAGCATTTGAATTTCCAACCTTAATAATGTTCTTTTAATGTAACTTTGAAATGTAATTTCCCATGTTTTTTTTAAAAAGCAAAATTAAAAACAAAACATATGCTCTCAGATGGAACCATATAGACCCCCAAATGGGTCACCAAAAAGACTGGAACCTGTAGATCCGTAGCACAGACTTCCACCATTTGAGCTGACTGAGACAGTGGTATCATTCGCAGTTGAGCAGCCACGAGAAGAGAAACACATTTTTACCAGTGGGATTCACAGCTGCTTGCTGTGAAATGGTGGTTGTGTCTCTTCTTCTCTTCCTCTAATGCAAGATATTTAAATAACAAATATTCTTAGATTAAAACCTATATGCCAAATACTCCTTTTAATACAATAAAATATCTTGACTTGATCTGCTACCTTATGATTACACACGGTTGTTTTAGATTTAATTTTATCCCAAAATTCTATCTATAGCAATATCTAGAAAATTTACCTTTACCTTTAATTTCAAACTGGATTATGTGTTTGTATCCCAAAAATTAAATTTTGATCATTTAATTTTTTTTTCCCAGAGACCAAAACCTACAAATTTCACTTTTTGTTTTTGTACTGATTTTTTTGGTGCACTGTGCAATTGTACCACACTGCACACAACGTATACAATTTAATTAACTTTCTTCTTTTTCCATGCCTACATACTACTCAAAGGCATTTATGAAACTGATCTTCCAAGAGTACAGCCTAGATTAAAATTGGGGATTATAATTTTACCATCTTTAAAACTTCACTGGTAGCAAAAAATAAAAACATTTCCCAAAGCAATGAAATGGTGAGACTCACGGTTCAGTTTTACATTCTGGAGGGAGGAGTATCCTTTAGTGGTTACAGACCCTTTTATTCCTGTTCACCTTTGGGTTCTGTCCCCCTCAGACCCTACATTATGGGTGGAGCATATGTGATCACTCGGGAATGTCTCATGTGTAGCTTTGTCTTCATGTAGGAGCACACTCAGTGCATATGGAATGTTGAAAAGCTAATGCTACTCTAACAAGCTTCTACTGAACATATGTGAACTGTAATATTTGCGGAGTCTTCTAACTTGGCCAAATTTGGGCAGATTTTCATGTGATGCCAAGTCACATCATTGACAACCATTTTTTTAACATGGGCAAAACGTATTATTTCCTAACCACTGTTTAGAAAACCACTGAACTGTTTTTGCTGAAACTTGGAAGGAAAAAAAAAATCAGTCGGTGGCAGATACCCAGTATGTAAAATTTGAGCCGGAATGGTTGAAATTTGGTAAAGTTATAAGCAACTCAAAACCGGGTTTTGTAATGGAAAGTGTCGGGCAACCTTAATTATTGGTGGTGCCACCATTGCAGCCTGTAATAAATTAGAAATTTAAAACTATTAATTAAAAACTATGAATTCAAAAACAGATCGTTTCTCCCAATACTTATTTTTCTCAAAGATTGTGTTTTCGACACCCACCAGCATTTTCACAGCCGTTGTTTGATTTCCTGATTTTGTTCTTATTTCCTAGCTATACACATTTTATCTTTCGTAGTACTTCTACTTCTGTTGCCTTTAAAAAGAAAAAACTTCACTCCCTTAAAAAAATATTATAGGCAACAGGAAAACCCACCATAATTCACTTACATATGCAAAAAGATTTGTTTTCACTAGCTAAAACAATATTTTTGGTTTCCAGTTCTGCTATGCTAGCAAAACCTACCAATGTTCTCATTGCTTTTTATGTACATTCTTTGCATCTAGACTTTCGTTTTTTAAATAATTTGATTTTAGATAAAAATTAAAAATAGATATTTGCTAAACCTTCTTTATGCCTTACACCAGAACATCCCATGGATCCAGTATAGGGTAGGTATATCCAGAAGTCAGTTCGTGCTAAAAGGGTTGCTCTTTTGGTGAGAGAGAATGCTTCTAGCATTTACATCTGATTGACACAGTGATTTTCTGTTTTTGATTTAATGTTCACGTTAACTTAATACCAAGACTGAGCTTGATAAGTTTATGGAGATATGGTATGATGAGACTGCCTACAATGGTATGCATCCAATCTGCAACTGCTAGTAGCAAATATCTTCAATGGCCAGTGATGGGACACTAGATGGGGAGGGCTCTGAGTTACTACAGAAAATTCTTTTCCAGGTGTCTGACTACTGGGTCTTGCCCACATGCTCAGGATCTAACTTATTGCCATATTTGGGGTCGGGAAGGAATTTCCCCCCGGGTCAGATGGGGGCATTTTGCCTTCCTCTGTTGCATGGGTCGTTTCCATATTTAAACTAGTGTAAGTGGTCATACGGTGTAACTTGAAGTCTTTAAATCATGATTTGAGGACTTCTGTAACTCAGTCAGAGTTTATGGGTCTGCTACAGCAGTGGGTGGGCAAGGTTATGTGACCTGCAATGTGCAGCAGATCAGACTAGATGATCATGATGGTCCCTTCTGACCTTAAAGTCTATGAGTAAATATGCAGGTAATGATGACTTGATTAACGTGAAGTGCGAAAAGTAGTTTGATAAGTAACCTCATAAATGATAATGTAATCTATTTGAAAACAATATTGGTTTATATTAACAGGGTAATAGAATAGGGTTTAGAGAATAAAAAAAAAATTGGATGTGAGAGATGGGTTCAAGTTATGAACTTTGGAACTGGATTCAGGTCTGTATTCAAACTTCCCAAAAAATTCAGAGATGACAGGTGATTGAATTTAGTGTTCCTGTTTAGGTCCATCTCTAGTGGAAATCTTGGTCTTTTGTTCCAAAAGTTTGACAACACAATTGGTTGCAGAGATAATTGTGTAACAAAGATTTTCTTAATTTCAGAGAATGCGTTTCTATATTTTGAGTCACTCATCACAGTGGTCCAGATTCCAGATACAACAAATATTAGTTCTGTACAAGTTGTAGGTATAGTGCAAGTTCTTTTGTCCACACTGATCGCCAGTATACAGATAGCACACTGGTTTTGATGCCAGCAGAAATTATGCTAACATCACAAAACACTTTGGAAACAACTTTGACTTTATTATACATCTTTGAAAATAGGGGTGTAAGAAGATTTTGGATCAGGCTATGCCATGTTGGTATAGTGTCACATAGATGTTCATAGTGCTAAACTCCATAGAAATGGCTACAAATATACTACATGTTACTTTACAACATAATACAAAATGTAGTTCAGATGCTTGCCCAAATTCCTGATTAGCAGAGTATCTATTTAGGAATACTTCAGTTAAGGTTGATATGGCTTTTCCATTGTATAACCTATTTTCAGTTTTGTATAACCTGGATCTGATGTAGTCTTTGGACTTGTCTACACCAGTGTTTTTCAACCACTGTTCCGCGGCACACTAGTGTGCCGCGAGATGTTGCCTGGTGTGCCGTGGGAAAAAAATATTAAACCATGCTTGAATGTCGGAACTGGTTACTAAAATTTTTGAATCCCACCACTGATGTTAAGGACTATAAATAGCTCAGAATATCAGCTTTGTGTTCAGCCAAACAGGCCCAGGTTGCGCACTGAATAAAGTATTTTATAATTTTTCATATTTCTGTTTACTTACTATTTCATAATAAAGTAATTATAAAATACTTTCTTTGTGTTTATTTGATTCCTATTCAAGAGAATTACTTTATATATAGTCAATATAGGCACAGAGTTAAATTTTTTAACATTTTCTAATGGTGGTGTGCCTCGTGATTTTTTTCAGGAAACAAGTGTGCCTTTGCCCAAAAAAAGGTTGAAAAACACTGGTCTACACTACACTGCGCTGCAGTGCTCTCTACAAGGCTGTGAATTGTAGAGTGCTCTAAGATGTTACACTCTAACTGCCCCATGTGGACCCTGAATGAAAAGGTTGCTAGTTTGCGTTGATGTAGTCCCATGTCCAAAAAACCCCCCAAAACACTTTTGTACAGTGCTCTGAGATCCTTAGATGAAAATCTCCATATAAGTACAAATTATTACATTTAATAATAGAGCTATGTTACATGCAAATTATGGTTGTGTTGGGGACCATAACCTTGAATTTCATGACTCTTCTTTATGCATAATTGTAACCCTAATGTTTTATGCATGTAGGGTTTTTTGTGTGTTGTTTTTGTTTTTAAAATACGTAGACAATACTAATCACAGGTAAGAATCGTAGCCTCAGCACTCAGCGCAAATTTAATGTTATGCTGTACAATAAAGCACTAAAATATGTAGTCTAGAGTACATTTCTAAAGCATGGATCGTCTTCGATAATGGGGACAAGAATCTGGAGATGTTTCTTAGATGTTAGAAGGGTGATTTAAACACAGATGTTTCATACTGTTCAAAAGACAGAACTATTAGATTTTTTTTAAATCCCAAATGATTTAATGTTATGTGCAAGTATAATGGACCCATTTCAAGGAGGAACCAACACTCTTGGCACCACTTACCCATATTAGTATAAAAACTCTTTGAAATATTGAGATTTCATATTTAATAACTGTGAAGTTAATTCTGTACATGTGGTAGCAGAATAGTAGCACTGGAACATCAAGTACAGTGTATTGGTAAACAAATGTAAATAAAACCTTTATGATCGAAATAACTGAGGTAAAACTATTGAAAAATAGGCGTTGTTAAAAGCAGAATAACCTGAGCAGACACTAACACATTGTAACCAGTGTAATAAATAGGAATCTAAGGTGCTACACACTGATCTAAAAGAGTATTCAAAATAAAACCAACATAGAAAATGTATACCTTTAATCTCAAGTCAGTAGTGTGAACCTGAATACATCTGCTATTTGCAGTACTATTCCTCATTTCTCGGAATAAAATTATATAATTGTTTGTAAATCATTGAGTTAGAAAAAAATGCTCTCAGAATAAGCAGGCCTTCATGAGGCTGGCTGAATATTTATTTGAAGTTTTACCTATTGGGGACATATGCTTTCATGTTCCTTGTGAAAATGGGTGATGAACAACCAAAGATGTTGGATAAGGTACTCTGTAGGAAATGTGTGCCAGGTATCATTGGGGGGAAAAATCCAATCCCTTAAATGGAGAGACCATAATACCTGGATATTTTCCACATGTTTGCAAAAGGGAAGATGTCTGTAGTAAGCTAGGGAGTTTCAAGTACAGAGACTTTTACTGTACTATCATCCCCCAAAAGACGTAGATGTTACAGTTGCACTGTGTAGCAATAGATTTTGTTGTGCTGGGAACTTGTAAGCATCTCCCCTTATCTAGATGTTTCACCTTTCTTCTGGTTTATTTTTATATAATAGATTATAGAGAAACCTCACTAATTGTGTTAGTCAATGATCTCTTCCTACATTTAGATAATCAGGTTTCCGCGACGTGTTGACATGATTAGATGAAGATCTCCTTTTGATTCTGTTGATGATGAAATGCTGATTTGTCTGTATGTGTGAAGATATAGATATGATTTCCCTTGAGTTTGCCCCATTCTTTCCTAACTGAAATTGCTAATTGATCCTGAGTGTGCTCTTATGTGGGGTATCCGCGTTCCATCTTGTTCCCTTGTTAGGGGGCTGGTTAGGCGATAATGTTTGTGGTGTCTTGGGTATGCTGGTGATAATGCTATGTCTCCAACTTGACTGAGCCAGCTACTCAGTCAAGATCAGATACTATGCACTGATAGCACAATGACTGAATGCTGAAGGTACCAATCTTTAGCAAAACAGGTTGATTTATAATAACATCAAACCTTAATATATTGCCCTTCACAAAAATGGTTTCAGGGCACGTTACAATTCAAGAAACAATAAAAGCAGCATAAAAAATTAACTTTTCTCATCTTGGATTTAAAAGTAGATTTGGCCATTTGATTATCAACAAGAAACTGTTTTGGCAAAGCATGGTGTGTGCCACGTAATGCTCCCTCCTATCCTTCTCCCCTGTTATGGGGTGTGATCCCCATACTGGCCCTAAGAGGGTTGAATTAGGCTGAGCGGGCCCAATCAACCGATTATGCAGCAAGTCATGAAGAGGAGGCTGTGGTTCTTGGAGTGAGAGGGGTGCGCGGGGTGAGAAAGCATGACGGTTAGGGACACCACCAGAGGAGGGCAGTACTTGGCAGAGCAAATCCCCTGGATGGCCAGGAGGAGGCGCTACCAGAGGTGAGTGGACCCCATGACATAGGCGAAGAATGTGGGCACAGGGTGGCCCCGATACAAGAGGAGTTTGAGAGACTGTGGTGGAGATGAATCCCAGGGCGGGAGGATAAGGAAAGACTGTAATGTGGTAGCCCCTGATACAAGGGGAGAGTGAAGGTCTGTGCTAACAGGAATACTTTAAAATGAAGGAAGACACTATGGAGTTGCCTTGTGCAGAAACCTTCTTTGCAAAGGGCGGCTATACCCTTCCACACTAGACCCCTGAGTTGCCACTCCCATCGAAGGGGACTGGCAAACAGCAAGGGCGGATCCATGACTTGTAAAAGTAGGTCCTTTAAAACCAGCAAAGATAGTGGGAGGCCCACTTATACCTGCAGGAGTACTTGCTGAAGATGGTGGAGCAGCAGCAGTACTTATTTAGATGCCTGAGAAAGGAGAATAAGAGAGGTTGTATTGGCTGGGAACAGGACAGACATTCCAGGGCCAGAGGCCTGGCCAAGACAATGTTATGTCTGTGGACAGAGGGGATACCTGAAAAGGGAATGCCCTTATGGGAGGGTAGCTAGAGGAAGGGCTTGTTTTTCATGTGGGGAGCTGGGATATAAGACATACTAGGACAGACCAATGGTCCATCTAGCCCAGTATTTCGACCGTGGCCAATACCAGGAACTTCAGAAGGAATTAATAGAATAGGCAATCATCAAGTGATCCCTCCCCTGTCATCTGCTCCCAGCTTCTGGCAAACAGAGGCTAGGGATACTCAGAGATATATAAAGAGGCACTGCGCCCACAGGAGGAGGAAGAGCAGCCCAGAGAAGGATTCTGAAGAAGGAGGAACTGCAGACCCTGGTGAAAGTCCAGAAATGGTGGTAGAGATGGGAGGAATTATGGGTGTACAACCCATGCACCCGATGAGTGGTGGGAAAGAAAAGAAGGATAAAATGATTGGGACAGAGAAGGCCCAGATGGACAGAGGAGCAACCACAGAGGACTCATACCTTGAAGGAAATGGTATTGGAGGAGTCTGTGGAGCAAGTGAGGGAGCTCCAGGGGAGCTAGAGCAGGCCCTGTGAATAGCTGAAGCGGACATGGAGTTCCAGAGCTGATTGGCGTGGCAAGCCTGGGAGGGAGGGAGAAGCGGAGCTGAGCGGCGTGCTTGTGGGAAGAGGAGGAGGAGGCAGAGCGGAGGTGAGCTGGGGCAGGGAGCGGTTCCTCTGCGCCCCCCCCCTTACTTGCTGTGGCCCCCCTGTCCCAGCTCACCTCCGCTCTGCCTCCTCCCACGGGGAAGCGGAGCTGCGGCGCGCTGGTGGGAGGAGGCGGAGTGGAGGTGAGCTGGGGCGGGGGGGGGGCCCCGGGGAGAGCCGCAGCAAGTAACGGGCGGGCGCAGAGAAACCGCTTGCGGTAACACGAATTCGGATATAGTGAGGTAAAGCAGTCCCGTCCCCCGGAGCGCTGCTTTACCGCGTTATATCCGAATTCACGTTATATCGGACCGCATTATATCGGGGTAGAGGTGTAGTAGGATATAAGAGGGTTGACTGAACGTACCTCACTTAGAAGTCTATGTCTGTGTTTGTTTTCATAGAAGTTAACAAAAACTTCATTCTTTTTATTTAGTAAAGTTCTGCGATCAAATGAGTTAAAAATCAAATAGTCTTAAATTTTGTATGCATGCATTTTTGGTTCATAGACTCATAGTCGTTTCTGACCTTAGTCTATTGTGATTATTGTGACATTGCTGGCCACAGAACCTCACGCACTCCTGAAATAGAGCCCTAACCTCTGGCTGAGTTACTGAAGTCCTCAGATCTTGGTTTAAAGACTTCAAGTTAGAGAATTCACCATTTACACTAGTTTAAACCTGCAAATGACCTTTGTCCCATGCTGCAGAGGAAGGCAAAAATACCCCAGGTTCTCAGCCAATCTGACCTGGGGGACAAGACCCACCAGGCAGATATCTGGGAAAGAATTCTCTGTAGTAACTCAGAGCCCTCCCCATCTAGTGGCTCGTCTCCAGCTGTTGGGGATTTTTGCGACTGGCAGTCGCCGATGGGCCACATGCAATCATAGGCAGTCCTCTTATACCATCCCCTCCATAAATTTCTCAAGCTCAGTGTTGAAGCAAGTTTGGTTTTTGGCCTCCACTGTTCCTCTTGAAAGGCTGTTCCAGAATTTCACTCCTCTGATAGTTAGAAACTTTCATCTGATTTCGAGCCGAAACTTGTTGGTGGCCAGTTTATAGCCATTTGTTCTTGTGCCCACATTGGAGCTTAACTGAAATAACTCTCCCTCCCTCCCTGGTATTTACCCCTCTGTTGCATTTATAGAGAGCAATCATATCTCCCCTCAGCCTTCTTTTGGTTAGGTTTAACAAGCCAGTCTCTTTGAGTCTCCTCTCATAAGGTAGGTTTTCCATTCCTCGGATCATTAGGGTTGCCAACCCTCCAGGATTGAAAGATTCATGTTTAATTAAAGATTTTGAAACCTCCAGGAATATGTCCAACCAAAATTGGCAACCGTACAGATCATCCTAATAGCCCTTCTCTGCACCTATTCCAGTTGAATTAATCTTTCTTAAACATTTGAGACCAGAATTAAAATGAAATCATAATGTTACATGCTTATTCATCTCAATTGTTGTAAATCATGGGATTGCTAGGTATTTATATCTTTTGCCCAGAAATAACACTGTCTGTAGAAGTTGAACAATACACTTCAAAAATTAATTAATATGATGAACAACAAAACACTTTTGATCACATTTCATAATTGCTGTGTACAAAGGACAATTTCATAGTATTTTTCAAACTGTAAACAAATGTAAGGAATATATAATTATTCTTGGGACCTGCAAATTGAAGTAAGGTTCATTAGTGTTCCCTCTTCTTTTCCCCCCGACCTTCAACACACACTATTTTAAATGTGTACGCATAGACAGTTTGTTATTGGGTGATTATTAGGGAATAATGGATGGGTGTCATTGATTCTTTTAAAGAAGAAAAATCATTTTATGCATTTATTTTGAAAACTCAGATCAAAAAGTATAAAGAAAAAATGTAGGTACATTTTGGGGCCTGCCAACCTTGACAGTTCCCCTTTAATTGAAGTAGAAGTTATCAAAAGAACCATTCAATTTTTGCATTTAGCTCCTGACAATAGAGCACAGGAAGGATGTAACAATTTTGTTAGTTAAAAACACTATACAAATGTTGAGGATGTCTACATGACAGTGAATTGAAAGCACTTTGTCATCCTGTGTGAAGAGCAAGCCCAGGTGCCTACAGTCTGTGGCTTAGGATGTGGGTTTCTTTGGTCCTGCTAGTTCCAGACACAGAGGAAGCAAGTAGAGTATGCAAAACAAGCAACATTTCTCATCTCTCCATAGTTACGCTCTGATCTCTCATAAGTTCTAGACATGTGACTTCAATGGCTTGCCTTTTCGTGACAGCACAACCCAAACTGCTTTCCGGTGTCTAGGTTGATGACATTAATGACCAAGAGTGAACCCTCTAGCTGGTGAGAAAAGGGGTAATGCTTCATTTTTTATTTTTATCATATGAGTGAGAGTGTCTGATTAGTGGTTGAGTGCCTTATATACTGTCTGAAGCACAAGACAGTTAACCACTCATGTCTCTCTACTCAATATAGTTACATTAGACATTAATTCAGTGTTAGCTCTTGCATTGATTAAAACTGCAGTGTATTTATTAAAATGTACTTTGCTTAAAAAATCAAAGAAATAGATTATCTGTTAAAATATAAGGTGAAACAAATAGCAGTGTGGCGTTTTGTGCTGGGCACAAAGGTGGCTTAAATTTACCTTTGCTACCTTCATTCCTCCCCCATGAGCTGTGAATTCTGTGCTATACTTCTTGGAGGTACAGCACCGAATCTCATCCCTGGCTCTCCAATGCCTTTTTCCTCTGGATTGTTAGTTAAGGATCATATTAAAGTATATTCAGCTGACAATGGCAAGAATCCTCAAAAAGGTCTATATGCAAACTGAAGTGAATTCATAGGGTATTTATTGCATTGCCAGTGTTACATTCCTTTCACAAAATAATCTTGCCTTTAGACTATTATGATGCTATGAGGAGAAAACAAAATATGAAAGGAATCTAATGTGTCTTTAATATAATCTGGGTGTGTGCGGATGGCTATTACACACACCAGTAGGGGCTCTCTGCGTTTCTCCATGCCCCGCCCCCCTGCCACTTTCCCATCGCCCTTTATTTCAGGGACTCTCTGCAATCCTCCTACTCCCTCCTTTGTGCCAGGAGTGCTGTGAGTTGCCATTCTTTCCCCCCACCCATGCCAGGGGCTCTTTGTGACCCTTGTTCTCCCCTTTCCACACCATGCCCCCCTTTCCCTCTGCCGGGGCTATGTGTTCCCTCCATATCTGGGGTTCTCTGTGTGTCCCCCATACCAGGATTTCACAATCTCCCCCTACCAGAGTTCTGTACTCCTATTCCTCATTCTCTCTTGACGGGCTCTGTGTGCAACCCCCTTCCTTTCATGCCCTCCATTACAGGGACTCTGTCCTTCTTTCCCCCATGTGCCCCATTTTCCCATCCCCCCTCATTATTTTTCTGTTGGCTGAGAGATGAATCATTCCGGGTGTCAACATGTTAAGATCTATTAGGAGGATAGGCAGAAATGTGATTGGTGGTGGGTGGTGTTATGCTCTGTAGTGTTAATGACTGTCATCAACTAGTTCTTTGATCTGTAGACAGTTACAGAGGTTGTTGAAGTTGTTGGATCTGCAAACCAGATGCTGGAGTCTCCATGTGTCCCCCATTTCACTCCTTCCCGTTTTCCGATTTTCCCAAAGATCAGTAGTGTTCTGCCCAGTGATGCCTAGAACATTCCCTGAAATTTTGGAAGTGATTGGTTTTGGTGTTCAAAAGTTATTACATTACATCCAAACAGACACATGGAAAATTTCCATCAAATTGAGTGGCTTCACTTGGCCAAAAATGTTTGCGAACCCTTGCTCTATTATTGTTTTATTTATATTAATCTATACCATTCATACTTCATACAGTAGTAATCAGCATTATTTTGTGAGTTTTGAGATATGTTATACCATCACCTGTAACAACTTCTGTGTCATCATTTACATTGCAACAACATTAACTAAAAATGACTTATTTAAAAAAAAATCCTTAAACTGATAACAGCTCATAATTTTCAGCACTTCTAGATAATTACATACAAGATATAACATATGTCGTATACTTAGATAGATTTGTGTGTTTCTACCTATCCACTTATTGATATAAAATGTATAATACATACACACACACACACACACACACTTTTATAAAAACGTCAATGATCCTTACTAGTCATGGTGGAGTGGGGGACTGCGTGCCCTGGAATTTAAGAGCATAAAACTCCTATTTCATATTTGAATACTGTATTTAATTATAGCACGTTGAGACTTTTGTACTTTATAAAGTTTTTAAAAGCTAACTTACTACTAGGGGTGGTCAAATATTTGTTAGTGACATATGAGAAATAGTAGCAGTGAATCTGGTGATGTCTGCAGAGTTAAGAAAGTATTATATTAGATACTCAGAACACGATGGATTATTTTTGTCATCTTAAGAGTTAGGCATTTTTACCTTTTTTGTTCTTTAAAGTTTAAATTTTGCACAAGTGGATGGTGCTTGCGTGGAAAAGATTTCTACTTACCCATGGTCTTTGCATTTGATTTTTAAGCCCTGATAATTGAACACTGGAATGAAACAGTATGTGTGTGTGTGTGTGTGTGTGTGTATGTGTGTGTGTATATATGTGTGTGTCTTCATAGGAAAATGAAGAGAGAGCAGCCACTAACATTTGGCTGAGGTTTTGAGGTATGTGACTCATGACAGACGTCTGGGTAGTTGCACACTGTGGGAAAGAATGAATAGAGGAAGGACATCAGTCTTTTGTTCTCTATGTACAGTAATTGGTTAGTTATTATCAGTACAGAATAGACTTCGTTTAAATTATAGTGTCTGACCGTCCTAGCTCCTTTTTTGCATTTTCACTTCCCCATTTGTTTGAAAAGCATTTTTCCAGATAATACTGTCTTGCTTTCTTCTGCACAAACTTGTGTTTTAACAAAACATTACAGCAAATACAGAAACTCGGTCTATAAACTGATGAGTATTTTGCTTCCATTGCACTTCAGGAGGTATGATCAACAAGTGAAATTGAAGACTGTATTGGGCAACAAACCAAGTGATTGATCTAAACTCATAGAATCATAAGTTTTAAGGTCAGAAGGGACTGTCATGATCATCTAGTCGACCTCCTGCACATTGCTGGCCACAGGACCTCACCCATCCACTACTGTAATAGACCCTAACCTCTGGCTGAGTTACCGAAATCCTCAAATCATGATTTAAAGACTTCAAGTTACAGAGACGCCACCTTTTACACTAGTTTCAAGCTGCAAGTGACCCATGCCCCATGCTGCAGAGGAAGGCAAAACCCCCCAGACCAGAATTGCACACAGTATTTCAGATGAGATCTCACCAGTGTCTTTTATAATGGTACTAACACTTCCCTGTCTCCACTGGAAATACCTCGCATCCTAGATCTGCATTAGGCTTTTTCATGGCTGCATCACATTAACAGCTCATAGTCATCCTGTGATCAACCAATACAGCCAGCTCTTTCTCCTCTTCTGTCGCTTCCAACTAATACGTCCACAGTTTATAGCAAAAATTCTTGTTGTTAATCCCTCAGTTCATGACCTTGCACTTTGCACTATTAAATTTCATCCCATTTCTATTACTCCAGTTTACAAGGTCATCAAGATATTCTTGTATGATATTCCAGTCCTCCTCCACATTGACAATACCTCCCAATTTGTGTCATCCACAGATTTTATTAGAACACTCCCACTTTTTTTGCCAAGGTTAGTAATAAAAATGTTAAATAAGATTGGTCCCAAGATGCATCCTTGAGGACTTCCACTAGTAACCTTCCTCCAGCCTGACAGTTCACCTGTCAGTATGACTCATTGTAGTTTCCCCTTTAACCAGTTCCTTATTCACCTTTCAGTTCTCCTATTAATCCCCATCTTCTCCAATTTAACTAATAATTTCCCATGTGGGACTGTATCAAATGCCTTACTGAAATCCAGGTAGATTAGATTTCTACTACATTTCCTTTATCTAAAAAATAGTTACCTTCTCAAAGAAGGAAGTCAGGTTGGTCTGGCAAGATCTACCTTTTGTAAAACCATGTTGTATTTTATCACAGTTACCGTCAACCTCTATGCCCTTAACTACTTTCTCTTTCAAAATTTATTCTATGAGGTCAAACTAACAGGCCTGTAGTTTCCCAGAACATTTTTTTCCAGTCTTAAAAATAGGAGCTATATTAGCAATTCTCCAGTCATAGGGTACGACCTGCAAGTTTGCAGATTCATTAAAAATCCTTGCTATTGAACTTGCAATTTCATGTGCCAGTTCTTTAATATTCTTGGATGGAAATTATCCAGGTCCCCGGATTTAGTCCCATGAAGCTGTTTGAGTTTGATTTCCATCTTGGATGTGGTAATTTCTACCTCCATATCCTCGTTGCCATTAGCCACCCTGCCACTACCCCAAGCTCTTCATTAGCTTCATTAAAAACTGAGGCATAGTATTTGTTTATGGGCCATGCCTAGATTATCTTTAATCTCCACCCCATCCTCAATACTTAGCGGTTCCCATCTAGAGCGGCTCTTCTTCGTTTCCTAATTTTTTTTTCTGTGCGTTACACAATGTAGATTCCATTAGCCCTAAACACGTACCTCCCTAGAACAATTCCATCTTCAGTTAGAGGCAGCCTGATTAATAGATATTAAGAATGGCTGATTAAACTGGAGAAGGTGAAGAGATTACCACGTAAGGGGACATCAAATGGGGCATTTTGGCTGGCACTCTATAGATTTAGTATCTGGAGGGTGTGTGTTCTCAACAAAGACTTCGCTCTGGTGCTTGCTTCTCCCCAGTAATCCACCTGAGTTCAGATCTGTTGACCGTCAGGGCTTTGCTTAAGGGGAAAGGGAGTTTATAATGTGGACAAAATATTGTTTATAGTGTGTATGTCTTTCAGTGCTAAATTTGATCAAGTTAAGTCTTCTTTAAAATACTGTACACCGTCAGACACACTGTATTGAGGCACTCATAAATTATAATGAATATCAGAGGAAAACAAACACATTTTCCTCTTGTGGCAAAATTGCACAACCTTCCCTGAATAGGGCTTCAAAATCTCTCATGCTAAGCTTCTCAACTGTTATGCATGATGGCCTCTCAGGTATCCTAAACACCCAGGAGCTCTGCAGACTTGTTTACTAGACTGAGATGTGCAGCCTTCAGTGGACTAAGGATCTTTGGAATAGGGAGACTACATGAAGGCAAAGTCAGGGTTAACATTTAGGCAGAGTGACCCTTCTCTCTCACCTCTTTCAGCCCAATTTCTTTTTCCCACTAGCATAGGCCTTTGTGGTGCCTAGAGATCATTTGGATGATGCCTACTCCACTCCTGTTAAGCCCAAGAAGCCATCTGTACTTAAAATAATTATAAAACTTCCCCTGTTCTACCAGCCAAGGTTAATTCTTTCACCCTTCCTCTGCCCTGTTTGGTAGCTTGTATTTAATTAGGGCTGGTCTTCTAACAAAACAATTCCTCTTCTACCTATGACTTCTCCACTTCTTTTTGCTTGCCTCCAGTTCTAAAACACTTGGGCAATTCTGGACTCTTAGTTCAGTCTCCTGAGTAGTTTCTCTAGCTCTGTGGTTTGAGCATTGGCCTACTAAACCCAAGATTGTGAGTTCAATCCTTGAGGGGGCTGCTTAGGGATCTGGGGCAAAAATCTGTCTGGGGTTTAGTCCTGCTTTGAGCAGGGGGTTTGACTAGATGACCTCCTGAGGTCCCTTCCAACCCTGATATTCTGTGAATCCCACCAGTTCTCCACAATCAGTTAACCTGGTTTTAAATATATCTTGCCCCATCTATGCTAATCTTGAAATCATATTAGCTAAAACATGTGAGTTAATGTGCTTTCTAATGTGACTTATTTTCTAAGTGTAGAAACACCCATCTGTAAGATAAAAATACTGCACTAATGTTTAAAAACAGTTGTGTAATATAGGTGGGACCAACCATGTTATAACATGAGTTCTTGCCTGTCTGTACTGCGCATCTAATTATCAATCTCACCCTTCTGTCAGGAGGTTTGTAGTTTGAGGATCCTTTAGTTCTTGAAATGTTTAAATGTTTTAAGAGTATTCAACTTCACCACTTTTGGACAGACTTGTCTGGGGAGAGAATCAGAGAGAGTTTAGTATTAGTGCCCATGGTTAGTACCTCTGTAAATGGTCTTCGTTGCTGCCTGTTGAGATATAATTCACCTGTAATAATTAGCAGACATGTAGGTAAGCCATACATTTTTCTGCCTACCCCAATTTATATTCATACCTAAGTATGAGTCAAATCTGAATACAGAACACAAAGGCAGTTTTTCATCTGGCCAATACATTATAAAAAACTCTAAAATACAGAAAAATAGGATTTGCCATAGTGGTTCATAACATTACTCCATCAAGTCTGATATCTTTACACCTGGCAGTAGCCAACACCTGATTGTTTAGAGGAATAAAAAAACCTCTCCTTACACATCTACCGCACACACTACACTTGCTATTGGAGAGTGAAGAGGTGATTGATTTCTCTCATGGGTACTCAACTTAGGGGCTGGAAAGAAGTCCAAGATGCGGGGTGGGGCATAACTAACTCCCTTTCTTTTTGTCTAGTTAGGAAAGAAGGTTCTGAAAAATTTTCCGCTGTAGCTTATACTCACAATATGGAAAAAATTGAAGACCATCGCTATATCTAATTTTATGCACTGTTATTGCAGCTATGTTGGTCCCAGAATATTAAAGAGCAAGGGGGAATCAAGTAGTATCTTTTATTGGGCCAACTTATGTTGGTGAGAAAGACAGGCATGAGTTTGTGTGAACTCAAAAGCTTCTCTCTCTCACCAACAGAAGTTGGTCAAATAAAAGTTATTACCTCACCCACCTCGTCTCTCTAATATCTATCTATCTATCTATCTATCTATCTATCTATCTATCTATCTATCTATCTATCTATCTATCTATCTATCTCAGTGATATCTAAATGCCAGACCAACCAGCTTCCTTTAATTATTGGTAATAAATTTTTCTGGTCATTTAAAAAATCCTGCTGCATCTGATACTGTACTCTGATCTCATGGGTCCTCCCCCAGACCACCAAAGTAATTAATACAAATCTTCTGTGTTGGCCTTCAGACCTCTTTCCAGGTGTGTCATCCCACTATTCTAAATATATAGAAATAGATATGCCACTATTTGAAATGTCTGTCACATCTGTAATGTCCTCAGCTGAGAAACTGGAGTCCCAAGTTTGCTGTCAGCCCAGCATTTCCCTTAGGATAGTTTCCCTGGTGGTACTCATGACTGTTCACCCAAATATAGGAGTTCCAATGGCTGTATCTATTTTTCCTGCAGTGTAGCTCTGTTTACAATGGCCGGTGTTCTTTCTCTTCTTTTGAACTTGACTAATTTGTGTTGAAATGAAAATGACAAATGTCTGATGTTCTTTATATCTTACAGTTTCTAAGCGTCTTTCTTGTTGTTTCATTATATTTCAGTATTTTGAGCCAGTTGACACTGGTTCAAAACTCAGGATTTTAGAGGCAGTGTTGTCTGTTATTTCAGAAACAATTTGTCTTAGTTGTATATGCAGTTGGTGATATTTTACTCTTTTATTAAGTGAGAATGATAGCCTAAGCCAGTTTGTAATCTCAAACAACCAGAAGTGACATAAAGGTAATGTCGGAATAGCACCGTAGAGAGTTACTTGGTATACTGTAATTCTATTAACATGCATGATATTAATATAAACGACATCATCTGGTTTATTTCTTATGTGTTTGTCACACACTATGTAATGTTTATGTAATTTGTTCTGAATTAAAGTACATAGTGATGGCCAGATATTAATCTGTAGCTTTGTCAAGTCACGTTATTTGAGATTTCAAGAGTTTAATGTTGTCAGATGCTATTCCTTTTTGGCATTTTTGTATGGTTAGCACATGTGATGTTGGTCAGACAAAGTATTACTAATAGACAAAAAATTTACTAATTATTTGATATTTTGGAAGAGTTGCTTACTATACTACTATTAGTTCAGAATACCTTTTATATCTTATATAGTATATACAAAGTTTTCAAGGGGGCTTATAGAAACTTGGTTTAATCAATCTTAACAAACCCTCCCTAAGAATATTTTAAAATATTTGTTTAAAATTAGTGTGTGTGTGTGTGTGTGCATGCATATTTATATATAGAGACTAATTTGTGTTGAAATGAAAATGACAAATGTGTGATCTTTATCTCTTAGTTTCTAAGCGTCTTTCTTGTTGTTTGATTATATTTCAATATTTTGAGCCAGTTGACACTGGTTCAAAACTCAGGATTTTAGGGGCATGCATATATATATATATATAGTGTGTGTATGTGTGTATTGATTGTGTGAGTGCAAATGTATGTGTATGTATTGTGTGAGTGCAGTTGGGGTGAAATGCACCGATGTCAACAAGACCAACTTAAGGACTATGCATCACTTGTATCCTCAAAAGAAAGTTCTAGTGGGACTTAAAGTTGAGCATAGGGTTTGTCCTGGCCCTCTGTTCACTGATAATTTTTCTACCCTTCTGACAAGTAAAAAGTAATATTTCTCCTATGATGCATGGTAGAGTGATTGATTTTAAATAAATGATTTAAATCAAGTGGAGGCTTTGTAAAACTAAGTTGAAATTTTTTGTTAGTGCAACTTGAGGTTAAAATTTATAATCAACTAAATTATATTATATATAATATACAGGGCCATCCCTAAGGGGATGTGGGGCCCGGGACAAATCAGCCCCCCTCAGTGGTGCGCAGGGCGGCCTAGTTCCCGTGCCTATGTCTTCCGGGACCAACTGTGCTGGCCAATCACACCGGTCCGCGGGGCTCCCCAAAGCGCAGGGCCCGGAGCAGTTGCGATTCACCCTACCCAAGGGACAGCTCTGATAATATATATAATGCCACTTCTGGTAGAGTATCTTATTTGAATTTTACAAAACTGCTATAGATAAAAACCAAACAAATTATTAAAAATTAAGGCCCTGAATCTGCAAATCCTTAAGTACACATGTAACTTTACTTACATGAATATTTGCATTGACTTCATTGGGACACCTCATATTCTTAAGTTAAGCATGTGTCTAAATATTTGCAACATTAGGAGCTAAAACTATTTTTATTTTAAAACCCTTTTTAATGGCATAAAATATTTTCATTTAAGAACAACATTGCTTTAGCATTTACAATGTTATTTAGACTTCCAACACATTACCACAATTGGTGTAAAGTTTCTTATATGCACAGAGCCAAAATTTTAAGAAATAAGCCCATACTTTTAGTGTCTAAGTGATGGTAGAGTACAAATGCAAAATAATATAGTCCCAACCAGTAATATATAAGGAGAAAGGCAATTACCGTACTATCTCTAAAAGAGCGGCACAGAGAAAACTTTCAGTATCAGGTGCGACAAAACTTCCATTTAGGGTGCTCTGGACCTTCTCAAACATCAGTACTGACAACATACCATGGACACTCCTCTGCAGTACTGAGTGAGCCCATGGTACTGCATGAGCTCCAGTATCCTGGAGACCTGAGGGTTGGAGAAGAACTGCAATCCCCATTACTCAGTACCGGGGTTCCGGTACCGAGCACATTCCAGCATCTAGAATCGCTCTCAGCACTGGGCCATGTCCCACCAATACCCCAGTCAGTGCCACCCTTACCCAGTGACCTGTGTGACAGTAGCCAGGAGGAGGTCATTCCCTGGCCCCTCATCGTGGCCCACTGTCACAATATAAGGGTCCTCATCAATTCCATCGAGCTGACCCACGATTGTTTTACGGCTCCCTGGGGTAACCCTGCCGTCCATGCCCCCCTCCACCCCAATGAGCGTATTGCGATCCTTGGGCGGCGTACACATCCCATATGTTGCGGCTGTCCAGTGCGTCTCAGAGAGAGTCCACCACATGGTCTCCTATAGTCTGGCTGTCCAGAGCTCCTGAGGAGGAGAAAGCTTTTTCAGAACAGAAGGAAGGGCTTGAAGGGGAAGCTACCCCCCAGCAAACTTCTCCTCATCTCCACCAGATGAGGCTGTAATGCCTCTTCCCCCATCACTAGGTGATGATTTTAAGAACTTTCTTGATCTTACCAAGAGGGTGGCAGATGAGCTGCAGATTCCCCTATAGGACGTGGCAAATACACATCACAAGTTAGTGAATATTCTGCACACCTCCTCCTCATCCTGAATTGCTGTCCAAATTAATGAGGCAATTCTAGATCCTGCCAAAGTCATCTGACAGACACTACCTTCTATCGCACCAACCAGCAAGAGGGCTGACAATAAAAAACACTATATCCCTCCCAAGGAGCAGACTTCCTGTTTCAACATCTGCAACCCAACTCCATCATAGCGATTTTGTTAATGCATGAGGCAAGCAACATCATGCCAAGTCGACCCCATATGATCAGAGGCTTGGGAGGATGGCATATTTGTCGGTGACATTACAGTTTAGAGTCATGAACTACCAAGCTGTCATGTCCAAATATAATTTTATTAATTATGGGAAAGTCAAAGGGTTTCTGGAACATTTATTGGAGACACAAAAGGAGCAGTTTCAGTCCATTCTCAGAGAGGGTCAGTTAATGGGCAGAACGGTGCTAGAGACAGCACTGGACAAAGCCGATACAGTGGCCCGCCCGATCTCCATGACAGTGGTAACAAAGCGGGCTTCTTGGCTATGCCTTTCTGGGTTGCCAAAAGAGCTGCAGAAGATCTCCAGTTTGAAGGGCCCGAGCTCTTTGCGGAGAAGAAAGTGGAAGTAGTCATCACCCCAATCCGTGACTTCTCAGACTGCCTCTATTAAGCACTTTTGACGGGTTGGACGAGGGCCTGAATAATTATACCTTGTAACATCAGCTGCCATCTACACTCCTGTCACGCCTCTTCGGAAGTCGCCTGGCCCTTTTTCACAGCTGTTGGGAGAATATCGCCTCTGACAGATGGGTCCTGAAGATTATTTTGAAGGGTTACACCATTCAATTCACATCCCTCCCCCATCCCAACCCTCCTTCCCTGTCCCTCTTCAGGGTCACTTCTCACGAGAACCTATTTTATCAGGAAATATATCCTTTGTTATGCCTAAGAGCCATAGAACCAGTCCCGATGCAACTCAGGAGCAAGGTGTTTTACTCCCATTATTTCCTGATCCCAAGGCGAAGGGAGGTTGGAGGCCCATTCTAGATCTAAGAGCATTAAACAAATACAGGAAGACACAGACATTCAAGATGGTCACACTAGCAACCATTATTCCACCTCTAGAGCAAGGATATTGATTTCTGGCCTTCAACCTACAAGATGTCTAGTTCCGTATCTCGATACAACCATTGTTCAGGAGATTCATACCGTTTACCTTTGGGCAGGACCATTATCAGTACAGACTGCTCCACCCAGGGTATTCTCCAAGGTTCTCTCCATCATAGCAGTGCACTAACCCCGGTACAATGACTGGAGTTTATCAAGACCAACCTTGATGCAGTACAAGCGAGAGTGTTCCTCCCACTACACAGACTCACCAACCTGGGACGGATGCCTTCCTAGTAGGCTGGGGAACTCACCTACACAACCACAAGGTTCAGGGCAAGTGGCCTTCTACAAAAGTGACCCTCCATATCAATCTTTTGGAGCTAAGGGCTGTCAGGAATGGCTGTGCACATTTTCTGCCTTTCATCAAGAACACCCACATGAAGGTCATGGTGGACAATATGACCTGTATGTTTTACATAAATCTCCAGTGGGGTGCCAGATCTCCCTCCCTCTGCACGGAAGCACTCAAACTTTGGAATTGGTGCATCCATCATGATGTGCTCATCTCAACTGTCTATCTACCAGGGATACAGAACGTGACATCTGACAGTCTGTCGGAATTTTTCTCATGACCACGAATGGGAACTGAACCCAGAGGTGCTTAGAGATATAATCGCCCTTTGGGGAACCCTGACTATGGATCTCTTTGCTACTTACCAGAACAAGAAATGTCCTTGTTACTGCTCCAGGGCCAGCCTGGGCAAACATTCACTGGGAGTCGCCCACATCCTCCCATAGGACGGGAACCTCTTGTATGCCTTTCCCCAGTTTCCTCTTCTATCCAAGGTCCTGTTGAAAATTCAATGAGACAAAGTAACAGTTATTCTGCTTGCCCATCCTGGCCAAGGCAAGTCTGGCTCCCTTACCTGACACAGATGGAAATATGTCCTCCAGTTCCTCTTCGGCCCCGTTCCTCACTTGCTCTCTCAAAACAATGGGCTGATCCTTCACCCCAACCTGCAAATCCTCCGCCTCCAGCCTTGGCTTCTTCTTGGTTCAAAGGCTTAGAGGCAGAATACTCTGGTGAGGAGAAAGACATGTTGCTACACAGCCGAAAGTTGACCACTAGACATACTTACCTACAATATGGAAACGACTCCAAGTTTGTTGTCATTCTAAGCACATAGACCCAACCTCATCTTCCCTCCCTGATTTTAAACTACATTTTAGACCTCGAGATCAAAACTCTTACCCAGCTCCCTTAAGGTATATCTTGTGACGAAAATGGCTTTCCACCACCAGGTAGATGGATTCTCAGTGTTCACTCATCCACTGACGCGTAGATTCCTCAAGGGCAGTGGGAATCTCTTCCCCCATGTGAGACCACCCGCTCCAGCCTGGGATCTTAACCTAGTTCTCAGAGCTTTGACTGGACCTACCTTTGAGTCTATGGCCACTTGCTCTCTCTTACACCTGTCCATGAAGATAGCATTTCTAATTCCCATCACCTCAGCTAGCCACATAGGAGAAATAGCAACCCTGATTGCACACCCACCGTGCATGGTCTTTTTTTAAAGACAAAGTAGTTCTGAGGCTTCATCCCAAGTTTCTCCCTAAAGTTGCCTCCCGCTTTCCATATGAATCAACAGATCCATCTTCCTGTTTTTTCCCCAAAACCATATTGACACATCAGGGAGACGATTCTGCATATGCTAGATGTTAGAAGAGCACTAGCATTCAACTTGGACAGGACTAAGGACTTCCGGAAGTCCCCTAAACTCATCCTTTCACTCATGGAAAGATCCAAATACTCCGCAATATCGGCTCAAAGACTATCCAAATGGGTCTCTGGTAGCATTAATCACTGTTATCAAGGGCACAACCTGCTGCCTCCGTCCAGAGTCCCTACGGACTCCACGAGATCAATTTCTACCTCAGTCACATTCCTTAAAGATGCCCCTATCTTGGAAATCTGCAGAGCAGCATCTTGGGCCTCTACCCACACTTTTGCAGAACATTATGCAATCTCTGGAAATTCAGCCTCTGATGCCATTTTCAACTCCACAGTACTCTCTGTAGTAGCAGATTCCACTCCGAAGTCCCATCCTCCAGTGGTGGGTACTGCTCAGCAGCCACCTACAGTGGAGCACCTGTAGCAACACTACTTGTGGAAGAAGAGGAAGCGACTCATCTTGTACAGTAATGATGGTTCTTCTAGATGTGTCCCCCTATGGGTGCTCGCCATCCTCCCCTCTACTTCGGAGTTCTCCATAAGGGCTCTGTGGTAGAGAAGGAACTGGGGTGGGGGCTGGTTCGCCTGCACAGTGCTAGATAGCCTCAAGGCAGACCATGAGGGAGGGAGAGTGCATGTGCAGGCTCAAGGACACTGCTACCAAAAATCTTCAATTAAAGGTGCAGGGGCGCAGATACACCTACAGTGGAGCACCCTAGGGACCCACATCTCAAAGAACCATTGCTACTGCACAAGGTGAGTAACTTCCTCGTCTGGAATCTGGTGACCCATGTTCATGCCAAATTGGATGGAGGAAAAGAATGAACAACTCCAGCTGTTGTAAAGAGAGAGAATTCAGCTCCCAAATTCCCTGAGAGTTCAACAGAAACCGTCAACATTTAGTTTGTTGCTCAGAAGGAACAATAAAAAGAGTAAACTCTACAGACGGCAGATGCAGAACAAGAAGACAAGGATTCCACACCAACCATAGCCAGTCATTGCAATTGATGACCAAGTTGCTATGTGTTTGAGTCATGTAATTAAAAACTAGTAGGATTCAGAGACATTCAACAGACAGTTACATACTGACCATCAAAGTCAGTATGATAGTGTAAATACTGTAAATGGTAGGAACATAGAGTTTTTAAAGGAGTTCTGCCACTAGTTGGCACTGTGTGCAAATACCATATTTAAGCTAACCTGAGCCATATCTGGCAGAGCAGTAAAGGATTTTACAATGAACTTATCTGCTGTGTGTAATCTCTTTGACCAGCCCATATCTGGTACAGAAGAACATGACAACAATGTTGCTTTTTAACTGGGGAAAAAAGCTAATGTCATGTCAATATTTTTAAAGGGTAAACAGGATGACCAAGGTAGTCTTAGGGCGGTTAGCTTGACACTGAACCTTGGTAAAACCACAGCAAGTTTGAAATGAGATTTACTCGGTGAATAGTAGCATATTAATGCCAGCCAACATAGTTGTATGGAAAATAGGTTTTGTTGAATAAACTATTATTTTTTTATGAGAACACAGATTTTGTTGATAAAGGTTACTGTCTTGACATAACATTTAGACTTCTGTAAGGCATTTGACTTAGTTCTGCATGACATTCTGATTAAAAAAAGAAAGTTACAAAATCAATGTAGCTCATATTAAATAGTTTAAAATATGGTTAACTGATGTATTGCAAAAAGTAATTGCATATGGGAAATCATCATCCCATAATAGTGTTTCTAGGAGGGGATCCTGGAGGCAACTGTTGTTGTATCAATGCTATTCAGTATCTTTATCAATGATCTATAAGAAAGTGAAAAACTGTCACTGGTAAAATTTGCAGATGACACAAGTTGGTGGAGTGTTGAGTAGAGATGGTGACAGGTCAGCTATCCATTTAACAACATATATTTAAATACAGTCAAATACAAGGTCAGATGTCCAGGAACAAAGAGTGTGGGTCACACTTACAAGAAGGAGATCTGTATCTTGGAATGTAGCAACACTGAATAGGACATCGGGTGTCATGGTAAATCAGTGTTTTTCAACCCTTAGGTCACAACCTCTGTGGGGGTCCCAAATTTTATTATAATCTAAAACCAAGAACATTTAACTCTCCCACTCCCTGCACACCCTTTTACCCTTTCAAGGTCATGTCATTCTCTCAAAACAAATAATATAGGCTTCTTGTTATTGATTTTTTTAATGTTTATGGTAACTGTAAAGGACTTGTGAGAATATTTGTCTTCAAACAATAGTCACAAATCTGAAAAGGCTGAGAAATGCTGCAGCAGCTAGCCAATTGAAATGACCTTCCAACGTGATGTTCCTCCTAAGATGGTGAACATGATCCTTGGATGTATAGGCAGGGGACTATCAAGTAGGAGCAGGAAGGTGGATTTGCCTCTGTATATGGCATTAGTCAGACCATTGCTGGAATACTGTGCCCAGTTTTGGTTTCTACTCTGCAGAAAAGATGTTGAAATATTGGAAAGGGTTCAGAAAAAAGTTGCAAGAAAGAATCCATATGTGAAAAACATGCCTTCTAGTGATATACTAAGGAGTTCAATCTGTTAATGTAAGAGAAAGCTAAGAGATGGCTTGATCACAGTCTACTACTACCTATCTGTATGTGGAAGAGAAGTTATTTGATCTAGTAAAAAAAGGCATAATGAGATCCAGTGGTTGGAAGATGAAGTGAGACAAATTCAGATTAGAATTAGTGCACACATTTTTAGAGGGTAATTAGCCTTGGGGATAATTTATGTAGGTAGGGATGTGGTAGATTCTCCATCACTTGAAGTCTTTAAATCAAGACTGAATATTTTCAAGATACAGTTCAAGCAGAAGTTGTGGTCTTGATGTAGAAATTACGGGGTGAAATTGTTTGGCTTATATTGTGTAAGAAGTCAGACTAGATAATCATAATGTACCTATATGGCCTTAAAATCTGTGACTAGGTCCCTTTGACTTAGAACTGCACACTGATGGAGGAGTATATCCTGGTAGACAAATTTCAGCTTTCTTTGCTTATGGAAGTTCGGTAGTGGAAGGTGGTTTTGGTTGAAACTATAGCAAAGGCTTATTTACTTAGTGTTTGGGTTTGTTATTCTCACTGTAAGGCTGTTAATAAGGCTTGTCTCTTTCATCATAGATTAGCATTTTAAGTGTGAAACTTCCTATAAAAAAAACTGTAAAATTTTAAATTCTAACGGGAAACAAATTAAAGAATCAAGTAGAAAACAAACACTCTAGAAATTTGAGACATATACATCAGTGGTCCACCTTTTTCTTTCTTACAAGATTTCCATACATGGCCCATCAGCAAGTCTTCTACAGGACTATGATGGGAACCATTGATACAGATGAAAATACAGTAGAATCCTTTTCAGAGCCCCTGGCCAGCCTCAGTTGTTGATTATCCTCAACTCTTTTTATGTAGCTGACATGGGTTGTTCTTGATGTGCATGGATAATTCATATTTTTGGGCCTTTAAAATGCATCAGACACACCAAAGGAGTTGAAAGCAGCAGTTGTGGTAACCAGAAGTCAGAACTGACACAATTGCCAAAATAGCCCTGACCTCTAACACTTCCATGACATTGCTGGCAGTTTTGGCACTATTCAAATTAATAATAATAATAATAATAATAATAATAGTACTCTGAGAAATAAATATCTTTCAGGATGCTACCGTATAGATCTGTTTAGTGCCTTCAACAAAACTGTCACTAGAATCCTCCGTTTGTTTAACAGGTCCAACTCTGATATTCATTATACATAGGGTTGCCAACTTTCTATTTGCAGAAAACTGAATACCTTTGCCTTGCCCTCTGCCCCGCCCCTTTTCTGAGGCTACGCCGCCCACTCACACCATCAACCTCCCTTTGTCGTTCGCTCTCCCCCATCCTCGCTCACTTGCTCATTTTCACTGGGCTGGTGCAAGGGGCGGGGGGAGAAGTGGCAGTGAGGGCTCCGGTTGTGGGTACGGGCTCTGGGGTGGGGCAGGAGATGAGGGGTTTGGGGTGCAGGAGAGGGCTCCAGGCTGGGGAAGGGGGTTGGGGTGTGGGAAGTGGCTCCGGGCCGAGGTGGGGACAGAAATGAGGGGTTCAGGGTGCAGGAGGGCAATCTGAGATGCGGCAGGAGGCTGGGGTAAGTGGGGGGGAGGTGAGGGCTGTGGGTACGGGCTCTGGGGTGGGGCCAGATATGAGGGGTTTGGGGTGCAGGAGAGGGCTCCAGGCTGAGGCAGGCAGTTGGGGTGTGAGAGGAGAATGGGCTCTGGGCTGGGGGGTGCAGGCTCCGGGGTGGGGCCAGAAATAAGGGTTTCAGGGTGCAGGAGTGGTATCAGGGCTGGGGTAGAGGATTGGGGTGTGGGGGGGGTGAGGGCTCCAGCTGGGGGTGCAGGCTCGGGGGTGCGGCCAGGGTTTGGGGTGCAGGAGGGGGCTCCGGGCTGGGGCAGGGGTGTGTGTGGGGGGGTGAGGGCTCCAGCTGGGGGTGCAGGCTTTGGGGTGGGGCCAGGGATGAGGGGTTTGGGGTGCAGGAGGGGGCTCTGTGTTGGGGCAGAGGGTTGGGGTGCCAGGAGGGGGTGCGGGCTCTGGGTGGCGCTTACCTCAGGCGGCTCCCGGGAAGCTGCCGGCATCTTTCTCCGGCTCCTAAGCGGAGGCGCGACCACGTGGCTCTGCATGCTGCCTGCACCTGCAGGCACCACCCACTCAGCTCCCATTGGCCGCGATTCTTGGCCAATGGGAGCCTGCCTGTGCTGCCGACTGGACCTTTAATGGCCAGGTCCGCAGTGCTGACCAGAGCCGCCAGGGTCCCTTTTCGACTGGACATTCTGGTCGAAAACAGGACACCTGGAAACCCTAATTACACAAATAATCTTAATCTTCTAATATTGTTTACTCGGGTTGTCTCCAAGACTGGTAACCTGTGTCTAAACAGTGTTGACCTCTCGCTGTGATGGAATTGCCCACTGATGGAATCTTTTGCAAGTAATACCTTCTATATTTTTTTGTCCAACTCTCAATTGCATTTGAGTTTTGCTTTAGGATTATAGGTTGCAGGGTTGACAAATCCTAAATATTAGGATCTGTGACTTTCTTCCTCATTAAATCTATAACAAATTCCACTCTCTTTACAAATATATTCCAAAAAAGTATAAACTGTGCTGGAAGGAGTAAATGCAGAGGACTTTCACATCTGGAGAGTTGGGTTCAAATCGGATTTAAGTTGTAATATAAATAAATTTGGTGGTCTCAGTCTAATCCTTAGTGGATAGGCATTCCTACATCACAAAACCACCACATTTCACCCAACTAGTAACCTCTGTTTAGGAGAAGCACATACAAAAGTATGTTGTTGGCAGAGCTGAGTGTGGGAGCTCCCCTGTTTTCTGATAATATTAAGCCAGCATCTTTGACAGAGACCTGTTTATTTTCATAAGTACCTAATTACCTTAAAAGTGAAAAGAATATATATTGTGTTGGAGAGCTTCAGTGCATACAGTACTTAGACTCCTGCTCCATCAGAATACTTTAATAAAAAAATTATGTATTAATGTGGTGAAATAGCTGTAAATGTCTATGGGTCAAATCCTGTGTGTTTTTCTCAGATTACACAGAGGTGAAGGGCTATAGAAGTACTTGGTTTGATAAAAGCAAAGAGGTATTCAGTCCCTACTCATGCAAACTCTTATTGAATTGAGTGAGAGTTTGGCTGAGTAAAAAATAAATAAGGACCCCAGGATTTGTGTCTGAATATTTTTGTGAAACTTTGAGGTATGGTGAATTTCATGATTTTACCTTTTTTTCCTTTATTCTAAAACTTATGACAAAATAAAATTAGTCTGAGAGTCTTTGTATTCAATGGAAACTCAAGCAAAATTGCCCATAGATGCCTGATGAAAAGGAGCACCTACTGGTGTTCTGTGAAAATCTTTGTGTCCTATAAAAATTGACTTTGCAAGCTGTGGTTTGCATACACAAGTCATTCACGCACATGCAGGAAATTTTCTTGAGTTTTGCTAGCTACAGTAAAGTCAATGAAATTACAGAATAAATGATTCGTTGTAAATATTTAGTGAACTGTGACTAAGCACCTTTTAATAGAAAGTGTCAGTGTTTTAATTCCAGGGGCTTGACTGTTTATGAATGGTTATATTTTATAAGGTACTTTGTCATGGCTCAGAAGATATTTACAGCAAATCTTTTTTTAGCAACTTTTTCATTAAGAAAACTCATGAGAATTTCCTGAGCACACAAAGCAGGCTCATGATTGCACAGTATAATCACCCCATGGTTTATATTTCCGTCTGTCTGAGGTACTAGGGATTCCACTAGAATTCTAGTACTGTGCCTCCCTTTTTGGACCAAATAATGAGTGTAGGGGGAAAGGGGGGGGGGAAAGGAGAAAACATCAGTTTAATAGCAGTTCCGAGAATACACTTAGGCCTGGTCTGCACTTAAAACATAGGTCAACAAAGTTACAGCACTCAGTGGTAAGAAAAGTCCACACTCCTGAGTACTATAGCTAGGCCGACCTAACCCCCATTGTAGATGCTGGTAGGTTGATGGAAGAATGCTTGGACCTAGCTACAGTCTCTCGGGGAGATGGAGTTCCTACAGTGATGGGAAAACCCCTTCCATCGCTACGCTGCAGCTACACTATGGGGTTATGCTGACATAGCTACAGCATCCTAGCTATGTAGCTATAGCACTTGTAGTGTAGACATGGTCTTAATCTGTCTATGATCTTCCATACCCGTCATGACACCTGAGTTACAGTTTCTCCCAATCAGCAGATAGAGATGGATCATTCTTTTATTACTATTATTATTATTTTACTTTAATGTCTCCTATTGTATACTACTGTCTAGCTGTCCCTTCGGTCATTTGCCAGCAGGTGGAGGAACAGTAACTCTTGCAGGTTGACTGAGCCTTGCAGAAAGAGCAGCAGGTCCCTGAGTCCTAGAAGAGAGTCTTTCACCTAGTTTTATGCAGCTGCCTCTACAGCTGCACGTGATGCACTGAGAGCATATGGATCTTTGCTGTAGCCTGGCTGATCCCAACAGTGGTTCCAAGGTCAAGAGAAAAGGGTATTTGTGCTACCAAACTCCAAGTGGCTGAACTCCTCAGGACTCTTCTGAATGAACTAGGGAGAAGTTCCTACAGCTGCCAGAAGAGACCATGAAACAGGGACTGTCCTCAGTGGATCAAGGTATAAGGCAAACAGGATTGTCTTTATGGGACCATCCCAAAAATGATCCAGAGGACATGCCCTCTCTTTGAGCCCCACTCCTCCAATGCACAGGCACGGCAGTCCTCACATCTGTGGATCCCCTCAAGGACTAGTTCTCTGGAGCTCCTAGTCTTGGAGAGGTGGGAAAGAGAGAAAAACAGGTGTAGACCTAGCCTTGCTCTATCTCTGAGAGGCTCCTAGAAAAGATCAGTTCACTGAGTCTGTTCCTCCCTTCTAGTTAGAGAGAGGATGAAGGAGAACACACCCCAACCCAGCCTTTAGTGCCTTAGGAAGGCATGCAACATACTGTCCTGGCACTTGCTCTAGCTCTACCACTAGAAACAGTTCTCCTGCTAGATTTTCCATAAGGTACAAATCACCCCATTACCAAAAAGATTAATTCCTTACTTAACTCTGGACCATGGATGAATGGATAGGAAGAGGCACATATGAAGGGAAAAGAGATCCTCCAAATAAGTTAAAGGATAGGCTGGGAAATAAATGAGACTTAGGATATGCCCTAAAAGTAGCCAACAATTAACTTTTCTTACTTGAAAGATTCTTGCTTCCTGCACTGTCTAAACTGACCCTAAAGTCTGAGAACAGATACATTCCAGCTCTCTTTAACGACTGCATAGGGCCTGGACTATAAAGGGATTTATAAGCAGGGCTGGTTGCACCACTGCCTACTAAGGTTTCCTAACACTTCCCATTATCAAATTCAGTTTTCAGTTGCTTATAACTTTGTCAAACGTATGTGTTTTGGCTGGAAGGTGAGTAGTGAATGAGACAGGGAATTGTAGGAAGAGAAAGCATGATCTCATGGTTAAGGCAGTTGAATGCTGCCCTACAGAATTGGATTCTGTCCATGCCTCTGCACCACAGGTCTTGTGTGATACTGGGCAAGTCATTTAAACTAAATTTTTCAGAGGTGTCACTAGTTGTATGTTCCTTTTTTTTCCTGGGGTGCCTGACTTGAGACTATGGGGTCTGATTTGCAGAAATGCTAAGCAGTTACGGCTGCAGCTGAAGTCAGTGGAAGCTGTGCTTTGAATATGTAAAATGCTATATAATGCCAATTACTCTGAAAAAATCAGGTCCCAGGTGTCTCAAATTGGGCATCCAGAATTATTGGAGATTTTGAATTTAATCTCTGGCCTTAGTTCCCAATCTGTAAAATGAGGGAAATGGGTAATGAGTGCAATAGAAACACCTATGAAGAAATTAATAATTCTTTTTTCAGAACAGGATTTGAGTAGTTTCCACCAAATAAGTCTTGGGTCCACACATTGAACAACAGAAGAAAAGATAATTTTGAGTAACTGCTCATTAAGTGAGCACAGTCCATTCTGTGCCCTGAATGAGGCAGGGATCCCATGGAAAAAAATAGTATGTGATCATGGAAATAAAGAATGCATCAAAATGCAGGAAGCTGAACTAAGTTTGCATAGGCAGCCTTAATTCTGCCATTTCCTATCTTTTGAGTGCTTGACTGCAGCCTCAGTATTCTTTTACTCTGTTTTTAATGTGTAATATATAGAGCGTACATGTGTGAGCCTCATGGGCAGAATTCTTCCCTTGGTTACGCCTTTGCAACCATGTTTAATTCAGTGTAGTTTCATGGGTGTAAGTAAGTGCAGAATTTGGTAGTATGAGCTCAGATAGTTTGGCAAAGGAACAGTGAGCCTGTTTTTGTATTGCAAATGTTTCTATAGGCTCCCACTCCATTTCTGCTACTTGCCTTCAGTTAACTTGATGTACCTCCTCAGATTCCTTTTAGGCAACATGAAGGCAGGACAATATGCAGTAAGTGGATATAGAATCACTGAGGCAGGACCAAATAAACCTGACAGACGTTTGTCCAATCTGTTCTTAAAAACCTCCAATGAAGGGGGTTCCACAACCTCCCTTGGAAGTTTATTCCAGAGCTTAACTACCATTATAGTTGGGAAAATTTTCCTATTATCTAACTTAAATCTCCTTTGCTGCAGAGTAAGCCCATGCCTCCTCCTCCTATCTTCAGTGGACATGGAGAACAATTTATATCACTCCTCTTTAAAGCAGGCATTAACATAGCTGAAAACTGTTATTAGTTTCCCCCTGTAGTTGTCTTTTCTCAAGACTAAACATGCTCAGTTTTTTAAATCTTTCCTCATAGGTCAGGTTTTCTAAACAGTCATTTTTGTTGCTCTCCTTTGGACTCTGTTCAATTTGTCCACATCTTTTCTCAAGTGTGGTGCCCAGAAGTGGTCATAGTACTACAGGTGAGGCCTCACCACTGCTGAGTACAGCGGGACAGTTACCTCCTGACTCTTATATATGACAATCCTGTTAATACACCCCAGAACAATATTAGCTTTTTTTGCAAATACATTACATTGTTGACTCATATTCAGTTTGTGATCCACTATAGTCCTCAGATCCTTTTCAGCAGTACTATTACTTAGCTGGTTATTCCCCATATTGTAGTTGGGAATTTGATTTTTCCTTCATAAGTGTAGCACTTTGCACTTGGCTTGAGTGCATTTCACCTTCCTGATTTCAGACCAAGGTCATTTTGAAGTCTAATCCTGTCCTCCAAAGTGCTTGCAACCCTCCCAGTGTGGTGTCATCCACAGATTTTATAAGCATACTCTCCATTCCATTATCCAAGTTCTGGACAAACTCTATGTGCATGTTACGAGAATTTGGATCTTAGAAACTATTGAATTGGAGCCTAAAAGAAATGCTCGAGTAGCAAGCATATTGTGAGTTGTGACAATTTTCTAGATGCTGCTGTTATAAAATTGCCATATAACATTCAATCCTTTAAGAAATGCAGCTTTCCTCTGTTGTTGAATGACTATGATTCTAGTTCCTTTTCTTAGATTGATGTTCCAGCTGTGCAGGCATCAGCTGTGTCCTTCTGTTTGTTTTATCATTAGTGATCTTGAGTTTCACTTGTAAATCTGTGAACTACTAATACAGGGATTCTCAGCCTGGGGGTTGGGGACCCCTCAGGGGGTTGTGAGGTTATTACATGGGGGGAGAGGGGGTTGTCACGATCTGTCAGCCTCCACCCTAAGCTCCGCTTTGCCTCCAGCATTTATAATGGTGTTAAATATACAAAATGTTTTTAATTTATAGGGGGCGGGGGTTGCACTCAGAGGCTTGCTATGTGAAAGGGGTCACCAGTACAAAAGTTTGAGAACCACTGTACTAATATTTTATAAACCTAGAAAAGAACTGAGCCAATATCACCTACACATATTTGATCTCAATTAATATGCATCTCTCCTTTGTGTCCAGCTACTGACATAGTCCTAGCTAGGAAAGAACATGACTTGGAACTTTTCCCCCCTTGTATGTTATGGCAGTAGGTCAAGAAATGTAATTCTTATTCTCATTTATTTTATTACATTTTCCTTTGTGTTCTGTAATGATGGTCAACATGTCAGCAGATCTTTCAATGAAAAACCAAAGAACATAATTACATTGACGGGGGAATAAATAAAAGTGCTAAAACAAGGGTTCTCAAACTTTTTTAGGTATGAATTACATCATAATAAGGAGGTTGTCTTGTGGAGTCTCTTTTCCCATTCACAGTTATAAGGACCACTTCCCCTGTCCTTGGTAACTGAATAATCTCCTTGTAGCAAGCACAGTAATTGCCTACGTGGAAAAGTAATAGGAAAATATTAAGTAAATCTAAAATACATTGCATATGATTTATCAGCTGGAAACAAGGAGAGCTAGCACCATGTTACCATCCATCTCTCAATGGACTACCAGCAACATGCTCCAGAAACCATTGGTGTCCGTGAACTAGTGCACTAGGGGATTTTGTATTTGCAACCATCCAACCACATGTGTCTTATTACCTGCCTTGGAATATGTTGTAAATTGTCACCCTCTTGCTTTTACCTTTACCCCAGAAGGCTATCCAAGCAGATCATAAACAATAAACTTACATGTTATACCCAAGAGAATTAGGTCTAAATAAACTCTGGTATGATGCCACTCATTTTCAAGGAAGCAGAGCTTAAGTAGACGGCACAAATCACTCAGTCATGAAACCGTTGCCTGTGTATTACTGATGCCAGGTTGGAGTTCTAAGAAATAATGGCTGTGACCGTACAGAGAAATGGAGACAGCCTTTTTTTTTTTTTTTTAAACTAAATTCACTACTACACTACTTCCCGAAGCTGTTATCTGACAAGCTCAGTGGCAACAGGAGAAATTAAGAATGCCTCTGTATGGCCTCCACAACAAAGCACCTGTGGCTTCTGATGCAGAGGTGGAAAGAAAAAGTACATGACATTCCAATGGCTGTAGCAGAATGGAAACAATAATTACTTTATATAACAAATAACTCTGATTCAGCAATCATTTTTATTTTTGCATATTTACCATAGGATTGCTTCACTGAATGGAAAACATCACTTTTCCTGGGGTAATTCAGCTCAGCCGATGAAGCCAGGCATTGCTTGTCTAGGCCAATGGGAGGACGAAGAGAGGGAGAAAAAACTCCTTTATGGCTCCTCTCTCCTACCTCCCTGACTTGAGACAATGGGTGATTTGGTACTGCATTCATTGGCCGTATTGTCTTGATGAGTCCACATCAGGAGGACTAACATGCAGACCAATGGCTTTCTTTTCAGGTTTTGATGGGGAAATCTGTCTGATGAGCTTGGCCGTGGTGGTGATGTCACTGGTTAATGCCCCTTGATTGGAAGTCTTCTATAGTGAGCAGATAGAAGGCTTCCTGATTTCCATAAGGTCAGGTTTGGGGCTATGGTCCTGCCTCTTGCCCATGCTGGTTGGTTGTCAGCTTTTCCATGTATGGTGCTCTGGGTTCTGTGTATGCTCAGTCATGTTTGTTGTTTTTGTATTTGTATTCTGCTCATGAATTCTAGTCTTTTATTCTTTCTGAGATTACATCCTCACAACCTCTGCATGGTCTGGCAAGTTAGTCCTTGCCAAGGAGGCAGTTAAACACCACTCAGCATCCTCTCAAACCGTGTGCGCTTCGGAGGATGTGAGTTATTGCTCCGCTGATTTATAAAAAAGCTGACCATTAGAGGCTGATAGTTGTATACAGGAGGACCAGCATACTCAATATGAGATTGGCAGTGGGGAGTGTTGTGGGGATAGTGTGCATAGCTATATTTAGGCCTTTGGAGCGAGTGGTCATTGGTGGGCTGGCCTGTGTGTTGGGACAGAACCAAGGATTAGCAGAGTTTATGTGGGTCTTAGCTTAACAGTGCAATAACTTGCAAGACTACTTCCTACTGGGCATGTGTCGATGTTGGTCTGGCTGCAGCACAGGTAGGCAAATTCTTGACCAATTGTGCATACATCATCTTTCTGCTGTGACCACAGAAATATTGATTTTAATAATAATAGTAATAAAGATTAAATTAAAATGTCTGGGGATGGTTTATTTACTCCTACATATAAAAGAAACTCTACAGTGCATGAAATTGTTGAGAGAAAATACTTAACTGCAGCAGATACTTGACCCTCAGCCATGTGCTTCATAATGCACTTCACAGCTGGGACTAAAACTTCTTGTATATGTGTTTGCTTAGGTGTATATTTTTATATACATTTAATTTTTGAGCCCTCAGAACATTATTTTGTTTAGACTCGGTGCTAGAATAGCTAGAGGAATTAAGACTTTCCAGAGATATTGCTTCACATCGCATATTGTAGACATACCATAGCTATGAAAACAGAGCTCGTGTGTTCCCTGAAATGTAACATACACATGATTTTGTTGCGCTGCTCAATAAGATTCAGACAGCAATGCAAAATGAACTCTCTGTGAAAAAATAAACACCCTAAAAGCAAACATTTGATGCATTGATTTCAGCCAAGCTTGTACAAGTGAAAATTTGTAAACTGAAATCACAAGTCCAAATTCAAATATTCATTAAATGCAATTTAAATGCTGATGTTATACTAAATCCACTTACCCAAATGCATGGCAGGTTGGTTCAAGAGAGTCTGTTTTTATTTCTTTGAGTTGAAATTGTTATGAATTTTTGGCCTGAATTCTCTGCAAAGTTCTCATGAGCATTTTGTTGTTGTAGAAAGTACGGTGACAGTTGGTTACAGGGGGATCAGAATACTCCGCATGAGATTGGTGGTGGGAGGTATTGTGGGCCTCAGTTCTGCAATTGACAGCACATGAGCAAATTGTTGCACTTGCACAGCTCCCTATTGACTCCAGCTGGGCTCTGTGTGGGCAGTGACACCTATCTTCTTTGTCACTTTTTGGTTTTATCCTGTAGAACAAAACAGGAAATTAAATACAAAGAACTACTGCTGTTATATTGGTATGGCTACAGTGTAAAGCATGGAGATATTAGGAAATTACAAAAATTAAAGATTCTTCGATACGTTGTGCATATGTAGCATTTTCTACTCTTCCTTCCATTTTTAAATGGAAACTTGCATATTATTTTGATATTATTGTATACCATGAAATATACAAAGCTGATAATGATCAGAATATTTTATTTCAGTAAGGTTAAAGCAGTTTATTTCAATTTTATCATTTTGTTTATTATATTAAGAAAACATGAAGCAATTAAGTCAGAATCAAGCTTTGATAAGGTCACTTTGATATTCTGAAAGAAAATAAATTTAGCTGTGTTGGAGACTTTCTGGAATTTTGGCTTTTTGTTCTGATTTGTGGCAAAAGGAAATTTTTTAATGTCAAGAATTTCCCATGGAAGGTAAATTCCAATTTCAACCAACTCTGCAATGTGCTTCAATTAATGTTACTGGATGAACGTTAACTTTGGGAATTGTCTAGTTTTCAGGTGTTTAATTTTGCAACCTTAATGTTGTCTTAGACCTAGATTTTTATGCTTAATAAAATTACTGTTTGTTTCCCTCTCTTAAACATTACAATATACATGGATTAGTAAATTGTAGAAAATAATCCTACTTTTTTTCAAGAGGATTTAATTGTCTTCATGATGATACAGTGTTAAAGCTGAATATAGCTGCTGGAGCACTTTCTGGGACAAAGTCAGAAACCAAATTATAATTAATGAACACGGATGTGGTCATCTTCCAAACTCCCTGCTTTTGTTTTCATAGCAAATAGATCAAAACTAGGGTGACTTTAAAACATCAATATTTTATAAAATTCTTCTTTTCTTGTTCCAAAAATCCTGCCAAATTGTACTTAAATGAAGTCTTTTAAGGAAAAAGCATGTAAGAGTTCTTAAGTATAAATACATTTTTGTGATTTTAAGAAGAATGGGGTATTTATAATGGATTGAACTAGGGCTTTTCTGCTCTGTGTTATCTTTATAATGTTTGCCATAAAGTGCTTCCAGGCGACATCTTGACTTCTGTAATTTTTTTCTTCCTTTTCATTGGTGCCTGGAACAGATTATTGTGGGTTATAACATTTTTAAACATTTAAGCATTCTGTTTGAAAGCAGGGAAAAGAGCACAGCATTGATATGACAGTATGCTGGCTTTCCTGAAAAGATATGATCACAAGATTTCTAGTTTTTTACTCTAGGGGAGCATGTTGCATAGATTGTATTAATAAAATAATATATTTTAAAAGCTTTATTTTTGTATTTATAACATACTTATGATATTGGGAAATGGTATTTCATACTGCAGAATTTGGCCCTCAGAAATTAGTAGCTATTGTATAAGTGCAATCTGAAGTTAAAGGTAATTATCCTAAGCAAAAACAACAAGGCATCCTTGTGGCATCTTAGAGACTAACACATTTATTTGGGCATAAGCTTTCGTGGGCTAAAACTCAGATGCATGGAGTGAAAAATACAGTAAGCAGTGTGTGTGTATATATATATATATATATATATATATATATATATTACAACACCTGAAAGGATGTGAGTTGCCTTACCAAGTGTGTGTGTGTTGGGGTGGGGGGGTGTCAGTGCTAATGAGGCCAATTCAATTAAGGTGGAAGTGGTTGCCACTTCCACCTGCCACTTCCACCTTAATTGAATTGGCCTTGTTAGCACTGACCCCCCCACACTTGGTAAGGCAACTCCCATCTTTTCAGGTGCTGTAATATATATATACTGCTTATTGTATTTTTCACTCCATGCATCTGATTGAGTGGGTTTTAGCCCACGAAAGCTTATGCCCAAATAAATTTGTTAGTCTCTGAAGTGCCACAAGGACTCCTCATTGTTTTTGCTGATACAGACTAACACGTCTACCACTATGAAACCTATCCTAAGCAAATATGCTATATTTGGACTATATTCCTGCTATTTGGACTGATTTATTCTATATGCCTCTGCTTGTGAATAAAGTTCTTTTACACACACAGAAAAGTAATGGTGGCATGGAGTAATTGGTGATTAATCTTGAAGGCTACTTCATTATTTTATTTAGGAGGCTGTGTGGTCTAATTACCTGAGGAGAATCTGATTCACAGCTCTGCCAGTAACTTGCTGTGTTAACCTTTAGCACATTACTTAACCTCTCTGTGTCTGTTAGTTATTTCCTCATAACTAAAATGAATAAGGTATCTGTGAGAGCTATTGCAAGGATTAATAAATGAAAATAACTGCTATCTACATGCCTGGCATGCATTTTAAAAGTGCTTAGCACCTTGAAGTTCCCATTGACATCTTTGGGAACTGCTAGTGTTCAGCATGTTTAAAAAATCATGCCTTTTAGTTAGATGCTTGAAGATGGGCTTAGAAGCCTACCTGTAGTCATGTGTTTTTTTTAAAAATGTTTTGCCACTAGGTGGTATTTATTATTAGGAATTTTTAAAATCAGAAGCTCAGTTTTTTTCTGTAAAGAGTTTAGCCTAGCATAAAGTCTGCTTAATCTGTCATATAATTCTGAAACTGACTTTAAGAAATGAACATACAAGAATTCTCTTACAGAACTATGAATAGAATATTTCAAATAATTTAAAAGTAATAAATTCAAGATTTACATAAAACATTTAGACTAGCTTGTATTTTGTAATTGTCTTGTGGTTTTAATTTAGATTGAAAATAGCTAGGGATTTCCACACTCCGTTAACACTTACAATGTGTATATATATAGTGGAATTATGTTTTGACTTCCTCCTTTCCTCATCACTTTTTTATCCTATACTCTTGAGGGCAAACTGAAAATTCATCTCTTTTGGCCTTGTTAAATTCCCTTTGTATTTGTAGATATTGTTGAGACTGGAGATGAACTTTTTCCTTACTTTACAGAGAACAGAAATAACTGATCACAATCCAGTCTGCGTACTCTAGAAAGACAATTGTCTCATTTATTTCCTGATCCAAACTGAAGCCCTTTGTGAATGAGCAAATGGAACATATTATTCTCTACAACTGGAGTAAATTATATATTTTTCCTTTTGGCAGTCATAAGGATTTATACAATTAATCTATGTTTCAAACGCTTAACTGGAAAAGTAACAATTTTGTATACCAAGGTTCTGATTCTAATCTCACTTACCCCAGCTTCACATTGGTGTAGCAGTAGATGTTACATATCTCAACTTTAGTAAGGGTTTTGATACCGTCTCACATGACCTTCTCATAAGCAAACTAGGGAAATACAGCCTGGACGAACCTACTATAATGTGGGTGCATAACTGGTGGGAAAAGAGTACTCAGAGAGTATTTATCAGTGGTTCGCAGTCAAGCTGGAAGAGCATATTGAGTGGGGTCCAATAGGCGTCTGTTCTGGATCAGATTCTATTTAATATCTTCATAAATGATTTGGATAATGATTTGGATAGAGCAGCGTTTCTCAAACTGGGATCCGCGGACCCCTGGGGGTCTGTGAGGGTACTCCAGGGGGTCTGCAGGCCCTGCTGATCGACTCCTCCCTCAACTCCAGCCCCTCCCACCCAGTGCCTCCTGCATGCCGTGGAACAGCTGTTCAGTGGCGTGCAGGAGGCTCTGGGAGGGAGGAGGAGGAGGCGGGTAAGAGGAAGGGCAGGGGTGGAGTGGGGGTGGGAAGAGGTGGGGCGGAGATGGAGCGGGGCCTAGGGCTGAGCGAGGGGGCTTGGGAATCCATGAAAATTTTTTAAACCAAAATGTGGGTCCTTGGGTTGCTAAAGTTTGAGAACTGCTGGCATAGAGGATACAACTTACAAAGTTTGTAGGTGATACCAACTGGGAAGGGTTGCAAGCACTTTGGAAGACAGGTTTAGAATTCAAAATGATCTTGACAGACTAGAAATAAATAGGATGAAATTCAATAAGAACAAATGCAAAGTACTACATTTAAGAAGGAATAACCAGTTGAACAAATATAAAATGAAAAATGACTGCCTAGGAAGAAATGCAGAAAGGGATCTGGTGGCTCTAGTGGATCACAAACTACATATGAGTCAACAGTATAATGTTGTCATTGAGGATTGGTCCATCAGTGGCTATTAGTCAAGATTTTCAGGGATGTAATCCTGTGCTCTGAGTGTCCCTATCCTATATTTGCCAGAAGCTGGGAGTGGATGACAGGGGATGGATCACTTGATGATTGCCTGTTCTGTTCATTCCCTCTGCAGCATCTGGCATTGGCCTCTGTTGGAAGACAGGATACTGGGGTAGATGTACTATTGGTTTGACCTAGTATGGCTGTTCTTAGGCCAAAAAACAAACAAACATCACCCTTGTATGTATTAGCAGGATTGTTGTCAGCAAGTCACAAGTAGTAATTCTTCCATTCTACTCAGCACTCGACTGGAGTAGTGTGTCCAGTTCTGAGCACCACACTTCGAGAAAGATGTGGACAATTTGGAGAAAGTCCAGAGGAGAGCAACAAAAATGATTCAAGGTCTAGAAAACAGGACCTATGAGGAAAAATTGAAAAAAATGTGATTGTTTAGTCTGAAGAAGATTGAAGGGGACATGGTACCAGTCTACAAGTACGTAAAAGTTGGTTCTGTAGAGGAGAGTGATAAATTGTTTTCCTTATCGACTGAGGACAGGACAAGAAGTACTGGGCTTATATGACAGCAAAGGAGATTTAGGTGAGACATTAGGAAAAACTTCCCAACTGTAAGAGTAGTTAAACACTAGAACAAATTGCCTAGGGATGCTGTGGAATCTTTGGCAGTTTTTAAGAACAGATTAGACCAGCACCTGTCAGGGATGGTCTAGATAATACTTAGTCCTGCCATGAGTGCAGGGGAATAGACTAGATGACCTACTGAGGGTTCTTTCCAGTCCTTCATTTCTATGATTGGTATAAATCTATTGATTTCACTGCTCTACAGCCAAAATGCTTCTGAAATAAATGTAGTCAAACTTTACTAATTCTGGGTCACTGAGAACGAAAATGATGCTTAAAATTGTTGATTGGCTCTAGTTTTCAAGATATGCTATTGGGTCAGTATATACGACCCTTGACTTGGGAATGGCAGAGGATAAGTGAGTTATAAAGGGAAGGGATCTCAATTTAAACCAGAAATGACCAAAATACATCTTTGACTGGATCTATGAATAAATCTATGACTGGGTTTGGACAGTACTTGCTTTTTAGGCAAAACAATGAATGATGCAATCTGAAGCTGGTATTGCGTCATACATTATATGAATTGCATCATGTTATTCCTAGAAGTCATGGATGATGCAATCATAACGAAGCTTACATCACTGTGCTGAACAAATTGCCCTATATCAGCTCTAGAAATCATACAGTGTCGTGCTCTCTTATTTGTCAGTGTTTGATTTTGCAAAGGGACACATTTCTGTTTAGCCAAAGTGAGCAGAGATGCCTCGTACTTGTGTGAACAGTGCAGATAACTTCTGCTGTGTTTGTGGTGAAGTGACTTTTGCATCACAAAAGCGCAGTATAACCACGATGGTTAAGAAAGCCTATCACCTTTCTTTTGGCTGCAAAATTGGAGATCAGGACAAGAGGTGGGCCCCACACATATGCTGCAATACTTGTGCAACAAATCTTGGCCAGTGGTTGAACAGGAAAAGGAAATCTATGCCTTTTGCAGTGCCAATGATTTGGAGAGAGCCAACAGATCATACCAGCAATTGTTACTTCTGCATGGTGCCTCCAGTTGGGAAAGGTGTGTCAAAGAAGAAAAAGTGGACTGTGCATTATCCAAACATTCCATCAGCTATACGCCCAGTACCCCACGGAGAAGGACCGCCGGTTCCTGATGCACCAGAATCATTCTCACTTGAGTCAGACGAGGAAGAGGAAGAGGATGAAACTTCTGGTCCAGAACCATCAATGTCACAGGACCCACATTTTCTCCCATCCTCCTCCTCTGAACCACACCTCATAACACAAGGTGAACTGAATGACCTTGTCAGGGATTTGGAACTACCCAAGAGTAAGGCAGAGCTGTTGGGCTCCAGACTACAGCAGTGGAATCTCCTGGCAGGTGATGTTAGGGTTTCCATGTTCCGTGACCGTCAAAAGGATCTTGTCCCATTCTTCTTCATGGAAGGTGATCTTGTAGCCTGCAACAACATCAATGGTGTGATGGCAGCCCTCAACTTCGTTCACGATCCAGATGAGTGGAGACTGTTCATTGATTCATCGAAGACGAGTCTTAAAGCTGTTTTACTGCATAATGGCAATGTTTTGCCATCAATTCCAGTTGGTCATGCAGTCCATATGAAGGAAACCTATGACAACATGAAACAACTTTTGAGGTGCATAAACTATGACCAACATCAGTGGCAGCTTTGTGGCGATTTGAAGGTTGTTGCTCTCTTGCTTGGTCTGCAGACTGGATACACAAAGTACTGCTGTTTTCTCTGCGAATGGGAGAGTCGTGCAAGAGATTCCCACTACATCAAGAAAGATTGGCCACTCCGACAGTCATTGGAGCCTGGGAGGAAAAGTGTTCAGCATCCACCACTTGTTGAATCAAGGAAGATTTTGTTACCACCCTTACACATCAAGCTGGGTCTGATGAAGAACTTTGTCAAGGCCATTGACAAAACACAAGCAGCTTTCAAGTACCTCCGTGGAAAATTTCCAAGGTTAAGTGAAGCTAAGATAAAGGAAGGTTTCTTTGTTGGTCCTCAGATTCGTGAACTTCTTCGAGATGATGCATTTGACCATGCACTGCGTGGCAAGGAAAAGACGGCATGGAAAGCCTTCCAGTTAGTGGCAATAAATTTTCTTGGAAACAACAAGGCAGACAACTACAGGTTGTTGGTGGAAAACCTCCTCAAGGCATACAAAAGCGTTGGTTGCAACATGTCACTAAAGATACATTTTTTGCACTCTCATCTAGATTTTTTTTCCACCCAACTGCGGAGCAGTGAGCGACGAGCACGGCGAGCGATTTCACCAGGACATTGCAACAATGGAGAAACGCTATCAGGGCAAATGGAGCCCATCAATGCTTGCAGACCATTGCTGGACAGTGACAAGAGATGCTCCATTTAATGAATACAAGAGACAAGCCAAGAAGCGCCGAGTAGACACTGAATAGGACTAAACTATGTACATAATAGTTTTTTGCCTTTTGTTTCATAATAAATGTTATTTATATAACCCTTTTGCTGATTTTTAAAGTGTTACATAAACAGGACAGGTGAAATATTATCATGTAAAGCAACCATAAACACATGAAAAGACCTAGGTTTACAATTTATGATTAAAACTCTACTATCTACACAATATACATAGACATAAAATGTAAAAACTTAAATATCTTAGAAACAGTAGCCAATCAGTTGTTTTAATTGTCATATTTGAATTCAGCACATCAAAATACATAATAAATAGCACATTTTATCTCTGAAGCAGACGACTTCTCAAAAATTGTAGACCAGTGTTTTCAGTAGTAACGCTTTATTTACATTGATATAAGTAAAGCCAGGATCAAATCCACTGTATCTTTGGAGGGTGAGGTTTTCTAAGGTACCTAACTCACTTAGGAACACAATTCTCAAGACTCGGGTACTTTATGCAATCACACCCATTATGAGCAAGTAAAGGTTGTAAACATTCAAATCCTTACATGAGTAACCCATCAGAGTTCAGTGGGACTGCTTGCCACAAGGATTATTTTGGGGAGATTTTAAAAGCACCTAAAGAATTTAGAGGCTTAAAGAATTTACTTCCAGTGGGACTTGTGTGCCAAGTTCCCGTCAGTATTTATTTATTTATTTATTTATACACACACACACACACACACACACACACACACACACACACAGATTTGCCAGAAAGGGGCCTAATTATGTCTTAGTATTTTGTGTGGAAATTAATGGCCTTTTTCTACACAATAATACATAGACCATACTGAGCAGGGGGATTTATGTAAAATTGTAGTAAAGAGATAGCATTAGTTTACACAGGAAGTTTATAAAAATTAAAAAAAAATTGAAATTGCATTTTTCTTTGTGGTTCATTTTGATGTGTTTATATTTATGTGCAATTGAACTGAATTCTTCATGAAAACCAACTTCAATACTGACTTCTAGTTGTCTAAGGAAGCTGAAGATTTTACTGTAATATGCACTCCAGTAGCTCTCACTACAGGAAGATAAAATAATATTTCCTGAGGGTTTTTTGTCCTCAAGAATGAAGTATTTTAGTTTTAGAAGTTCTGGAAACAGTGGCAGCAGAAGTTTAGCTATAGGAATGTCTTTGGCTTATGACTGTTCATGCCAGCAATATCTTGTTCTCTTCTCCCTCCTGTCCCAGAATCTCATTTTTCGTCTTTGAGTGATTGTATATGTGCATTCCACTCTTGGTGAGAGCACGCCCCATGCACAGTCATTGGAAACTTTCCCCTCAGTGGTACCTGTCAGGGAGGCGTCAGTGCCCTCTGTTTCTGTGCAGCACTGTGTGTCAATATAAAGGGCAGAGCCGCCCCCGATCCTCCTTCGTTCCCTCTTAACCAACTGTGATTGTTGGAATTGCTAGGTTTGCCTTAGCAAGTGCTTTCCGTGTTTTACTGGTAAATTCTTATAAACAGTTGCCTAGTTTTTATAGTTAGTTAAGTTATTAGGTAAGTGTTGGTAAACAGAATCGGGGTTTTTTTCAGTTCCCTGGTTTGGGGTTCCATTTCTCAGTACAGAGGAATGTCTCCATCACTGGGCTTTAAGCCCTGCTTTAGTTGTTCAATGCTGATGCCTGTGAGTGACCCTTGGTCAAGCTGCTTGAAGTGTTTGGGGGAATCACATATTTGGGATAGCTGCCAGATTTGCAAAGACTTCAGAGGACTAAAAAGGTTAGAGAAGCCAGGCTGCAGTTTCTGCTGATTGAGACTACTTAGCTGCTCTGGCTCGGCACCGAGTGCTTCGGCTTGTTAGGAGTGTGCCTCCTATTTTACCTGAGATCTGGTACCCCCTCCCTCTCTGATGCCTACGAAGAGACATAGGACCTCTAGTCAAACCATCGAGAGAGGAAGCTCATCGGTACCGATATCTGTTAAGCACGTGGATAAGAGTAGAGTGCAAAGTCCAACCACTCCTCTGCTCAGGCAGCATCTAGACATCTCTCCATTGGGAGAGGCCCCCCGTAGGCCTGCAGAGGATGATTCTGAATCAGAGGTTGGCTTCTATGTTTCCTGGCCTTGGAGGCAGTCATGATACTCCCTGCCTAGGCAGTTGTACCCTGGGTTCTTTTGAGATCCTTGTGGAATGGGATCAGGCATGTGGCTAGGAGATCATTGGGGTCCTCCACCTGTGCGGTGGTCCCTTTGGAACCTCTGGGGTTTCCTCCCAGTTTCCGGGTCCGACACGAAATGTTCTTGCCTGTGTCCTTGGGTAGTCATTTTGGCTACCACCAGGCCATTGCTGGTGGCCTTACCTATCAATGAGGCAGTTTTAGAGCCTACTAAGTTCTTATGGCAGACTACTTCATCCCTTCTTCCTCTGTAGGAAGGGCTGAACATAAATACTCTGTTCACACACAGGGATTTGAGTTTCTCTACTCCATTCCTCCCCTGTCCACAGGAGCTCTGATTGTGTCAGCTGCCAATGAAAGGGAATAGCAGGGACAGCAGTCCCAAATGAAAAGAGACAAAAGAAATTGATTTGTTTGCCTTAAATGCCTGGGGAAGGCTCACATGTTGGACGGCTGTAAAATCTGCAGAGACTTCAGGCCCCCACCAAAAAAGACAGGGACACTAGGCTTAGCTTCCTCCTCATGGAGGCAGCACTTTGCCCTCCCTCGGAGCTGAGTCACTCCAACTTGGCATCAAGTATTTCAGCCTCAATAAGAAGCACCCTGGCTTCTATTAGGGAGACGCAGTGCCGTTCCACATCCTCGATGCCAAAAAGGATGCTGCTTCTGCTTCTCTGTCTGTCATCCCGGTGCTGAAGAAGATCACTCCAGCAAGTGCCTCTCGGCACCGCTCTTCATCACAGGTGCTGAGAAAGAAGCAGAAGACGACAGATGGGGCAAAGAGACACTAGCAGAGTGTGACCCACACTGGGCCACTCTTGAGACCCCTGCGACTCATCCAGAGCTGTTGACTCTGGCCGCAGAACAGGCACTGTTGAGTCTGGTACCAATGGAATCTCCACCACACGAGAGTCATCGGAGCTCCACTGCCCTGGCAATACCATGTACACCAGAAGCTTTTGAGGCTGCGAGAGATTTACTATCTCTTCCGGTACTACCAGCCCCTGCCATATGTGATCATGTCATTAAAGAGTGTCATAGTAAACTGAGCTCAATAAAGTGAAGAGTGTGGTGCACCTCCCTCCAATGGCTAGTCCACATACAGGATAACAGCTTGTCACTGCTACCACTTTTCTCCTTTAGTTCAAGTGGTATAGGTCTGTGCTTGGTACCTAAAGCTCCAGGGTTCCAATCCTGCTAATGTCTCCTGGAAGAATGTTAGGAATCGAGACTCTTTGGTTCTATTCCTGGCTCTGGAGGAGAGTATCATCTAGTAGTTGCAAACAGCACAACTAAGCACATAGATTTGGCACATTAATTCTGAAAGGCAGTATGACTAAGTGGATGAAACTTAGGTCTGCTGTAGTAGAGATTCAGGGCCCTACCGTGCCTCCCAACAATGACTTCTTTTTGCTGCTCCAGCAGTGTACATGGGTCCTAACAAGGGCAGAGCAGGCCCAGAAGAATTCTGTTTGTGCAGAGGCAAGATAGGGCCAGTATGCAAGACTCTACTCTGTTTCTCCTCAAAGTCCCCAGTGTAGAGTAAGGAGGGGGTGGAATATGGAGAAACCTATAAGCTGCCTCTGGGCTGCTCTAACTTGCATTGAATATTAGCTCAGCTTCCAGAATCTGGGAGGCTTCTGCTCTGCACTTTCTGTTGCTCCACAGAATTTGGCTCCTGAGTTCTATACCCAGTTCTTCCATAACTCACCTAGTGCAAAGTCTCGAGTTATCCCATCTGTAAATGGGGGAGGAATTATACTATCTTGCCTCCCACTGTAGGGGCATGAGACCTTACTCAGTAGTAAGGGCTGTGAATTACACAAAATGATTGTCATTGGAAGAGCTCAGACACCAGAACTCATGGTCTCTTCCTGGCATAAAGCACACCTTCCCTCAATGCTTAAAGTAGATTGAAACAGGATGTAGAAACACTTTCACCACATCTGTCAAAAGCCAAGGAGAAGAAGGGGAACTGAGCTCACACCTGTCACTTTCTTTTATAACAACCCGGCCTTCCTCTAACCAAGAGGTGGTGGCAGCTACTGTAACTATGCTGCATCATTCCCGTTTGGAGCTCTAGCTCTGTGCCTAGGATCCTAGTGTGGTTGATCTGTTGTGGAGCTCTTTTGGGCTGTAGCATATTCAGTGTGGTATGCAGGAAGGTCTGGGGGCTCAAGTATGTTCAGTGTAGGTGGAATGTTTGGAGATTGTAGCAACAAGCTTTCAAAAGCGCTACTGAGCATGTGCCCCTGGCGATTTTCAGTCTTATAACACAGCCAAATCTGGGCAGATTTTCATGAGGACAGCAAAAGGACACCTCACTGACCCCAAGGAATAGCCTCTTGCCAAATTTCAGTTTGCGTCTCCAAGCTTTGCAGACACCAGAGCTCTGGAAAGAAATTATTGGAACATTTTTTTTTAATATTGGCAAAACTACTTATTTTTCCCAAAAATCATTCTTGGAAATAGCCAAACTGTTTTTCCTGAAAAGTTCCAAAAATATTCAGTCAGAGGCATGGAAAATGTTAACCTGAACAGTTAAAGTTTAGCAAGCTATAAGCAATTGAAAATGGGCTTAAAATGGAACACCAGCTCTGCTATAATTGTTGCATGTGTTTTTGTGTGTGTGTGTATAAAATATTTATATATACATAGTATATGTTACGGACATTCTGGTAGCAACTTTATAGATATAGCTGAACTAAGATTTGCACTTAAAGCAAGATTAAAATTGCTTTGTTTCACGCTTGTTTGAATTTTATTTCCACGTCCTGGTCTTCATTGGGTGTTGAGAGTCTCTGGGTTAGGCTAAAAGGGGTAAAAAACAAGGGTGATGTCATGCGAGGAGTCTACTACAGGCCACCTAACCAGGTGGAAGAGGTGGATGAGGCTTTTTTTAAACAACTAACAAAATCATCCAAAGCCCAAGATTTGGTGGTGATGGGGGACTTCAACTATCCAAATATATGTTGGGAAAATAACACAGCGGGGCACAGACTATCCAACAAATTCTTGGACTGCATTGCAGACAACTTTATTTCAGAAGGTTGAAAAAGCTACTGGGGGGAAGCTGGTTCTAGACTTGATTTTAACAAATAGGGAGGAACTCGTTGAGAATTTGAAAGTAGAAGGCAGCTTGGGTGAAAGTGATCATGAAATCATAGAGTTTGCAATTCTAAGGAAGGGTAGAAGGGAGTACCGCAAAATAGAGACAATGGATTTCAGGAAGGCGGATTTTGGTAAGCGCAGAGAGCTGATAGGTAAGGTCCCATGGAAATCAAGACTGAGGGGAAAAACAACTGAGGAGAGTTGGCAGTTTTTCAAAGGGACACTATTAAGGGCCCAAAAGCAAGCTATTCCGCTGGTTAGGAAAGATAGAAAATGTGGCAAAAGACCACCTTGGCTTAACCATGAGATCTTGCATGATCTAAAAAATAAAAAGGAGTCATATAAAAAATGGAAACTAGGACAGATTATAAAGGATGAATATAGGCAAACAACACAGGAATGCAGGGGCAAGATTAGAAAGGCAAAGGCACAAAATTAGCTCAAACTAGCTACAGGAATAAAGGGAAACAAGAAGACTTTTTATCAATACATTAGAAGCAAGAGGAAGACCAAAGACAGGGTAGGCACACTGCTCAGTGAAGCGGGAGAAACAGTAACAGGAAATTTGGAAATGGCAGAGATGCTTAATGACTTCTTTATTTCGGTCTTCACCGAGAAGTCTGAAGGAATGTCTAACATAGTGAATGCTAATGGGAAGGGGGTAGGTTTAGCAGATAAAATAAAAAAAGAACAAGTTAAAAATCACTTAGAAAAGTTAGATGCGTGTAAGTCACCAGGGCCTGATGAAATGCATCCTAGAATACTCAAGGAGCTAATAGAGGAGGTATCTGAGCCTCTAGCTATTATCTTTGGAAAATCATGGGAGACGGGAGAGATTCCAGAAGACTGGAAAAGGGCAAATATAGTGCCCATCTATAAAAAGGGAAATAAAAACAACCCAGGAAACTACAGACCAGTTAGTTTAACTTCTGTGCCAGGGAAGATAATGGAGCAAGTAATTAAGGAAATCATCTGCAAACACTTGGAAGGTGGTAAGGTGATAGGGAATAGCCAGTATGGATTTGTAAAGAACAAATCGTGTCAAACCAATCTGATAGCTTTCTTTGATAGGATAACGAGTCTTGTGGATAAGGGAGAAGCTGTGGATGTGGTATACCTAGACTTTAGTAAGGCATTTGATACGGTCTCGCATTATATTCTTATCGATAAACTAGGCAAATACAATTTAGATGGGGCTACAGTTATGGGTGCATAACTTGCTGGATAACCGTACTCAGAGAGTTGTTATTAATGGTTCCCAATCCTGCTGGAAAGGCATAACTAGTGGGGTTCCGCAGGGATCTGTTTTGGGACCGGCTGTGTTCAATATCTTCATTAACGACTTAGATATTGGCATAGAAAGTATGCTTATTAAGTTTACAGATGATACCAAACTGGGAGGGATTGCAACTGCTTTGGAGGACAGGGTCATAATTCAAAATGATCTGGACAAATTGGAGAAATGGTCTGAGGTAAACAGGATGAAGTTTAACAAAGACAAATGCAAAGTGCTCCACTTAGGAAGGAACAATCAGTTTCACACATACAGAATGGGAAGAGACTGTCTAGGAAGGAGTACGGCAGAAAGGGATCTAGGGGTTATAGTGGACCACAAGCTAAATATGAGTCAACAGTGTGATGCTGTTGCAAAAAAAGCAAACGTGATTCTGGGATGTATTAACAGGTATGTTGTGAGCAAGACACGAGAAGTCATTCTTCTGCTCTACTCTGCGCTGGTTAGGCCTCAGCTGGAGTATTGTGTCCAGTTCTGGACACCGCATTTCAAGAAAGATGTGGAGAAATTGGAGACGGTCCAGAGAAGAGCAACAAGAATGATTAAAGTCTTGAGAACATGACCTATGAAGGAAGGCTGAAAAAATTGGGTTTGTTTAGTTTGGAAAAGAGAAGACTGAGAGGGGACATGATAGCAGTTTTCAGGTATCTAAAAGGGTGTCATAAGGAGGAGGGAGAAATCTTGTTCACCTTAGCCTCTAAGGATAGAACAAGAAGCAATGGGCTTAAACTGCAGCAAGGGAGGTTTAGGTTGGACATTAGGAAAAAGTTCCTAACTGTCAGGGTGGTTAAACACTGGAATAAATTGCCTAGGGAGGTTGTGGAATCTCCATCTCTGGAGATATTTAAGAGTAGGTTAGATAAATGTCTATCAGGGATGGTCTAGACAGTATTTGGTCCTGCCATGAGGGCAGGGGACTGGACTCGATGACCTCTCGAGGTCCCTTCCAGTCCTAGAATCTTTCATAGATTTCATATGAATCTATGAAAAGCATAGGATTGAGGCCCAAATTTGTCTCACTAATGTTTTACAGGACAGTTTTCTGTTTAATATTTCAGTAAGTATTGCCTAACTTTGGTAATGTTGATATATAAATGTTGATACTCTGCATTTGATACATACTGACAATTAAAAATGAATATAGTAGGGAAATAGGGGAGGGTGGTATTCAGGGAGAACTTGAGGGGTGGAAAATGTTGTAGTGGGAAGCAGAGATATATAAAGAAAACATGGGCAGGGATAGGTCTATAGAGGTTGGGGAGAATATTAAGTGCAGCTCTGTACTGGGATCAAGCTGTGGACGTTGGGGTTTTTGGGGTGTCAAGGGAGATGGGTTTCAGAGTAGCAGCCGTGTTAGTCTGTATCCGCAAAAAGAACAGGAGTACTTGTGGCACCTTAGAGACTAACTTAGTGTCACACTTCTTATCAAACTGTCTGTACTGAGCTATCTTGATTATCACTTCAAAAGTTTTTTTCTCTTACTTAATTGGCCTCTCAGAGTTGGTAAGACAACTCCCACCTGTTCATGCTCTCTGTATGTGTGTATATATATCTCCTCAATATATGTTTCACTCTATATGCATCCGAAGAAGTGGGCTGTAGCCCACGAAAGCTTATGCTCTAATAAATTTGTTAGTCTCTAAGGGAGATGGGGCTCTGAAGAGTGGCATATCAAGGAAAAAGTACATTAACATTGATGCCTATCCATATGAATAAATATAACCATTGATATATACTTAATAAAACTTGGGAGATTCCCACACAAAACTTTAACTTTGAATTAATGCTGCTAGACTGCATAGTCTGAACAATCAGCATGCGGTTTTATCTCCAACTATATATATAGTGCACCATTATATCAATGCAGTTTTCAACTCTGTAACTCCTACATTAAAATCACTTAAGATTTTGAACAGTTACTTTTAACATGGATCATGCACATTTCTTAAACACTACAGAAAAATGTACCTCACAGCCACCCCTTGTAATCTGCCACTGTGCCTCACTTACTTTCAACATCTCCATGTAAAGAACCATATGCAGTGTAACTTTTGAAAGCAATGTCAACCCTATATTGATCAACAGAACACATGAATATCTAACCAAGATTCACGGAGCAGGTTGAGTGTTCAGGATGAAGGGGAAGATACATAGCCTGTGAGTGGTGGAAATGACCTGATAAGGAAAGTGTTGATATCTATTGATTAACCTGACGGGATATTCCTTGTTTTTTCTAGTTGGCATTGGTGGAATGTGCAGGTTTGTTACCATAACTTAAAGTTAACAGAGAGAGAGAGTATATTGAAACTGTCCCTTTGTATCAAACTAAAGAATTGAAAATTCAGAAAGCCAGCATTTATTTTGAAATGCATTCCCCCTTTACTGAGTAAAACATCCAACAATCATACTATGAATGCCTACAGCAACAACACTCTTGACATATCCATTTCCTCTTTATGAGACAGTGTGATGTCTGTCTGGAAAATACAGTTATATGTGGGTGCATAAATAAATAAAATTCCCTAACCTAAAAGTTGTGTGCCTTTTCCTTTCCCCTTTCCCAGTTTGTTGGTCAGATCAATTATTCTCCTTCCATCTCTCTCAACCATTCTCTTCCTCTAAATTCATGTGCGTCATCTTGTTGTCACTTTCTTTTATTTATTTTTTGTTCTGTCTCTCTCCTCTTCTGTTGATGGTGCATAGATTTCCCGATACACCATCTCTTTTCCTATGTGTGTCTCCCTTAATCTCCACCTGTCACCATCTCTCACTCTTTTTCTTTGCCCTATCAATTTTCCCCACAAGTTTGGGTCCCATCTCTCGTTCTGCATTACTGCAGCACTAGAGGGGGTAGACTGAGGGGTCCAGTTTCCCCAGTGAATTCAGAGCTGAGTCCCAACTCTTCTTTCCTTCCCTTCCATGCACCTCTAAGGAATCATTTCTCTCCATCACCTCACCTACACACGCACACACACCACAGTAAACAACAACATATGTAGTGCATGCATCCTTGCCACATCGTCTCTTTCTTGGAGCAGGAAGGTGGTGGGGAGGGCTTTTTCAAGCTTGCCAGCTGGTCTCTTTTTCTTTACTTGCAAAGGCAAAACAGAGAAAATTAAGAGAATATTTTTGGTTTTAGTGTCTGAGACTTTGGGACAGCAACGCACTTCACCCCTCTGATCACTGCTGTAGCCAGGACAGCAGCAGACACTTCCATTACAAACCTGAGGTTTTCCAACTCCTCGTGCCCCATGTGGTAAATAAAATTGAGGGGCAGAGGGGAATAAATTTTCACAGCTCTTTAGATCTCTCCCCACCTCCCATAAACCATGAAACTAAATTACTTCAAAATATTGTTTAGGTAGATGTGTAGAAGGTTTTATCTTTTTCTTTAGCTGGTTGCTGATTCTGTACTGCTGGAGTTTTGGGACTTGCAGTGCTAAGTTCCAGAAAATATTATGGATTTTCCTGGGCACAGTGCTTAAAACCAAATCTCCTTGTTGCAGGAGGGTACCTTAAGGCTCTAATGCAGGGATCGGCAACCTTTGGCACGCAGCCCGCCAGGGTAAGTACCCTGGCGGGCCGGGCCGGTTTGTTTACTTGCCGCGTCCGCAGGTTCGACCGATTGCGGCTCCCACTGGCCGCGGTTCGCCGTCCAGGCCAATGGGGGCGGCGGGAAGTGGCGTGGGCCGAGGGATGTGCTGGCCGCCACTTCCCGCTGCCCCCATTGGCCTGGGACGGTGAACCGCGGCCAGTGGGAGCCATGATCGGCCGAACCTGTGGAAGTGGCAGGTAAACAAACCGGCCCAGCCCGCCAGGGTAAGCGTGCCAAAGGTTGCCAATCCCTGCTCTAATGCTTGGTTCATTTTGGGTGAAATTTACACATGGTGTGAAAACATTCCAGTTTTGAAAATTAGTATGCTGAGTTTTCCACCTGCACTCATACCAAACCGCTGCCAGAGAACAGACAGGTCATTTACTATTTATTGCTGTAATATAGGGTGAAATGGCACAGTCCATTCTAACTATAATTTAGTATTAGTTTTTTCTGTCTGATTACATAGCATCTTTGGCTATTCTCAGCCTGAAGTCTTCCTTATAATTGTAAATTAACCTCTACGTAGTGAGCGCCTCATCTTCAGTTTATTTGAACTTGATTATACTCTATTCAGGTTGGTTCAGAAGGTTGTTGACAAGTTGTCTAGGGTATGTGCCATCTTATAATGCCCAACATCCCTTTTTGAGATTCAGAGGCATTTCTGTAGCTCATTTACTATTCATCTGTGTAGCAGAGACAATATTTCAGCCTACTCCCCTTGGGTAAATCTTCTCTGGCATCTATAAAAAAGTAGTACCCAAATGTGGTTTTTTTCCCTTTTCGCTCTGTGTAAGGCCACTTTGTGATTTTGCTTGCCTGCACGCCAGTTGCTTTCCTTGTATCCAAACTAGTTGATGGTATTCCCTTTCGGACTTGCTACATGCTGAACAGAATATCAGCACATGCAGACTCTTTTTTCTGTGCCAGACGTACTTTTTGCATCTGCTCCCTCTCCTTGTCTGTTTTTTGTCAATAACAAAGGACCATATAAACATAAGAATGGACCCATACTGGGTCAGACCAAAGGTCCATCTAGCCCAGTATCCTGTCTTCCGACAGTGGCCAATGCCAGATGCCCAGAGGGAATGAACAGAACAGGTAATCATCAAGTGATCCATTCCCTGTTGCCCATTCCCAGCTTCTGGCAGACAGAGGCTAGGGACACCATCCTTGCCCATCCTGGCTAATAGCCATTGATGGACCCGTCCTCCATGAATTTATCTAGTTCTTTTTTGAACCCTGTTATAGTCTTGGCCTTCACAACATCCTCTGGCAAGGAGTTCCACATGTTGTCTGTGCATTGTGTGAAAAAAATACTTCCTTTTGTTTGTTTTAAACTTGCTGCCTATTAATTTCATTTGGTGACCCCAAGTTCTTGTGTTATGAGAAGTAGTAAATAACACTTCCTTATTTACTTTCTCCACAGCAGTCATGATTTTATAGACCTCTATCATATCCCCCCTTAGTCGTCTCTTTTCCAAGCTGAAAAGTCAGAATCTTATTAATCTCTCCTCATACGGCAGCCGTTCCATACCCCTAATCATTTTTGTTGCCCTTTTCTGAATCTTTTCCAAATCCAATATATCTTTTTTTGAGATGGGGCAACCACATCTGCACGCAGTATTCAAGAAGTGGGCGTACCATGGATTTATAGAGAGGCAATATGATATTTTCTGTCTTATTCTCTATCCCTTTCTTAATGATTCCCAACATTCTGTTTGCTTTTTTTGACTGCCGCTGCACACTGAGTGGATGTTTTCAGAGAACTATCCAGGATGATTCCAAGATCTCCTTCTTGAGTGGTAACAGCTAATTTAGACCCCATCATTTTATATGTATAGTTGGGATTATGTTTTCCAATGTGCATTACTCTGCACTTAGCAACATTCAGTTTCATCTGCCATTTTGTTGCCCAGTCACCCGGTTCTGAGAGATCCTTCTGTAGCTCTTTGCAGTCTGCCTGGGACTTAACTATCTTGAGTAGCTTTGTATCATCTGCAGATTTTGCCACCTCACTGTTTACCCCTTTTTCCAGATCATTTATGAATACGTTGAATTGGACTGGGCCCAGTACAGACCCCTGGGGGACACCACTATTTACCTCTCTCCATTCTGAAAACTGACCATTTATTCCTACCTTTGTTTCCTCTCTTTTAACCAATCCATGAGAGAACCTTCCCTCTTATCCCATGACTGCTTACTTTGCTTAAGAACCTTTGGGGAGGTACCTTGCTGTAATTAGTTGAGGTTTGATGAGTGTTTGGTTTTTTTTAATAGTTTTTTAGGGAATTACTTTATGCTGGTTTTGATTACAGCTATTTTGTTTTTATTGATAGGTGCCTGTTTTATTTTTAGAGTTGTAAATTTGCCCTTTTTTGACATTTTAATAGGGGCGTGTTGTAATTTTTTGGCGCATTTGCGTCTGTCCTTGGTTGTTGGGTTTTTTTTAGAACATTTGGTTGGGTGATGGCTTTTATATTTATTTTTTAACATACATATTTTTTATTGATACACAAAATAGAATTGATTTACACAGAACATTTGAACAGGAGCATTAAATTGCAATGCAACAGAAAAATAATTATTGCATTTTTTTACTTATTTTAAAATGCTAAACCTACAACACAGTGGTGACCATAAAAAGTCTGTTACTGCCTTGAAATTAGCTTAGACACAGATTTTGGCTGATGCATTTTTACCAGTGGCCCATTAGGCCATTCCTTTTTGCTTTTAGAAAGGGTGGCTGGCAGGATATGGTCAAATTATACACCAATACATTTAATACATGTTACATTATTATTTTTTATTTTTTACTTTAAATTATATGAAATACAAACAAAAAAAATTTACTACTACATGACCCCCTTCCTTTCTTGGCCTGACGCTATTTAACATCTTTATCAATTATCTGGAAGAAGACATAAAATCATCACTGATAGTTTGCAAATGACACAAAAATTGGGGGAGGATAAATAATGCAGAGGACAGGTCGTTGATTCCGAGTGATCTAGATTACTTTATAAATTGGGAGCAAACAAACAATATGTGTTTTAATACTGCTATATGTAAATGTATACATCTAGGAACAAAGAATGTAGGCCAAACTCACAGGATTGGGGACTCTATCTTGGGAAGCAGTGACTCTGAAAAAGATTTGGGGGATGTGGTGGATAATCAGCTGAATATGAGCTCCTAGTATGACACTGTGGCCAAAGAGCTAATACAATCCTGGGATTAGGGGGATCTTAAGAAGGAGTAGAGAGGTTATGTTGCCTCTGTATTTGGCTCTGTTTTGACTTCTGCTGGAATACTCTCTCCAGTTCTGGTGCCCACAATTTGGATTCTCCGTCACTGACCATGTTTACATCAAGTTTGGAAGTTTTTTGAAAAGATATTCTCTAGGAATTATTTTGGGAAAGTTCTGTGACCTATGCTAGACTAGATGCTCACAATGATACCTTCTGGTCTTAGAATCTATGAAGTTCCGTCTCACCATCCACCACTTGAGTCAGAGCGTTCAGTGTAGTGGTTCATGTCACTTTTCTCTATCATAGGGTTTCTCTGGTTTTCTTATGTAAATAGTTAGTTCAGTAGTACCTTAGGGTTTAGTTCAATTAGTGTAGTTAGTAGAGTTTTTTTGCTTAATGTGATGCCTTCATCAGATTTTAAGCATTGTCTGTTGTGTGGGGTAACTATCCCTGCTAGTTACCTCCACATGTAATGTTTATTGTGCCTTGGGGAAGAACACATAAAGGAAAGTTGCTCCATCTGCAAGTCATTCAAGAAGAGAAAGCAGGTGGCCAGAGACTTGAGCTTGAAGCAGCACCATATGGAACAGGCCATGAGACCCACTTAGGCACCGGGAACCACCACAGATTGTTAGGCCCCCCAGAGTGCACCTGAGCCACTATGGGCTGGAGTTACACAACCAGATTAGGGTTCCTAGCCCAGCAGGCAGAGAGATTGTTCTCCTTTCTCTGGTCCTCTGAGAAAAAGAAACCACAAAATGGATCAGGGCCTTTCCGGAGCTTGGAGAGATTCCTCCTCACCTTCTAAGAGGAGAGCAAACTGCCACCGGGAGTCTTCTGAGACATGAGATAGAGCTGGACCATCTATGTGCTGTCTGGTACCAAAGTGAGACCAGATAGTAAAATCGACTCTGGTACTCCAGTGGAGTGTCCGTTGAGTCCAGTGCTGATGACAGTGGTGTTGGCACTGATGGTTTCCATACCGGCGGTGTATCAGGTAGCAGCAAACTTACTGTGTGTTTCTGTTCCTGACTGTCCACCTACCCTAGAACATTCGACTGTGGTAGATTCTTCTTTGATGTCCTTGTCACTTCCTGGACTGGTTCCAGACTAATCATTGTTGCTGGTACCATCATCCACATTGCAAGCCTGCCCCCTGGGTACGAGGCAATCGACTTCCTGCTCAGTATTGAGGGATTTGCCAGTGCAGATACTATCGTGCGGTAGAATCTACATTGGTGGGTCTGGTACCAATTTCGTCCTCAGTACTGGTGCCTGCTTTGGTATCTAGAGTTTCAGGCAGTTCATCATCTAGGTCTGCCTGTCTAGTCTCACCCGTTAGCTTCATCCATGCCTGAGGTTACTAAGGCATATGGTGGCATGCGTTTATGTAGACCTGCACACAAGATTGTGTTTGTGTCCTCTTCAAGGTTGGTTGAAACTAGTCTACCTCCTGAATTGTCAGTTGATGGACAGCTTAGTATGGGTACCACCGAAGATCCTAGATTTCATACAGTGGTGGACAAATCAGATCAATGTTTGTCAGGGTGTGTGCCCTTTTTCTGACCTTCTCCAGCCAGGGCTATAGGTAATGATACATCCACAAAGGCTGGGTTATGCCTCTAGAGTCACTGAAGTTTCAGAGTCTGTAGACAATACAGGAAGCTTCCCTCTGAATCAACGGTCTAGAGCTTCAAGCCATTTACCATGCATGCACGGTCTTTTGATCTCAGATCGGGGTACAGCAGTTCACATACTTACCGACAGTACCAACACAATGTTTTATGTGAACAAGCAGGGTGACCTCATTCCATCCAACTTTGCCAGGAAGCAATACAATTTTGGCATCTTTGTTTCAAGGAGGACATTAGTCCCTACAGCGGTACATTTACCTGGTGTTCAGAATCCGTTAGAACTACATATTATGTCAAGTGGAAGTATTTTTCTGTTTGGTCTCTAGCTCAGGGAATCCAGCTGAAGCATTCAGGACATTTTGGATTATCTGTTGCATCTTAAGTCCTCAGGTTCTGTCTCTCAGCTCCTTGAGGGTCTGCTTAGTGGTGATATCAGCATTCCAGCCACAGTTTCAAGGGAACTACATTTTTTCTAACTCCCTGGTGAATAGATTTTTAAAAGGGAATGTCTATCTCTTCCCTCCTTTTAATGAAACAGCAGCATTGTGGGACCTTAATACAGTACTAGCTGCCTTCCTGGGTCCTCTCTTGAGCCCTTGGCAACCTGCTCTCTGTATTTCTTTGCCAAAAGACAGCTTTTCTTGTAGCCATAACTTATGCAAGGAGGGTGTGTGTGTTGCAGGCTCTCATGGCAGGATCTCCATATATGCAATTTTTCATGCCTAAGGTGGCTCTAAGGCTGGATCCAAATTTTTTGTCTAAAGTAGATTTATAATTTCACCTTAACCAAACTATATATTTTTGTGTATTCTTTCCTATACCACAATTGAATACTGAGGAACAGTGCCTTCATACATTGGAGGTGAGATGACGTTTGGCGTTCTACTTGGAGAGGACTGAACTTTTTTGTCATTCGGCTCAACTCTTTTTGTCTTTTATGCATATCAAGTGAAGAGTCAGGTGGTTTCCACACAGATGATCTCCAGGTGTATTACTTCCTGTATTACAGCAGCATATGGATTAGCTCAGTCCACATCTCTACAAAGACTGATGGTTCGTTCAATGAGGGCCCAGGCAGCTTCGGTCACATTCCTCAGTGATGTTGCTATATTAGACATTTCCTGAGCAGCTACCTGGTCTTCAGTGCATATTTTTTTACCAAGCATTATGCTATTATGACTGCTTCTAGATAAGATACAAACTTTGGGAAGGCAGTTTTGCAGTCATTCTTTAGGTAGACTCCAAGCCCCACTTCCTTCAGTTACTGCTTCTGAGTGACCTGAGTTGAATACGCATCTCCCACTGCTCGAAAAAAAAACAACCCACCAATTACTTACCTGTACTTTAAGTATTGTTCTTTGAGATGTGGGAGCAGGCATTATTCCATGACCCACCCTTTGTCTCCTCTGTGTTGGAACAGCCTTGGATTCCAGTGTGAAGGAACTGAGGGGGATCAGGATAGCACTGCTGTTTTATAGCCATCAGAGGGCTACAGGGCAAAATGGCCTGAGCAACTCCCCGATGGTTACTGCTAAGCAAAATTATCTGATTTTGATGCACTGAGCACATGCATGCCTGAGTGGAATACATATCTCAAAGAACAATAGTTACTATACAGGTAAGTAACCATTTTTCCCCTGTGTTGAAGCTGCTTGCAGATGGCTTTGCATGGCTACATACACCTCATCCCTCCCATTCCACTGGTTGTTTTTTTTTTGGTTCCTTATGTTTTAGATGACTTCAAAATCTACATGTTGGGTAGCTCTATTACTAAAAGCACTTCTGTGGTTTCCCATGGATTTTTGCCTATTTTTGTACCCTGGTGGCTGTTCTCTGTGAAGGGCAGATGCCCACAGGCCACTCTGCAAGCAGATAGAAAATAAATATAATGGAATAAATACATAAAGAGAAAGCGAGGTTTGGGGACTCCAGGGGGACATTGGTCCATAGACCAATGGAGCATACCAGAAAATATTCTTTATACATTTTTATAGATGTCCAGGTCTTCCCTCCTGAAGTTCTGACTTTTATGTCCCCATGGCATGGACTGATGTAACCTCTTACTTAGAATTTATTGCCAGCATTAATGTGCCATATTTCATGGATGCAGTGGGTCGGCAGGACATTAACACCTTTTGATATACCTGGAGGCATCATGACATGGGTAGAGATAGAATGGAAATGGAAGCAAAGCTGAAAGTAAATAAACAACTGCTGCAGTCTTCCCCACACCACAATTTTTTTTACCCTCCAGTGAAAACCTTTTGAACTGATAACCTTGTTGCACCCAAACTTAGTTTTTAAAAAAGCTCCTTGAAATGAGGTTATCTAAGAAGGCTTTGTTGTTGTTTGGAATGTATAATGGTTAAGTGGACAGTAAATGTGTTTATTTAACAAATCTTTTCTTTTATCAGGTAAGTGTTCTATGGCAGTGGTTTTCAAACTTTTATTCTGGCGACACAGTTGAAGAAAATTGTTGATGCCCACGTCCCAACGGAGCTGGGGATGAGGGGTTTGGGGTGTGGGAGGGGCTCAGGGCTGGGGCAGAGGGCTGCAGGGTGGGGCTGGGAATGAGGGGTTTAGTGTGTGTGAGGGGGCTCTGGGCTGGGGCAGGGGGTTGGGGTGTGGGAGGGGGGTCGGCTCTGGGCTGGGGCCAGGGATGAGGGGTTTGTGGTGCTGGAGGGGGCTTGGGGTTTGGGGGGGGCTCAGGGCTGGGGCAGGGGATTGGGGTGCAGGGTTGAGGCACAGGCTTACCTCGGTCAGTGGCGTAGCGGGGGTGCAGAGGCAGGCTTCCTGCCTGTCCTGGCACTGCGAACTGTGCTATGCCCCGGAAGTGGCCAGCAGCAGGTCCGGCTCCTATGCGGAGGCGCGCAAGCGGCTCTGCGCGGCTCTTGCCCGCAGGTACCGCTGCCCCAGCTCCCGGCGAATGAGAGTGCGGAGCCAGTGCTCGGAGCGGGGGCAGCGTGTGGAGCCCCATGGCCCTCCCGCTTAGGAGCTGGACTTGCTGCTGGCTGCTTCCAGGGTGCAGCGTGGTGTCGGAACAGGTAGGGACTAGCCTGCCTTAGCCGGGCAGCACCACCAATGGGAATTTGAACGGACTGGTCGGCAGTGCTGACCAGAGCTGCCGTGACCCAGTCCCTTCCACGGTTTGAAAACCACTGTTCTATGGCATTTTACCATTTGGTACATTGACTATATATCTATATAGTAGATATTTAAAGATATTTAAGTTTATTCTTTCTTTGGAATTCACTTACAAGTCCTCACTGTATTTTTGTACAAGTTTTGGTTTTATGCACAGGGAAAATGGTTTATTCTTTAACCAGGTAGAGTGTTTTTGTAAGTGCTGTCTACTGCACCATTAAAAAAAAATAGCCCATAGGAAATGAAACACACAAAGTGATATTAAACAAAGTCTGATTTCAACCCCAGAAGCAATGACACTGAGTTATTTTCTACCCACCAGCTAGCCCGTAGTTTGGCGAACCCTCCCCCCATCCAGGTTTTAGTTTACTGCTTGTTCAAATACAACAGCATAAATGAGGAAAGGAATCAAAGCCTTAACTTCTCAATGTTCATGTGTTTGTCAGTTTAATGTCAGAAGCATAACATTATCCCAGGAACTAGGAAGGGGCAGAGACATTCCTGTTTGACATAGAAAAGATTGTTGTTAATTAAACAGAATCAAGAGGATAATAGGGTAAAGGACAAACTATAAAATATCATGAGCAATTATTCAGGTTTCATGTTGTTTTTTTTAGTAACTTGAAAATCCACTGTACATTTCAGAGAAAGAGGAAGCGGCTGTGGGTAAATATGGTGGTTTTTACTTCTTTTTGCAGAAACCATCATGCCAATATCTAGCTTTCTGTGTGTAGGGAAAGAAGTTGGCAACAGTAGCGTGGGAAAAACTGAATAGAAACTGAGATACAAATAACTTTCAAAGATTAAAAGAAAAAGAGAGCAAGAGTGTGTGTGTGTGTGTATAGTGGTGAATCTGCTTTTACATATCTCTAGTTAATGGTCAAATATGGAATTCTAGCGATCAAATTTGATGTATCCTTTTGGAAATCTGAACGGAGCAAAAAAGATTTGGGGCAAAATTCACCTCTTAGATCTGTGTATTGGAACTTGTCTCTGCTATTTCTTCACTCTGCATATGTGTGGAGCTATCAGTTACATCAGGGGGAGATCTATGCATGCAGGATAGCACAGTATCTCAGTGGAGAGCCAATGCCCTAACCAGAGAGCAGAATTTTGCCCTCAGTTTTTTGTTTACAGAAAAATTGTCCATTTATTAATATATTTATATTATGTATTAATTGTTTAATATTAATATAGACCATGGTTTGTTGCATCCACATTTTTAGTATGTTAGTAGCCAGCCATTTACTTGAGCTGTTCCAAATTTGGTTTTAGGAACAAAGGCAAATAATTTTAAATTTTAAGATACCAGTATAAAATAATGATCAGTGTGTTCTGGTCATGACGGTGCTGAATCCTTTTAGTTTAGATACAGCATAGGCTAGTTAGGGCATATGTAAATGATTTGGATATTTGCGAAGAATTTGTACTTTCACTACATATTGTATTTAATCATTTTAATAAAAACATTAATAGAATTACTGATACATTTATTAATCCTAATATGTATAAGTAAATAGATTTAGGTTTGTGGATTACTTACTTTATGTCATGTCAGAGAGCAATATGAACATGAGTGATCTATTTTTATATACAGTGTCTACAACTATCCAAATATTTACATTTAAAAAAAAATTGATAGGACCATAATTTGACTCTGTGCTGTACTCCAAAATATCATAATAAGGTATCTGAAATTATAAGTTACCATTTTATAGCCATTTACTCAGTCAGCTGGAGTTCTGATAGGAACTGTACAAACACATAGGCTACATCACCACTATGAGATTTCCCCTGCTTTGTCCACATACTCTCACTAGTTCACATTGAGCTAGCATGAGTATAAATAGCAATGTAGCTGCGGTAGCATGGGTAGAGGAAACACAGGTATGGATTAGCCATGCTGAGTACATTCCCTCCTGAAACCACTAGATATGAGCACAGGACTATACATGTTACTTTACATGAGCAGGGGAATCGCACTCCTAGCTTGTACTGTAGCTGAAGTAAGAGAGAGTCCCTGCCCCAAAGAGCTTGCAGTCTAAATAAACAAGAAAGGCAAAAGGTATGGGGTAAATTAAAAAAATAGGACGGGAAAGAGACATCTGTCGGACACTGTTTGAATGTTTTCTTCTTGGTTGTTCAAGCTACGAATGTATATATTAAACCATTAGAATTTCAATAGGTGTGCAGAAATGGTTAGGGCCATTTTACTAGAAGAAAAGAACAAGATCCTACTATCTACCTACTTCGCTGTTGTAATTCCATAGCAAAGGAAATTAGGTTGCCCCGAAGTAGTCTTGAAAATCGTTTTATTAGAATAGAGAAAGAGTGCATGCGTTAGGAAGCATCAGTCCCGTATATTCAGTTGTCAATCGGATACTTGAATTGAGGTTATAGGTAAAGAGTATTTTGGTGCATTAAAGTGCAGACATGTCTGCCATTATGAAACTACAATATAACATCTTATTTATTTGGGGCCATATTCTGTGAGTAGAGTCCCTATGGGTGCTCAGTCTCCCCTGGCTAGAGATGGAGCAATTAGCAGTCCATTTACGGATACTTTACTTCTTTAAAAATTTGTTCTTAGCTTGTTTTAGTGTTTTTCTTTTTAATCTCATAGTTTCCATTCATTTTTTCTCTTCCCCTTTTTTGAAAAACTAAAAGAAAAGCCTTAAAAATGTTTGCTTTACCCCTTCACACCCCCCCCCCCATGACTGGGGATTGTCCCCAGCAAGGGGCATGCCGGGTTCTCCTGGGTTTGAGGTGCCTCTCCTGTAAGGAGTCCATTCTGGTAACAGATGGTCTTTCCCACTGTCATTCCCTCGGGGAGGACCACGTTCCACAGAAGTGTACCTTCTGTCAGCAGCTGAAAACCAGATCCTGAAAAAAATGGGAATTGAAAGTGTAGCTGCTCCTCATGGAGGGAGCTCTTCAGCCTGTGACTGACCCATGCCCAGAGTCTCCCAGGTGACATCAGTCTTCTCTGCAGCCTTCTACTCCAAGGCTGGTGAACTGAGAAAGAAATCCTCGGATTCTCCACATAAGACCAAAAAGAGAGCTGTCAGCCCCAAACCAGCCAGAGGAAATTTCTGGCACATTTAGTCTCCCTATGGCACTGAAGGTGCCTAAGCATGGTAGCCACAGACTGCGTGGGTCTGGTGCGACAGATACTGCTGGTATGCCTAGTGACCCTATGGGCACAGGCACTGAAGCAGCAGTACCACCGGTCAGGGACAGAAGTGGAAACCATGTCACCTCAAGGCAGACGGCGTCAGTACGGACGTTCACATCACTAACGACTGTGAGCAACCATCACTGGACTGCTCTGTGAAGCCAAAGTCTCCAACTCCCTCGGTACCGCTGATTCAATATTAGCAATCACTGACGGTACCGACTACTGTGGCACCACAGGAATTTAGCTTCTCATGGTGTCTGAGGTACCAGAGCCTCTTCTAATCGGTACTGGGGCCCTGGTACCAGACACATCTTAAGCCCAAGAATCACCACCAGCACCGAGCCTTGAACCTCCGCTCTCTGTATTGGCTCCACCATTTTCCAGTGACCAGGAGGGGGTCCTCTTCCATCACTCTCATCATGCTTCCTCTTGCTATCAACCCGGGACTGCCCAGACATACTCTCGTTCTGGACAACCCCAGTGGTATGACCAATCAGGGGATCAACCACCCATGCTTTTTCCACTGCCCACTGGTCCTATTGGGATCCGTGGGCAGCCTGTAGGTACCATGCCTCCTGGGCATCTAGTGTGACCCACTGGGAGACTCCGAGGCATTCCCCCTCAGCCACCATCTCTAGTGCCTAAGAATCTCCTGAGGAGATCTTGGAGGAGCCAGGAGGGTAGACTAGAGGAGAGGGTTACACCACTTACTAACATCTCTTCTTCCTCTCCAGATAAGGCAGTAATGTCCCCTCCACTGTCTATGGCAGATGATTTTAAAGTCTTCCAAGACCTGACTAAGGATGGCAGATACCTTACAAGTATCTCTTGAGAAGGTTAAAAGACACTCACCATAAGCTTCTGGATATCCTACATACATCCTCCTCCTCCTCCAGGATAGCCCTCCCCATCAACAAGGCGCTTTTGGATCCAGCTAAGTTTATATGGCAAACGCCAGCATTGGCCACACCAACATGCAAACAGGCTGATAAAAAAATAGTATGTATCTCCCCAAGAATGCGGAATTTCTTTTTTCACACCCTCTGCCTAATTCCATTGTAATAGATGCAGTATTATCATCCATAACAGTCTCAACTCCGAAGCCCCAACCTCTCATTAGGGATACTGCTCGGGAGTTTCCTACAGTGGAGCACCCATAGGGACACTATTCAAAGAAGAAGAGGAAGTTACTCACCTTGTGCAGTAATTATGGTTCTTCGAGATGTGTCCCTCTGTGGGTGCTCCACAACCTGCCCTACTTCCCTCTACTTTGGAGTTTTTGATAGGGACTCTGCGGTAGACAAGGAACTGAGGGTGGTTCGCCCACGCAATGCTAATTAGCCTCGAGGCAGAGCATGAGGTGGGGAGAGGGCGCGAGAGGGTTGAATGGACACTGCTATCAAGATCTCCTATCCGAAGCGCAGGGATCCACATACACCTACAGTGAAGCACACATAGGGGGACACATCTCGAAGAATTATCGTTACTGCACAAGATGAGTAACTTCCTCTTCTACCACTTTGACTCTCCTCACAGTGAATAGTATCTTATTCCTCAAATAGCCCTGTTGTAGAAACTCAGTGTGAGCAAGGGAGGCAGAATTTGGTCCATAAGAAACAAAGTAAAGGGAGATTAGAAAATGTGCTAAGTCGTTTTTCATATCTACAATGATATATTATTGAAATGGCTTCTTTGTTTTGACATACGTTTGGTATTATGAAGTTTTGACTGATCCAGGCAACAACCATCCTGTTGGAAGCACATTGGGATGAAAAGATTTAACTTTCTAAAATAATCTAATCAAAGGTTGGATAGAGAGGGAGCCAAAAGCAGAGGCTGAGATAACCAACAAGACTTGCAGAATAATGAGTGCCCATGACTTCTGTGTTTTCCTGAGAATCCTGGTGCTAAAATCATTGTTCTTTACAAGTTCTCATGATTATATTGGATGCTTGGAGTGTGCTTGTCAGATGTTACAGCTACTCTGTTTAGTTTGAACCAAGAAGTACTAATAAAGTTTTGTTGTAGATGCAGAGTATCTGTTGCCAGGTAGTAGTAGACTATGGTACTGCACTTCATGCCAGGGAAGAAATTTCCATGTCTTATTTTTATGTGGAAGGAAGAATTGAGGCGAGAGAAAAGTTCTTTAATAAGTTCCTTCTCACTCTTCAGCTCTTAAACATACGGGATCTGTATGTAAATAGACAAGGGCTCAGTATTACTACTTATTTTATAGCTGCACATTTCAACATGTAATGTGGCTGATGTGTTAAAAATTTGCTTCCAAGTTATGTGTGTATCATGCAGTCATGCAGTGAAGCTGCTGTTTTGTGTGGAAAGTTTTGTTGCAGTGTTAGCGTAAGCATGAGATGTTAAGCAGAGTCCCCAGTCAGAATCCTGGATGCTTCAGTTCTGCCTGAGTGTGGCTTGGACTTCCAACCTCAGGGTGTTGGGAGAACAGAAGAGACGTTAGTCACTTTTTAAAAATAAATAGGATCCTACTTGCCTTACATAATAGGGTAGAAATTGGCTAGCCTAATGATCCATTTCCCCTCTTTTATTCCACGTGTTCTCTGATTTCCCCTGGTTTTTCTTTGAATCAGTAGGGTTCTCGGGATTAAGAACGCTGCTGGTGGTCTAGCCTGTGATTTGCAGATGATGCTGTTAAGAGTAAGGTTAGTTTGGTATTAGACTGAGGAGATCCATAATGTTTGGCCCTGACCTGGCATTTATTACAGATACCTGATTCAGAGAGAGATTTGGCCTCGTCCTAGTAAGTGGATACTCTTATTTTATGCCAGATCACATTAGAGATAGGATAGGGGATGCTGCACCTTACTTCAGTTCTTCCAATACATTGAGGTTCTTCTGTTGAAGCAGTTTAATCACGAGTGCTGTGAACAATTTACTTTCTTTACCAAGAAGTTCTGTTGAATCAAAGTTAGGCTGACAACAAATATCTTTGTGCTGTAAAGCTCCCTCTTTGGTTTTACCAGTATTTCACCTGAATCTTTGATTTCCTATTTGTCTTTTTCTTTTCAAACCTACCACCACAACTGCTTCTGTAACTATTCCTGTTCCTGTCAATACTGTGCATTTTGAGGTAGGGTTATGTACAGGGCATTGTAGGGCTGAATTATAAAGATCATAGAAGAAAATTCACTTGACAAGGCATCTGTAATAATTCCTAAAAAATCCTTTCTTTTAATCCATAACACTTCCTTCTGAAAGCATGTGTTACTTAGCATTTAGCTTTGGAAAAAGAAGACACTAACATAAACATTTAATGTAAATATTTTGATGAGTAAAAACTTAAAAGGCTGTATGTCAATTTGTAAACAGAAGAGGAAATGATATCCTTACTGTTAGATACCATACTATGATGTGGCTGTAGCTGCTTCATAGAAATTAAAGGTGGTTAAGACCTATTAAATTAATCCCCTTTCTAACATAGGATTGATCTCTACAGTACATTTACTACAACTTGGGCTACTCTAGTTTTGTCCCTAGTAGTTGAGCTTTCACGTCTGCTCTTCAGTGGCCATTCCACTCTCTAATACAGAGCTGTAACTAGCTATTTTTGCACCTGAGGCAAGAATATACAATTGTGCCCCCCCCCCGCTCCTCTGGCAGTGCCGCCCCCCCATGGCTCCTTCAGCCGCATCCCCCCCCCCCCTTGGCTCCTCCGGCCGCGCCGCCCCCCCTTGGCTCCTCTGGCCACGCTGCGGCCATGCTGCGCCCCCCCCCTCGCTGCTCCGGCCGCGCCGCTCCCCCCTTGGCTCCTCCAGCCGCGCCGTGCCCCCCCTCCTCCGGCCGCGTCCCCCCCTCGCGCCTCGCTCCTCCGGCCGTGCCGTGCCCGCCCCCTGCTCCTCCAGCCGCACCGCGACAGCACCTCCCCCCCTTGCTTTTTTTTTTTTTTGCTTGGAGCGGAGGCAAAAAAGTTAGACCCAGCCCTGCGCTCCCTGCCCCAGCTCACCTCTGCTCCGCCTCCACCTCCGCCTCCGTCTCCCTGGGCCTGAGCGCACCGCTGGTTGTTTCTCCGTGCTTCCAGGCTTCCTGCGCGAACAGCTGATTCGCGGGAAGCAGGGGCGGCGCGTTCAGGGGAGGAGGCGGAGGTGGAGAGGAGGTGATTGCGCCCCTCCCCTTTGTGCACCCGAGGCAAGTGCCTCACTCGCCTCACCCGTGTTACGGCACTGCTCTAATATATCTCACTGTGTTAAGATTTGTTCCTCTGATATTCATCCTCGGTGCTCTCTTCCTTAATTTAATCAATTCATCTTCAATTCACTAGAAGTTTAAATACGGGTGATTTTTTCTTTTTGCTTGGTTTCATGTAAGGTTTTTGTTTTTGTGTTTCTTCCAATTTGGTAGCCTTATGTGAAACATTTTTTTTCCAGGTTTTCCTTAGGGGATGTTCGCAGGCCCCTTCATGAAACAGCAGTATTAGTGGAAGATATCATCCACATGCAGCTGATTAATTTGGTAAGAATATCTTTAGTCTTTTGATTACAATGTGTTCCTTGTGGGTACAACCCAATCTTTTCTGTAAGAATATTGAGAATGTTTTACCTCTCATTCTTCAGGCTATATGTTATCATGTAGTGACTATACTTAGAGAAAAGGAGGACTCCCTTTAGAATACCTAAACAACATTCCATCCATGATAGTCTAGAGCAGGGGTAGGTAACCTATGGCCCGTGTGCTGAAGGCGACACGCGAGCTGATTTTCAGTGGCACTCACACTGCCCGGGTTCTGGCCACCGGTCCAGGGGGCTCTGCGTTTTAATTTAATTTTAAATGAAGCTTCTGAAACATTTTATAAACCTTATTTACTTTACATACAATAATAGTTTAGTTATCTATTATAGACTTCTAGAAAGAGACCTTCTAAAAACGTTAAAATGTATTGCTGGCACGCAAAACCTTATATTAGAGTGAATAAATGAAGACTCGGCACACCATTTCTGAAAGGCTGCCGACCCCCGATCTAGCGAAATCACTGCTGAGAATCACAAAGGCACTACCTTTGCCCACATGTTCAGTGTTAAACTTCCAGATATGAAGGGTGTCAGATCCAAGTGAGAACCCCTTTCCACCCACCCAGTAGGACTGCTGTGAAGGCAATCCAAGCCTCTGTGCTCTGGATCCCCTGGGGAGTTTTAAGCTTCTGGAGCCTGAACAGCGTCTAACCACTGCCCCAATCTTGGGTCCCGCAGCACAGTCTCGGGGTGCAGACCTACTATCTGGCACCCCCTCCCAGTGTTGGAACCTGCTGTCCAGCCTCCTAGTCCCTCTAGGCACAGTGCACACCCCTTTCCCAGAACTCCACCCCAAAGGTATGAAACTTTTGGTTTACAGTTTAATTTTTTCAGGTGCATGTAATAGTTGTGATGCATATACACACATACATTTTGTGCGTTGTTTAACACATTAATGCTCTTTTATCCTTAATCATGTAAAGCACAGGAGAGTACAGTTCATACAAAACAATAAACACTATATGTATGTCCTTGTCTCAGTTTCCTCACCACTCCAGGGCATTCTTTGGGCTGGGTCTGAGTCTGTTGGGTGGTCCAGAGTCCTTGAGACCATCTGGGCTCAGGAAAGTGTGTAGGGCCCCCCTACCTCATAAGACTGCTACTTGCTTGTTGACCTCTCCTTCTGGAGGCCCTTACCCATGTCTGTGAACTTGCTTTCTCCTGCCCCACTTCCTGTCTGGTTCTCCTGTTCCTGTGTGGCTTTGTTCTGTCTTCTGGGTAACTTTCCATTGTTCCTGCCTTTTCCCTTCCCTTCAGCTAAAGTGGATTTTCAAGGCTTGAGCTACTTTTTAGCATAATCTTTTGTCAGGTTTAAGTACCATCATTAACCTTTAGTTCCCATTGTATTTGTGTGGGGTGTATGTGCTAAGTGGCTTGTTAGCAGTGATGGATCCATGTACATATAGGCATTTATGATACAACACTTTCTCATAATACAACTTTATAATATCAGTCTCATAAATTGCAGACATAGCCCTAGTTCATCACACAGGGCATATGGTTTGTTTCTGGTTCTATGTAACTATATGTGTGTAATTCCAGACCCAGCTAAACTGGGGGTAAAACTGGTTGAAATTTTTCAAAGAACAAATTTTCTATTGAAAAATAGCCTTTTCCTTTTCAAAACTAAGAGATTTCTCAAACTATTGACATTTTCATTTTTGTGTGATGTTTTAAAACAATTATCAAAAACATTCTCAAAATGTTTGACATTTTTTATTAGTGAATACTTAATGAAAAATTTATAATATTTTCAGTTAAAAAAAACAATCCTGACTTTATTAAAAATGGTGACCAAAAAGTTGTGTAAAACCAAAATGGGCCTGTTTTGAACCTTGTGAAATTCAAGCAACTTTGAAATTTTGATTTTTTTTTTTTTTGTTAATTAAAAATAAAATCAACCATGTCTACTGAGGACTTTATATTGAGAAATTATTGTCTCAAACCAGGAAGAGAAGCTCTTGTTCCCTGTATTTTGACACTTGGTATTATTGCAACTCCATAAGACCATCCAAATGACAATTTTAAAATGTTATCTAGTTTACATTTTTACAAAACATTTAGGTATATTATTCTACTGTGTGTCCCCCAAAATTGTGTAAGCATAGCAGGACATTTTTTAGACGTGTGAACATGCACCTGAACAATAGTGAACCTCACTATAAATTAATAATTTATGCTTTTTTATAGTTCATTTTAAAAAACTTCAATATTGGAATTACAGGATTTGGTCTGAACCACATCATAAAGGATAAGATGAAATTTCCAATTTCAGTCTTATACCTATTAAGAAAAATCAGTTTGTCTTCTTGACCTAACAACCATGTACATAATCATAAGATTTTTTTTTACAGTTGTCTCCTTAATCATACGTAATTATGGCCACAGCTTTACTCTTCCTTTAGTGGCAATGGAATGAGGATTATTTATTTTATTGGACCATTAATGCTTAGCTGAACTTTAGAGTAAAATTTGTGTTTGACAAAAATTTAACCTGTGGCCTTGCAGTCTTTTCTTTTGAATAAATAAATAATGAATTCCTTTAGCTGGGTACTTAGTCGATGGCCATGACCCTAGGTTAACCCTAAATGGTGTCTAGGAGCATGTATGATTTCCTGTCAGGAGGAAGAATGGGAATAGACCAGCAGACAAACTGTTTTTCTAACCTCTCACCTTTTGGCCCAAGACAGCACTTTATTTCAAGGGAAGTGAAAGTAGCTTTAATAGCTCATTGTTTTGACCTTTGACACCTACAGGACGGAACTCTTAAATCATGGCCTTTTATATATGCCAGGGTGGGCTTCTGGAAATGATTTTTGCACATTCGTTATCCTATAATATTTCACATTCTTACTGAGCTGTTATTAAATATTCATACTGTCTTTTCATTTTTTAGATAACTATACCTATATGAGAGTATTAAAAACACACACTAACTTTGTAATAAATTCTTGTTGTAAACTTGAGTTGATTGCACAGTGCCTATATTCCAATCATGTTGCTCAAAATACCGTGCTACATAAATCTCATTATGCAATTGATTATTTTCCTCCTGAAAACTGAGATATATTTTTGACATATTTGTCTACTATTTCATTTAAGAAGTTGTTTGTGTATGTGATGCAAGGTCAACATGTTGTTGTATACATCTTTCTTAGTAGGCATTTGTAGGAAGAGCGAATACTTGATTAAATCCAGATATGTACTTCCAAAATAAGTTGCCATCTTGATTAGCACTGATGGGTTGACTTTTGATATCTCTGAAGTTTATAGTTCTGACTTCCTATTTTTAAAATTTATCCGAACCCTATTAAAGAAGGGGCTAGTTTGGACAGATTTATATGGTAGCTACTTTGAACCATTATATACTTCATGAAGTCTGGCTGCCCTGGGGAATGACAACACAAAACAAGACAAATCCTTGGAAAGCACGCTGCTTTGAGATTAATACATCGTGATTGCTACCAGAAAGAATCTCTTTGGTGTACTGAATAATGCACTACAAATAGAAATGGCAAGTTTTTCACCACTATTATATAATTCAAGCAGGTGCTAAGCTGTACTAGGCAGAAAAATATCAGATCAGTATAATAGTACAGTACATGCAAACTGCATACATTACTATAATAATGCTAGGAAATTAACCATGCTAAATATTCTATATTTTAATTATGATACATTTTTGGATATTTGCAGAACACTCAATAGAAAGCAAAAACAATAAGCAAGGATAGAATGAAAATAGGCACATGGAACTTTGCCTAGGCATATTCTCAATATATCAAAATAATTATATGAAACAAATATTTTAAAGTTCAAAATAATTAATTACATTTCCCCTCCCACAGAGCACAGTAGCAAAGTTTTTATTCCAAAGTCAAGTTCATCGGGGGTCTGGAGTACATTTCCAGAGACGAACCTTGGTGAATGAAAGTTTTTGTTCAAATATTTAAAAACTGATTTGTGTTTATTTATAAATGATTTAATAATAATTCTTAGATTTTATTTATTTATGTGTATTGCAGTAGCACTTAGATGCTCCATTCAAGGCTCTTTTGTACTGGGTGTTGTACGCACACGAATAGAAGCCATTGCGCCAAAGAACTTAAAATCTAAGCTAAAGGAAATTGGTTGCTCCTGGAAAGGTTATTGCACAGAGATAAAACAGATATTTTCAGTAGTAGCTACTGTACTCCTAAAAAGTAGATCAAATATCTTACAAAAGACAATAGAAAAGTTAATAATGAAGAAAGACTATTAATGATGATACTTTGCTAAGCTCTTCACAAACATTAAGTGATGAATTAATTTTCACAAGACCGCTGTAATGTTCTTATTCCTGCTTTATAGAAAGGGAAAAGGTTTTAACTTTCCCACAGCCATGGAAGGCTTCCATCAGAGCAAACACTAGAACTGGAGGGTTCCTGACTCTCTCTCCCATTTTCAGAACACTACATCACACCTTTTCTGTCTTGATGTGGTGTTATCCATGCCATGGCTACTGGCTACAATGCAGTTATGTGACTGTATAAATGGCAACATAATTCCCTCTTTTTGCTTTTCAGTAGATGCACAGAGGTGCTCCAGGATATAAGCCTTTGTATAAAAAAGTCTCTGGCCCTTATAGTTGCAAAAATAACTTTAATAATTTGAACCATGTTTAAACTGACACAATTCTGTCTGCTTGACTCTGCAGATAGCCTGAAACAATAGCTCTGAAGAAAGTGTGAACTGACTTATTCATTTCACTGGGATGTTGAATCCAAAACGTAATGATACATTGGCCCCATTCTTGAAAGTTACTCCATGTGGGTGAACCCCAGAGTCAGCATGGAGCAACTTGCAGGATCAGGAATTCAGCCATTAGCACTGATGCTATTTCACCTCTGATAATTTTAGCAGAAACATGAAGATAATGTGCATATTCACTGTTGTTGGGTGTAGTGCTAGATTCTGGGACAGGTGCAGTGAGGCAAATGGTTATTGATATTGGTTGCAGCAGTGGGAAAAGAGGAATTCAAATCTCATCCCTTCAAATTTAAAGCCCAAAAGGGAAAAGGAAAAAGGAGATGTATTCCTTGCCAAGTAGCAAAAAAGCTCAACAATTTCATGGATGCCAATAACAGAAATTATCTCACTGGGCTCCTTCCTGGGTGCAGAATGCCCCAGTTGTCTCTGACACTGCCAATACTCATTTTTCCCTCTGACATCTGTAGTGTGGTTAGATATATTACAATACAAAAATCTGCAATAAATGGAAAATTTGGAAGCAGAGAGAAACCAATTGAATTTAATACCTGTATTTAATTAACATAACACAATATTGTAGAGTCTGTGCTTTACTGGATTAGAGAGCAGTAAATAGGAAAGGGCTTAGGGGGTGGGGGACGAAGGAGAACACTGCATATCCTGGTTGCCTGTCGTGTATACTTTAGTAGTTCTCAAACTGTGGGTCGGGACCCCAAAGTGGGTCGGGACCCCATTTTAATGGGGTCACCAGGGCTGGCTTAGATTTGCTGGGGCCTGAGCTTGAAACCCAAGCCCCACCGCCTGGGGCTGAATCTGAAGCCCAAGGGCTTCAGCCATGGGCAGAGGGGTTCAGGTTACAGGCCCCTTGCCTGGGGCTGAAGCCCATGGGCTTCAGCTTTGGCCCCCGTGCCAGGGGCAGTGGGGCTTGGGCGGGCTCAAGCTTCAGTTCCCCGTTCTGGGGTCATATAGTAATTTTTGTTGTCAGAAGAGAGTTGCCTTGCAATGAAGTTTGAGAACCCCTGCTCTAGATGCATAGTAGAAGGGGCATTATATATGAGCTTCCATCTGTTTGCAGCTTGTTGCAAATAATTATAGTACTAAATGTAATACTTATCAGTGCATCAGTTACAGCAGCAGATGTTGGGAAACAAAACAGGAAATGCTGGGTAAAGTTCATATAAAGAACTAGAAGCAGTTAAAATGCAGAAGTAATAAGAACAGAAGAACTGAAAGCATTGTGCTGTTAAATATTGTCCACCATCTTGTTCAGTCTGAATGACATACTTCTGCCAGTTAATTCACTAATTGCTGTGCAATGTATGGTATTTCCCTATGCTTAAGGGCTATATTCTGTCCTCAACTATGCACAAGTGCCTCCCATGACAACTGAAGACATAATTTAGCCCTAAATTCTATTTTATTTGTATTAGTTTCTATATATTGACAAGACTTTTGAAATCCTAGTAAAGAGATGTTAAATTTTATTTCATGAGAAGCATGGTCTGCGCACAGGACTGGAAGGCCGAAATCTCAGCTCTGAGGCTGACTTCCTCTGGATTTGAGCAAGTAATTTACAATTTACCTGCCCACATTTCCCAATCTGTAATACAAAGGTTAATGTCTAACTCACTAAGTATCCATTGTGTGGAGTTCATATTTTGAAGATAAGTGCTGTTTGTGAGCTAAATATTATTATTGTTTAGTGTTCTTGTACATCAGAGACACTTAAGACATAGCAATGAAAGAGAGCATATGTACAGAAGTGGTTGTCAGTCTCCCTTTCCAACCAGCAAACAGTGTGAAGGTCTTGGCTTCCATTTTTGAGGCATGAAGATCCCCATTCTGTAATTCCATTTTTCCTAGTTCAGACAGTGGGTGAAATCCTGACCCCATAAAAGTGAGTTGGAGTTAAGCTGTTGACTTTAGTGGGAGCATGATTTCATCAACTTGCAGTGGGGGAGGTTTAGGTTGGATATTAGGAAAAACTTTTTCACTAGGAGGGTGGTGAAGCACTGGAATGGGTTACCTAGGGAGGTGGTGGAATCTCCTTCCTTAGAGGTTTTTAAGGTCAGGTTTGACAAAGCCCTGGCTGGGATGATTTAGTTGGGGATTGGTCCTGCTTTGAGCAGGGGGTTGGACTAGATGACCTCCTGAGGTCCCTTCCAACCCTGATATTCTATGATTCTGTGATTCAGGGGGTGTAAGTCCTCTTGCCAGCTGATAGAGAAATAAAAGCTGCTTCTTCGAGAGATGTCCCTGTGGGTGCTCTACTCTAGGTGTTGGTGAGTCCCTGTGCCTTCGCTCGGAGATTTTTACAGCAGTACTCATTCCAGTCACGCATGCACAGAGCCTGCCGCCCCCCCCCCCCCGCTCTGTGTTTACCTGCGCGACCGGTCTCCTCAGTTCCTTCTCTACCATCCCCGGCCTGAGATGGAGCTCAGCAGACTCATTAGAGACTTTTTCTCTCACTTTGTTTGAATTCCTTCCTAGTTAGTTAGTTTGTTACCAGTAGTACTTAGTTACCATTTTTCTATCTTTTCTCTTCCGACATGCCTGGCTCCCCAGGCTTTAAGCACTGCTCTACCTGCAATGATGCTATCCCTCTTTCAGATAGCCATTCAAAATGCATAAAATGTTTGGGGGAGACCCAGATACCAGTGTCGTCATCCCAATTCCTCGGCAGTGTCTCAACCCCCTCCGACTAATAAGCAGATTTGAAGCCTTGGTCAAGGGTTTAGACAACAACATTCCCACTTCAGTGCTTACACCACATGTCCCTATTTTTGGACACCGCCTACGACCATTCTCCCATCAATGGCAGAACATTACCACTGACAAGTGGGTTATAGAGGTCGTCACAATTGGCTATTCCATCCCTTTCCTATTCTTGCTTCCTACCCACCCACCCTCCCTGTCTCTCTTCAGGGACCCCTCTCATGAGCAGCTGCTCCTCCAAGAAGTACATCATCTCCTTCTATTGGGAGCAGTGGAACTTGTGCCCAAACGACACAGAGGGAAGGGGTTTTATTCCCATTATTTCTTAACAGAAAAGAAAGCCGGGGGATGGCGACCAATCCTCAACCTCAGGTGGCTCAACAAATTTATCAAAAAGCAAAAGTTCAAAATGGGTTACCCTCACCACCATAATCCCAGCGCTGGAGCAGGGCGATTGGTTTTCAGCCCTCAACCTACAGGATGCCTATTTTCATGTGACTAAGCATTCAGCCCACAGACGTTTCCTTCGTTTTACCCTTGGCTGACACATTTTCAATACAGGGTGCTACCCTTCGGCCTATCCACTGTCCCCTGTGTTTTTTCCAAGCTCCTAGCTGTAGTCACTGCCTACGTCAGAAAACAAGGGGTCATAATATTTCCTTACCTCGACGATTGTCTCCTCGAAGCCTCAACGTTTGACGAAGCGCTTCAATTCATACAGCTCACCGTTGCTTGTTTCCTATCTCTCGGCCTACAAATAAACAAAAACAAATCCACATTATCTTCTACCCAGCACCTGGAGTTCATAGGAACACACCTCGATTCCCGGACGGGAATAGCATCTCTCCCGCCCGATCGCTTCAACACCATAAAACTATTGGCAACGAAACTTCACAACAGTCCTCAGGTCACTGCTTGAGACTGTCTACAACTATTAGGTCACATGGCCTCGTGCACTTTCGTGGTCCAGAGTGCACGAGTATACATGAGGTGCTTCTAAGCTTGGTTGGCCACGGTTTACAGACCAAATGTGCACACTCTAAACAAGCCACTATCCATACCTTTCAGAGTCAAAGACTCTCGCCTATAGTGGACAGTTCCTTCCAACCTCTGCTCAGGAGTCCCCTTTCTCCAGGATGCTTCATCCCTCATAATGACTACCGATGCATCCCTCACAGGGTGGGGTGCACGCATGTCCCACCACACAGCCCAGCGACTATAGTCTTCAACCGAAACCTCCCTGCACATAAACGTCCTAGAACTTCCGAGCTATACGTAACGCCTGCCGTCACTTCCTCCCATTAATCCAGAACCAACGGGTATGGATAATGACAGACAACATCGCCTGCATGTTCTATGTAAACAGGCAGGGAGGAGTTTGCTCTCACTCACTTTGCACAGAAGCTATGAAGCTCTGGAATTGGTGCCTTGCGAACAACATCCGGATATCAGCCGCCTATCTTCCTGGAGCTATGAATACCACAGCGGGCAAATTAAGCAGATGCTTTCCCTGGGTTCACAAATGGCAGATAAACGAGATGATCATCCACAACATATTCCGCATTTGGGGCTACCCAACCATAGACCTTTTTGCAACTGCGAAAAACACGAAATGTCCCGAATTTTGCTCCAGAGCGGGACAAACCCTGGGCAAACATTCCCTGGGAGATGCGTTTATGATCCCATGGCACAAGGACTTACTCTATGCTTTTCCCCCAATACTGGTTCTCCACGGAGTTTTGACAAAGATACGAACAGATCGTGCCACGGTGATTTTGATTGCCCCCTCGTGGCCCAGACAACCGTGGTTTCCGTTCCTTACCAGAATGTCAGTTCGCCCACCAATTTCATTGCCCCTTACTCCAAATCTCCTATCGCAGCAACACGGCTGATTTCTTCACCCCAATCTGTCCATGCTTCACCTCAAAGCTTGGTTTCTACATGGTTCTTCCAAAACAAACTAGCATGCTCTGAGCAGGTTAAAAGAGTGCTCCTATATAGCACAATACAATCTACTTGCATCATCTATCTCCGAAAGTGGGGTGATTCATACAATGGTGCTCAACTAAACAACTTCCTCCTACTTCTACATCTCTTCCGCTCATATTTGACTGCCTATTAGACCTTAAGCAATCTGGCCTTTCTTTCAGCTCCATCAAAGTCCACTTAGCTGCTATTACAATTTTTCGTGACAAGATCGATGATACCTCTGTTTTTGCTCATCCAATCACAAAGTGTTTTCTCAAAGGACTCCAATCCCTATACCCAGACATTAAACCACCTACCCCTACGTGGCACCTTCACTTAGTATTATCCTGCTTAACTCAACAACCATTCGAGTCCCTAGCCACTTGTTCCCTTTTACACCTCTCTATGATAACAGCATTCTTAGTGGCAATCACCTCCGCCGGACAGGCAGGAGAAATAGCAGCTCTCGTGGCAGACCCACTGTATACACTATTTTTTAAGGACAAGGTTACCCTTTGATTACACCCCAAATTTCTTCCAAAGGTGCATTCGTCATTGGACATCAATGAGCCGATACACCTACCAACCTTCTTTCCTAAACCACATGCAAACTCTCTTGAATCGACAATGCATATGTTAGACGTATGCAGGGCTTTGTCCTTCTACTTGGATAGAACTAAGCCCTTTAGGAACTCTTCTAGACTCTTTGTCTCCATCGCAGAGCGTTCCAAAGGGACAACTATTTCTACCCAGAGACTTTCAAACTGGATTTCTGAGTGTATCCAACTATGCTATCAGATAAAGAAAGTTACACCTTCTGCCAGCATCAGAACTCACTCCACTAGATCTGTGGCTACCTCCGTGGCTTTTCTACACCAAGTTCCCCGGCGGATCTGTAAAGCGGCCACTTGGTCTTCTGAACACACATTTGTTAAGCACTATGCCCTTACTCAAGGCCCTCTTTCTGATACACGATTAGGCAGAGCTGTATTATCTACTGCATTCCTACCAAATCCGAAGTCCCTACTTCCTTGAGATACACTGCTTTTAAGTCACTTGGAGTGGAGCACCCACAGGGACATCTCTCTCGAAGAAGAAGAGGAGGTTACTCACCCTGTGCAGTAACTGACGTTCTTCGAGATGAGTGTCCCTGTGGGTGCTCCACTACCCACCCTCCTCCCCTCTACTTCTTAGTTGGGGTAGCCTCCGTTGTAGAGAAGGAACTGAGGAGACCGGTCGCGCACGCGTACTATTAAGGTACACTCAGAGCGGGCGGGGGCAGGTTCTGCGTGTGTACGACTGGTACGAGTACTGCTGTAAAAATCTCCGAGCGAAGGCGCAGGCACTCACCAACACCTGGAGTGGAGCACCCACAGGGACACTCATCTCGAAGAACGTCAGTTACTGCACAGGGTGAGTAACCTCCTCTTTCACGATGTCATTCTTCCCTTTAAAAGGGGCTGGCTAAACCTGCTCATGGGGCTTGTTGTCTGAAGCAGGTAGGGCTGGGTAAGTTTGACTGGCTAGACTTAACTTTCGTCTTTGATGCTTTTTATTTTTCCTGATCCCCTTTCCTTTTTCAGATTAAGACATAATGTTTTATAGTGAAAGGTATTACTTTTAGTTCTTCTGATACTCTCTGGAGCACTCCATGGCCTGCAATGTATCCTGCTTCCTCTGTCTGGAGAAATCACCCTGTGAGAATGCAGCCATCTGGTTGTAGTAAATACTGCTTTCTCCTAAGTCGACAGGAGGTTGAAACTACAGCTCAAGGGGTGAACAATGTCTCCACTTACTCAGCAGTGCAACACCAAGTCTCTGGCTATTGTTTCATCAATCCTGCGCTTCTCGTGTACACATTCTGAGCCCAAGAGATTGTCAGTATGTCACTCCTATTACAGGAGCAGAAGCTGTTGGAGTAACAGAAACTCTCTCAAAGGGAACTCTTGTCAACATGACTCACAGGATCATTCCAGAACAGGTGATTTCCACAGAGCTACAGATGAATAAAGGTCTAAATATTTCACTGTTACACAGTTTGGTGCACCTTCAGAGCCTGGTGCAAGGATAGGAAGTTAAATCGTATTTGGATGTGAGATTCTTAATATTCTTGGCTGTGTGAAGGCCTGGGCATCAGCTTTCTGAGGGTATGCCTTCACAGCAGAACTATCTCAAGTTAGCCTACCTCAAGTAAGAGTGACCAGACTTCAAAACAACACTCGAGTTACACAGATAGATTTGATTAGCAGCAGAGAGTGATAGCATTAGCTGCTAATGCGTGATTGTAACTCAAGCTGTTGCATCCACACTGTGTTACTAACTCTGTAGGTGGTAAAATTCATGTTTGTCTTTTCAAAAAGAACAGGAGTACTTGTGGCACCTTAGAGACTAACAAGACCACAAGTACTCCTGTTCTTTTTGCGGATACAGATTAACACGGCTGCTACTCTGAAACCTGCTTGTATTTTGTTCAATCATCTTGTTGAAACAGTATGTGAGAAGCTTCTACCAGAGGCCTAGTGTGGATTTAGATCAGGTCAGAACACCACAGTCATTATTTTTGTTGTATGCGGTGTTGTAGCCGTGGCAGTTCCAGGATATTGAAGTGAGTATTACAGAGGGGAACTTCTGTTGGAGAGGAAGGTAGGAGGAAAGCCATTGTCATTTGGGGCAGTGAGTGAATTTATATGGGTGTTGTATGTTCTTTCTGGCAGTGTGCTGTGGGAGATAAGGAACGGGTAGCCAACAGAGGAGTTGGAGCGGGAGTTCTGTTGGAGGGGAAGGGAGGAGACAAGCCCCTGATCTTAGGGGCAACGAATCAGTTTTTTTGTGGGTGTTGTATGTTTTTTCTGTTTTCTATGGTTTTTCCCCCCCCTTTGTTCAGTTTGTAGAGGCTGGTACATGGCAGTGGGCTGTGAGAGAAGCAGATTCCTGATTAAGGGGTGGGGCTTCTCTGGTTAAGGGGCTTATAAATGCAGCCAGTCAGCCAACCGCACAGAAGCAGCAGCACAGGAGCCAGCGAACAGAGCTGTAAACAGGAGTTGGAGTTAGAGGGGTTTTTGTTTTTTGGGTTTTTTGCAGGGGGTGGGTGGGGCTGGAGGAGGTTTATGGTGGTCTGGATTTGTTTTTGTTTCCCCCCCCTTTTTCCTTGGCAGGAGTTTAGGCAGGAAGGCTATGGCAGATGCAGAGGCAGCAGTGGTAGTGACCCACGCAATGGAAGAGACCATGAAGATGACCGGATGTGGAAGCTGCAGGATGCACCTGATTCTAGTGCAGGTACCTGAAAACAGCTTTATTTGTATGAAGTGCCACCTGATAGAGCTGATGGAAGAAAAGATCCGAGACTTGGAGATGCAGGTGGAAACTATAGTTGAGTTTTGAAAGGGGTACGAGCAGATGATGGAGCAAAGGCAAGAGAAGGCTGAAGGGAAAAGTCAAGATTTGCAGATGCAAGCTGGACTGAAGAACTCAGAGGGGAGAGTGCTGGGTGAGGAAGGTGGTCAGCAGAAGCATATGACTATGAGAACCAGGCAGAGGAAAAGACCGACTAGTGAAGGAGAAATAGAGCTCAAGAACCGGTTTGCTCAGCTGGAAAATGAAGAAGTGGCACAGCAGGCTGTAACAGAAGGAGGGAGGGCATGGAAGAAGAGAGGAGCAGCTAGTACTGTAAGAAGAGGGGAAGAGCCAATGGAGATACCCAGAGTTCAGAGCACCCAGACGATACAGGATGATTTGCAGAAGATTGCAAGGGAGAATAAAAGACAAGAGGACTTGCAGCCAGAAAGAACAGGAGGAAGGCCAAAGAATCACACCATCATGTGGAAAAGGCACATCTATGTGATTGGGGACTGCCTACTAAGAAGAACAGACAGACCTGTTACCAGAGTTGGTCCAGAGAACAAGGATGTGCTGTCTGCTGGGATCTAAGATATGACATGGGGACCTGAGGTTGAAGAGGATCATAAGGGTAGCAGGAAAGAATCCACTGATTTTCCTTCATGTGGGAACAAACGACACAGCTAGATTCTCACTAGAACATATAAAGGGAGACTATGCTAGGTTGGGGAAGATGCTTAAGGAAAAGGAGGCTCAGGTGATCTTCAGTGGGATTCTGCCTGTCCCTAGGAGAGGAGAATCATAGAATATCAGGGTTGGAAGACAGATTTTTGCCCCAAATCCCTAAATGGCCCCCTCAAGGATTGAACTCACAACCCTGGGTTTAGCAGGCCAATGCTCAAACCACTGAGCTATCCCTCCCCCGAAAAAAAATAGGTGTCTCACTCATTCATAGAATGAAGGTGAGACAAAATTTTGATGATCAACAGATGGCTCAGGCAGTGGTGGTATAAAGAGGGCTTCAGGATGTTTGCACTGGGGTGCATTCATGGACAGAGGATAGTTCTTATGTGGTGAACTCGACCTGAGTAGGGAGGGAAATAGACTTCTGGTATGGAGGTTGCCACAACTCATTAAAAGCACTTGAATCTAGGAACTTGAGGGAGATGATTGGGAGATGCTCATGTAATCTCCATGCCTGTTTTTAACATTGAGAGGGAGGAAAATCAAGTAAGAAAAGATACTGCAATGGAGAAAGGAACAGCACTAGGTAAGACAATGCACATTAAGAGGAAGGATAGTTCTGATACCATTCAGATAGGCGATACTGGCAGTAGACTGACCATACCCAATCGGGTAAGGAATGTGGGCAAAGCCAAGCAGCAACAATTAAGATGTTTGTACAACAAGTAGCCTGGGTAACAAAATGGAGGAACTAGAACTAGTGGTGCAGTAAGTGAAACCAGATATTATAGGGATAACAGAAACATAGTGGAATAGTAGTCATGACTGGAGTACAGGTGTTGAAGGGTATGTGCTATTTAGGGAAGACAAAGGCAAAAGTGGTGGAGTAACATTGTATATTAATGATGAGGTAGACTGTAAAGAAATTAGAAGTGATGGAAAGGATAAGAGAGAGTCTGTTTGGGCCAAAATCACTTTGAGGAAGAAAGCTACTCGATGTTCCCCCATAGAACTGGAAGGGATCTCAAGAGGTCATCTAGTCCAATCCCCTGAACTCATGCCAGGACTAAGTATTTATCTAGACCATCCCTGACGGGTGTTTGTCTAACCTGCTCTTAAAAATCTCCAGTGATGGAGATTCCACAACCTCCCTAGGCAATGTATTCCAGTGCTTAACCACCCTGACAATTTGTTTTTGCTAATGTCCAGCCTAAACCTCCCTTGCTGCAATTTAAGCTCATTGCTTCTTGTCCTATCCTCAGAGGTTAAGAAGAACACTTCTTCTTCCTCCTCCTTGTAACAACCTTTTATGTACTTGAAAACTGTTATCATGTCCCCTCTCAGTCTTCTCTTTTCCAGTCTAAACAAACCCAATTTTTTCAATCTTCTCTCATAGGTCATATTTTTTGGACCTTTAATCATTTTTGTCGCTCTTCTCTGGACTTTCTCCAATTTGTCCATATCTTTCCTGAAATGTGGACAGAATACTCCAGTTGAGGCCTAATCAGTGCAGAGTAGAGTGGAAGTATTACTTGTGTCTTGCTTACAGCACTCCTGCTAATACATCCCAGAGTGACGTTCACTGTTTTTGGAACGGTGTTACACTATTGACTCATATTTAGCTTGTTGTCCACTATGACCCCCAGGTCCCTTTCCGCAGTACTCCTTCCTAGGCAGTCATTTTCCATTTTGTATGTGTGCAACTGATTGTTCCTTCCTAAGTGGCGTACTTTGCATTTGTCCTTATTTAATTTCATTCTATTTATTTCAGACCATTTCTCCAGTTTGTCCAGATCATTTTAAATTCTAATCCTATCCTCCAAAGGACTTGCAACCCCTCCCAGCTTCGTATCATCCGCAAACTTTAAGTGTACTCTCTATGCCATTATCTAAATCATTGATGAAGATATTGAATAGAACTGGACCCAGAACTGATCTCTGCGGGATCCCACTTGTTATGCTCTTCCAGCATGACTGTGAACTACTGATACTACTCTCTGGGAACAGTTTTCCAACCAGTAATGTGCCCACCTTATAGTAGCTCCATCTAGATTGCATTTCCCTAGTTTGTTTATGAGAAGGTCATGCGAGACAGTATCAAAAGCTTTACTAAAGTCGAGATATACCATATCTACTGCTTCCCCCCCCATCCACAAGACTTGTTATCCTGTCAAAGAAAGCTATCAGGTTGGTTTGACACAATTTGTTCTTGACAAATCCAAGCTGACTGTTACTTATCACCTTATTATCTTCTAGATGTTTGCAAATTGATTGCTTAATTATTTTCTCCCTTATCTTTCTGGGTACAGAAGTTAAAATGACTGATCTGTAATTCCCTGGGTTGTCCTTTTTTCCATTTTTTTAGATTGGCACCATGTTTGCCCTTTTCCAGTCTTCTGGAATCTCTCCCGTCTTCCATGACTTTTGAAAAATAGCTGTTAATGGCTCAGATATCTTCTCAGCCAGCTCCTTGAGTATTCTAGGATGCATTTCATCAGGCCCTGGTGACTTGAAGACATCTAATTTGTCTATGTAATTTTTGACTTGTTCTTTCCCTATTTTAGCCTCTTCTGAGCCTACCTCATTTTCACTGGCATTCACTATGGGAGATGTCGAATCACCATCAACCTTCTTGGTGAAAACCGAAACAAAGAAGTCATTAAGCACCTCTGCCATATCCACATTTTCTGTTATTGTTTTTTCCCCTCATTGAGCAATGGACCTACCCGGTCCTTGGTCTTCCTCTTGCTTCTAATGTATTTGTATAATGTTTTCTTGTTATCCTTTATGTCTCTAGCTAATTTAATCTCGTTTTGTGCCTTGGCCTTTAAGTTCCCAGGCTAGTCTTTTGAAAGTGTTGTACAGGTTTCTTTTGCGGGTGAGGACTGATAGGTCAGATATAGAGTAGTCATTTTGTGGAAAGTGTTCAGGCATAGGTGATATGGTGTTTTTGTCATGTCATTTTCCTGTGTGAGTTATTATTTTTGTTGTGAGGCATATTCAGAAAAAATGCATTGAACAAAACACGGAACTATATGCTATCTTCATTGATCTAAAAATGTGTTTGACACTGTGAACAGAAATAGCCTCTGGTAAATTCTGGAAGAATGTTTTGCTGCCCCACCAAATTTGTTATCATACATCAATTCCATGAAGACATGACTGGTCAAATACTCTCAGACAGTGGCCTCTCTAAACCAGTCCCTATATCTAATGGGGTAAAACAGTGATGCATGCTGGCACCAGTCTTCTTTGGTCTCTTCTTTGCAGCCATTCTGAATTGCATACTGACAACCTTCAAAAGGGTAACTACATAAGGTACAGAACTGATGGAAAACTCTTGAATCTCTGAAGGCTTACAGCAAAGACAAAAGTCCTTAAGAAACTTATATACGAAGCTCTTTTGAAGATGTTTGTGCTCTACTTAGTCATGGTGAAAGTGACCTACAGCTTATCCTTGGCAGGTTCTCAGAGGCAACTAACAGTTGGGATTCACCATCAGCCTGGAAAAAACTGAAGTTCACTTCCAATCAGCCCCCTGTCAACCACTACAACTGAGACAAACATCACCATTGATGGTACAAAACTGCATAACGTCAATCACTTTAAATACCTTGGCAGCACTATCTCAAGTGACATTTCCGTGGATCAAGAAGTATCAAACAAAATATGAAAGACAAGCTAGGCTTTCGGAAGACTTCACTATAGGATACTCAACCACTATGCCATCAAACTGCCAAAAAAAAAAAGATGATATACAGTGTAGCAGTAATAGCATCCCTTTTATATGGATGTAAAAATGGCCAGTTTACCGCAGAGACATCAAGCACCTTGAAAAATTTCCCATGTGCTGTCTTCACTCTATTCTAAAGGTCCACTGGCAAAGCAAAGTGTCAAACATTAACATCCTCGAAAGAGCAAAAACAACTAGCATCAAGGAAATGATGATCAAAGCTAAGCTTAGATGGAAAGGTCATGTAATCAGAATGGGGGGTGATAGACTCCCAAAAAAGTCCTTTATGGTGAGCTGAAAGCCAAAGTGCAGGAAGGGCAGTCAATGTAAATGCTTCACAGGTACCCTTCGCAGAATCTCAACTCATGTGGCATAAATATTGGTAACTTTGAAGACACAGCCAAAGACAGACCTGAATGGAAAGCAACTGTCAATAAAGTTTGTGAACACTTTGGAAAAGAAAGATCCGAAAAACTGATTGAAAAAGGGACCAGCATCATGCCAAGTTTTCAGTGGGATCCTACAAATTTCTATGTGACATCTGGTTTTGACCTTGCTCATTACAGGTCAGACCATGCAGCCACAAGAGAACACACAAGATGCCATGACACTATTGTCTGATAGAATATTAGCATGAGTTTCAGCAGCACTCAAGCTTCAGCCCACCCCCACTGATGTACTAGGTAGCTCAAGCTTAAAGCACCACTTAACTTGAGCTAGTGTGTACATACTTAGAGCTGGGGATGTTGAGGACACGTGTCTGTGCTAGCTGTGATTGAGCTAGCATACTAAAAATAGACTGTACCCACAATGGTGTGAGAGGAAGGAGGGGCTAGCCACCCCAAGAATGTTCCTAATGTCTCTGATGGGCATGCACTTGGGGCAGCTAACTCCTCCAGCTGCTTGTGATGCTGAAGCTACAGAGCTGGCATGGGGATGTCTCCTTAAGCATTTTTTTTAGAACCAGCTGATAAACTGAAGACTCTGAGCTTCTGTCCCTCAAGTCGTATTGGTTCTGTGGCACCTTAATTTGGTGCAAACTGCTTGCACAGTTGCTCCCTTCAAACCTTTGAGAGAAATCATTTCTTGCTATTGAGCTGCTTTTCTATTTGTTTATCCTTATATGCAGAAAAGGGTTTTGACTGAGTGAAGTGGAATTACTTATAAAAAGTTTTAGGGAGCTTAAATTTGTGGGAAAAGATTGAAGGATTGGATCAATACACTCTGGTGGTGGTGTTTTCTTTTGCACCATCCCTCGCTTCATTCTGAAATGAGAAATAGAGAGCTATAACAACTTTCCCCAAGTGCTCGAATTTCTGCTCCAGAGGTGTGTAAACCTGGAATTGTTGCTGGATCCTCTATGTTGCTGGATCCTCTATGCTTTTCCACCAATTCCCCCCATCCCCAGGATAGTGTAAGATCAAGAGGGACAAGGCTATGGTAATCCTGACAGCCAAGACAATTTTGGCTGTTGGACTTGCTGCAAATGTCCATGTGACCTCTCATGCGCCTTCCAACTTGTCAGGGCATACTATCTCAGAACCATGGTCAGATCATGCACCCAAACCCGTAGTCATTGAATCAGATGGCTTGGATGGTTGCAGGTTGAGCACCTTTCACAGAGATCACTCCCTTCAGGTTCAACAAATTCACATACAATGTAGAAAGTCCTCTACCAGGAAGACTTACTCCTCAAAAAAAAAAAAAAAAAAAATTCAATATGGGCAACTCACAATAATATAGATCCAGTTGAAATACTTGTATCAACTATATTGAAGACTATATATTCTGTTCTTGAAACATGTGGGACTGGCATTCAGTTATCTCAGGGGCCACTTGGAAGCCATATTGGCGTGTCATGCTCTGGTACAGTCGTATTTGATCTTCTCACACCTGGCAGTATTGAAATTCCTTATGAGCCTCCTTCATATTCCGCCTCCAGTTAGAGATCAGCTCCCTTGTGGTGGGATTTCAGTGTCATTCTCCTGAAGCTCGTGGAGCCTTTCTTTGAATCATTGTCAGAATGCTCTGTACGCCACTTTACCATCAAGACTGTCTTTTTGGTGACCATCACCTCAGCTCAGAGAGTCAATGAACTTAAGCTTTCACGGTTGGACCACCCAACACATCCTTCCATAAGAACGAAGTAATGCTACGACCACACCTCAAGTTTGTCCCTAAGGTGGTCTCAAATTTTCACCTGAACCAATTGGTTACCTTTCCAGTCATCTTTCTGAATCTGCACTTGATGCTGGAAGAGAAGAAACTATTCACCCTGGATGTATCCAGTGTGTTACCGTATTCTACAGGGGTTCTCAAACTGGGGGTCGGGACCCCTCAGGAGGTTGTGAGGTTATTACATGGGGGGGTTGTGAGCTGTCAGCCTCCACCCTAAACCCTGCTTTGCCTCCAGCATTTATAATGGTGTTAAATATACAAAAAAGTGTTTTTAATTTATAAGGGGGGTCGCATTCAGGGGCTTGCTATGTAAAAGGGGTCACCAGTACAAAAGTTTGAGAACCACTGCTTTAATAGGACCAAGCCATTTTGGCTGTCTCCCCAAAGTTAGGAGCTTGATGGAGGAATTTGCTGGTTGGAATTCTGTGGTTTGTGTTGTGCTGAAAGTCAAAATAGATGATCATAAATGATGTCTTATATCCTTAAAATCGATGAATTATCAGAAAATGGTTCACTCTCCAAAATTGTATGATTCAGTTTCATATTTTTTCTGTAGAGGATTAACGGTGAAAGGCCTTGTGGAATAAGGTTTGATTGAAAGGGAAAATTTTAATGAAGAATTGGATAGTTGCTTAACACACCTGGAAACAGGAGAGATGAGGGGATTTTAAATATAGAGTTGCATAAGGACACTGGTCTGATATGTTAAGTCCCAAAATATGCCCAGTGTGAATTGTTGTTTTCAGAAGTTTGAACAGTTTCTGACTGGTCTGAGTGAAGTTAATAACAATGCAGTGCCTTCTCCTCTTCCAGACTTGACTTCTGCACTTTCTAAACATTTCAGAGCAGAGTGAAAGAAGGCACAAGATCAGGAGAGGAAGAAACCTATGTGTACCCACAAAAGAGAAGCATAACTGTAGCATAGACAGTAGTAGAATTGTTAGGGAAGTAGGAGAAAATGAGAACTGATACATAGGCAAGAGTTGTGCTGTTATATCATGTATTATGATTTTTCTGAAACCAAATTACACTAAGTCCTCATTCACAAACTGTATTAGTCCTATTATAATCTGTGTAGTCCTCTGTTAAATAAATCAAAATTATGTTCTAAAGCTCATCTTATTGCATTTTTAATGTTAGCTGTAATGTTACACTTAATTTGAGAATGTCTGACATTTGTAAAAAAAGAGGGGATTTAAATTTGAAAACAGTGCATTCATTTACATAAATTACCCAGTCTCATAAACAATCAGTGGAAAGCACTGTTCAGTCTTCGTCACTAAGTTATTTGAAAATGTCACTTATGCCACCCCAGTAACGGGAAAAGTCCTTGTTTTATGAGACTGTTTTAAAACAGTAATAAAGTTTCCTGTGCAGAACATTAATTAGAGGGGTTATCAAAATAAGACAAACTAATATAATTTGTGATTGTATAAAATAAAGGAAGTGGAGGTACCAGAGGGACCTAATGAATCACAGGATGGAAACAATCTTCTGGCTAACTAAACATTCAGACTTTGTACTAAGTCATAGAGTGTATATACAACTCAGCAAACCGGAACACACTGTATGTTTACATGAATAGGAGAAAGGAGTTCACAAAAAACATCTGGGAAAAATCCTCAAGTATTCAGTCTGTTCATACTGTAGGATAAATTAAACAACATATATGCAATTACAGCAGACTCATGACACACCTGCCTTGGAGTAAAACAAAGTAGAAAATAATCCTCTGGTACAAATATTTCCTTGAGTACCAATAATATGCATTCTATTGGTATTTCACTTGTGTGAGGAGAGAGAGAGGGGAAGCTGCCTCTAAAAAGCAGTCCTGATTGTCTGATCGATCACATATAGCTTTATTTGCTATCTTATTTAATAAGATGTGGTCATCATTTGTTTTGTGTTACTTGCACTACTAGTTATAAAGCTGTTCAATTTTTTCTTTACTTAAGGAAATTACAACTTGGTTGAAATAACTTGCTGTGGTCTCTCTACCTTGGTGTTCCAACAAGGTTTTGGAGTATTTCCTGGTATTTCTTTTGTTTCAAACATTTGAAAATCAGTTTCAGTCAATGGTTATAGGTAAGCAGAAATGTATAAAAGCAGGATGTTTTTCCTAGACTGAAGGAAGGTACCCAGTTTACAGAAGATTAACCAGAATAGCTTCAACTCTCTCCTTGTCCTCCTGGAGGCCAGATATTATTACTCCCATGACAACTAAGGGTACATCTACATTACCCGCCGGGGGATCGATGTATCGCTTCTCATCTAGACGCGATACATCGATCCCTGAACACGCTCCCCGTCGACTCCGGAACTCCACCAGGGCGAGAGGCGGAAGCGGAGTCGACGGGGGAGCGGCAGCCGTCGATCCCATGCCGCGAGGATGCGAAGTAAGTCAATCTAAGTCGATCTAAGATACGTCGACTTCAGCTACGCTATTCTCGTAGCTGAAGTTACGTATCTTAGATCGATTTCCCCTCCCCCCCCCAGTGTAGACCAGTCCTTTGCCCCAGCAGCAGGCATCCTAACACTTAAGCCTTCCACTGTTTAATTAGTATATGGATTTCTGCAGCTAGGCTACCTGTAATTAAGAATTTGTTTTTTTCCACTTTTTTAGAATTGTATCCTAGATTCATAAAGATTAAGGCGAGAAGGGATTATTAGATCATCTAGTCTGACCTCCTGTATATAACAAGCCATTAAATTTCACCCAGTTACCCCCATATTGAGCACAATAATTTGGGATTGGCTGAAGCATATCTGCCAGAAGAGCATCTAATCCTGATTTGAAGACATGAAGAGGTGGAGAATCTACCACTTCTCTTGGAAATTTATTCCAATGGTTAATTGCCCTAACTGTTACAAATTTCTGCATATTTCTCATTTGAATTTGTCTGGCTCCAGCTTCCAGCCACTTGTTCTTGTTGTGCCTTTCTCTGCTAGATTAAAGAACCCTTGAGTACCCAGTGTTTTCTTTATATATGCTGCAACCCAAGTCACCTTTCAGTCTTCCTTTTGATAAACTAAACAGATTGAGGTCTTTTTTGCTCACTGTTAAGCATTTTTTACAGGACTCTAATCATTTTTGTGGCTCTTTTCTGCATCCTCTCCAATTTTTCAACGTTCTTTTAAAAATGTGGACACCAGCGCTGTACACAGTATTTCAATATGGGTCTCAACAATACAATATACAGAGGTAAATTCATCTCTTTGCTCCTACTCTCTACTCCTCTGTTTATACCTCATAGGATGGCATTAGCCCTTTCTTGTCACAGCATTGCACCGGGAGATCATGTTGAGGTGCTTGTCCACTACGACTGCTAAGTCCTTTTCAAAGTCACTTGTTTCCAGGATTCAGTTCCCCATTCTGTAGCTGTGTCCTGCATTCCTTGTTCCTAGAAGGATAACTTAGCATTTGCCTGTATTAAAACACATTTTGTTTGAATGGGCCCAGATTACCAAGCAATCCAGATGCTCTATCTGAGTGCCCTGTCCTCATTTTTTACCATTCTGCCAGTCTTTGTGCTATCCACAAATGTTATTACTAGTGATTTTATATTTGCTTCCAGGTCATTGATGAAAATAGTGTCGGACCTAGTACCAGTCCCTGTGTAACCCTGCTAGAAACACTCATTCGATGATTCCCCATTGACAGCTACATTTTTAGATCTGCCAGCAAGCCAGTTCCTAATCCATTTATTGTGTGCTTTATTGATTTGTCTCATTTACTGCACAGGATGGACCTGCTCTGGGGACAAGTCAGGACTGTGTAATGTGAGAGGTTGTTATCTGTAGGACCCTTGCTTCATTTGTTGCAGAAGATACAAGGTGTAGTGAATGAGGCAGAGGACTGCAAGAAGAGAAGTGTTGAAGTCTGATTTGCAGAAATACCAAGCACTTACAGCTCCAGCTGAATCAGTAGGACCTGTGCTTTGAACATATGAAGTGCTATATAATGCTAAGTACTCTGAACTAATCAAGTCCTAGGTGTCTCCAATTTATTTGGACTCAAAATTTGTGGAAGTTTTTTTACCTTGATCTCTCTGTATCTTGCTCCCTGTCTGTGCAATGGGGATAATAGCAGCCCCTTATTTCACAGGGGTGTTTTGAAGTAAATTAACTAATGTTTGAGAAGCTCTCAGACTCTGTAGTGATGAGTGTCATGCAAAAGCCGATAAGGAAATAATAATTGTATCTTCAGTGCAGGGATTGAATAGTGTGCAGTAAAGGAGGTGTGGGGCCAGACATTGAACAATGAGGAGAAATCAAAAAATTTAACAGAGGGTCCTGTGGCACCTTTAAGACTAACAGAAGTATTGGGAGCATAAGCTTTCGTGGGTAAGAACCTCACTTCTTCAGATGCAAGTCTGAAGGCTTGCATCTGAAGAAGTGAGGTTCTTACCCACGAAAGCTTATGCTCCCAATACTTCTGTTAGTCTTAAAGGTGCCACAGGACCCTCTGTTGCTTTTTACAGATTCAGACTAACACGGCTACCCCTCTGATTCAAAAAATTTAATAGATGTTCATTAAGTGAGCACCCATCCATCCTGTGCACTATATGAGATAGGGGAAGTCCTGTAGAAAAATGTATCATTAAAGACTGTCATCATGCATACCCCCAAAGAGGCTGAATTAGAGTGCACAGGCAGCCTTCGTTCTGGAATTTCTTAACTGCTTGACTTTGCAACCTTAATAATGTTCTTTTAATGTGCTTAGGCTGCAGTTTAACAAAGGAATAAAGTAGTACGTACGTAACTTCAAACAATGAAGTCAGTGGGAACGTGCGTAAAGCTACACATATGTTTAAGTACCTTGAGGATTTAATGGAGCCCTGATTGGATTTTATAAATATAAATATTTTTGAAACACCTTTTATTTGATTTTTAATATATACTTTGGTAGTTGTAAAGTAGACTAATAGTTATTAAATCTTGGATAAATTATGATCAGCTGTGAGATTCAGTTGCTTAGTGTTCAGATTAGTTGTATCAATATAATTCATCAAAGCAATTATTTCACGTTAATAATCCAATCGTTCCTCATTATTAGCTCCTTCCTCGTTAGTATAGTGATGAGAATCTCTTTGTCATGTGGGAGACCAGGGTTTGATTTCCTGACAGGGAGGCTACACTATCAAGATTGGATGTTCTTTTTAAAAGATATGCTCTAGGACAGGGGTGGGCAAACTTTTTCTCCTGAGGGCCACATCTGGGTATAGAAATTGTATGGCGGGCCATGAATGCTCATGAAATTGGGGTTGGAGTGGGGGCTCTGGCTGGGGGGTGGGCTCCAGGCTGAGGCCAGAAATGAGTTCAGGGTGCGGGAGGGGGCTCCGGGCTGGGGGATGGAGTGTGACGTGGGGGGTGAGCTGGGGGTGCAGACTCTGGGGTGTAGGAACGTGCTCTGGGCTGGGACCAAGGGGTTCGGTGGATGGGAGGGGGATCAGGGCTGGAGCAGAAGGTTGGGGCACGGGGTGGGGGTGCGGGCTCTGGCTGGGGTGCAGGCTTTGGGGTGGGAATGGGGATGGAGGATTTGGGGTGCAAGAGGGTGCTCCGGGCTGGGACTGAGGGGTTCAGAGGGTGGGAGGGGAATCAGGGTTGAGGCAGGGGGTTGGGGCGTGGGTGGGTGGCTCAGGGGTGCAGGCTTGGGGCAACGCTCACCTCAAGCAGCTCCCGGAACCAGCAGTATGTCCCTCCTCTGCCTCCTACATGGAGGCACGGCCAGGTGGCTCTGCGGCGGGCTGCCCCATTCACAGGCGCCGCCCCTTCAGCTCCCATTTGCTGCAGTTCCCGGCCAATGGGAGCTGCTGGGAGGGGGCACTTGGGCCCGGGACAGCGTGCGGAGCGGAGCCCCCTGGCTGCCCCTAAGCATAGGAGCCGGACGGGGAACATGCCACTGCTTCTGGGAGCCTTGCGGAACAGCCCCTGACCCTGCTTTCTGGCTGGAGCGCCGGAGCGGGGCAAGCCCCAGACCCCGCTCCCCAGCGAGAGCTCGAGGATTAACATGGCTGGCAGGCCGTAGTTTGCCCACCCCTGCTTTACGAATAATTTGGTGGAAGTTCTGTGGCCTGTTTTATAAAGGAGGTAAGACTAGGTGATCACAATGGTCTCTTTTGGCCTTGGAAGCTGTGAATTTTCCTGGAGTGTTCTAGAATACTAGGAGACTGCTTTTGAAAATATGATGCATATGAGATAGGGAGCAATCTATATGTTATGATGTTACATATATTATTATATTATGGGTGAGGTAATATCTTTCATTGGACCAACTTCTGTTGAGGGATGTTGGTATATAGGGAAGTGACATCCATGGGGGGCAAGACTATTACCTCACCCACCTTGTCTCTCTAAAATCCTGGGTCTGACACAGCAGCAACAACACTGCATATATTACATTATATTACATGTAATATATATGTTACACATATGACTAAACTAAATCAACCTTTTGTATGTGGTTCTACTTTATAGTGTCCTTTATTTAAAACTAGTGTTATTAATTCATAAACTCTTGTCCAGCTCATTTTTGCTGTAATTTAAAAATACTGACATCAAAAACGTTTTACTTTACTTTTTTATTTAACTTTGGCTGGATTTGAAAAGGAGATGCTTAAGCAATAATCTGGGGGGTTCAGGATCAATTTCTTTCTCTGTCTATATACATATGCTCTTGGGGGAATTTTTATCTTCTTTTGAAATTATGTTGACTAGCCACTACCAGAGTCAGGATACCAGACGAGATGGATCAGTGGAATGATGCGATAGAGCAAATCCCATGTTCCTGACTGCTTTATTATTTTAAAATGGCTTGGAATCAAAAACCCAACTTTAGCTGGGAGCAGTCTCAATCCATCTAATGTGTTCAAATATAACATACAATTCCATTTGATTATCATTCTCATAAGTACTATATGCCTCAACTTTTTTGAGACTGATGTCAAAATACCATCTGATTAGGGTATCTGAGTTGACAACTTCAGGTAAAATATTTGAAAGCATGTAAGTGACTAGGCACTTTGAGATTGGTACCCTTCTTGTCTGCTGTATTTCCAAGAATAACACAAACACATTGATTGTCAGTGATGGATAGATGGTAACATACACAGTCTTCCCTCTGCTTTTGTCCACACACCTTCAGGTTTTGGAACTACTTTATCTTCTACTGTGTTGTTATTGGATGACTTGAACTATTTATGGATATCCATGACTAATCAGATTAATACGTAATATTGCAAGCTATTTAAATGTACTTACAAACTTTTAAGGTCATCTTTGTATATTTTATAGAGTGAACTCATTGTCGTTTCTCTCAGCCATTTTATCTGATTTCAAACAAACCTGATGGTTTTGGAATAATTTTTTTAGGAAGATTGGCTTGTTAACAGTATTATGCAGTTACAAGTAAATGTGGTCACAGCTGGTTCTGGTTTCTTAGCTAATCCACCTGATTGAAAACAACAGTTTTTTTTATATTTTTCCATTTCTTACACTGACACCTAGTGTTCACTGTTCTTGAGTTTTCTAATACTACACTTTGCTGCTAATAAATAGCTGGAAAGGCTAAGATTATACACCTTTGTCATTTCCCCCCTTCTCAAAAAACCCCCGGTATTTTCAGACACACACAATACCATAGTTTGCAAAATCTTACTATAAGAGCACTATTGGAAAATATTGCTAAAGTACTGTACCTCTCAAAGCTATCATAATGTATGTTTTCTAAATATTGAAATTGCTTGGTTTTGGCAAATATAACTAATTTGTGCCCACGACAAAAAACCCAACCAAGTCTTAGATATGACAGTGTTTGTTTCATTGTGTGGAAAATCTCATGCTTTTTATTTGTGATTCCTTTATCTTCAAGTCACAAGTCCCACCCGATGGGACTGTTGATGTTAGCACAGTCCTTGAGAAGACAGAAGATAACTAAGTTACAAAATCCACACAAAACAACCTTTGCTTAAAAGAGGGGCCGAAATAAGACAACACTCAGACTGTGAATTGCTTATAGTTTCTGACAAGGATGGTAATTTGATATAGAAAAGTCTGCAGTTTACACTATCCCCTTCCCATACATTCACTGAGGTTCACTTAGTACTACTAAACTATTAATTATAAGGTAATGTTACTTTAGGAATTGCATATGGGTTTATCTTAAAATATTACTGATTTTGGGGACTGCTAGGTTTTACAGAAGGATGAAAAATAAGCAAAAAATGTGCAGGTACATAGAAAATGTTATCTATTTTTGTACGTGATCTTTGAACAGACTGTAAGCTTATATCAGAAAAGCATTTGGTTTTTGCAGGGCATGGTAATCTGTTTTGTTCATATAGCATTTTCTGGCTGTAGGTAAAGGTGCATTTTGTTTTTGTTACTGAAGTCTTAAGTCCTTGATTTGATCTACCTCCCCCTTGGCTCTTGTGCACCAAAGGAGTGGCGTTTCTGCACAAAGGCATTGGTGTTTCAGCCCTTCCCACAGCACTACTGCCTTGGCTTCACAGCAAACCAGGCAGCAGTTCTGTGGGAAACCCTTGAAGCTTCAGTGTTTTGCTACACAGATAAGTCTCTTTCCCAGGACCCCTCTTCTCACCCCATCCAGGCTCCCCACTTTATAGCCCATCCTCCCTCACACCCCAGAACCCACAGACCTCAGAGGGGAAAAATGGGGCCGGACATACCCTCTGTTTGGTCAAAGTTTGGAAGCTCATCAGAGAGGTGCTACTTTCTGGATTCACTTCGCCAACCTCCAGCCCTCCAACTGAAGATATACTTCTCCAATGACCCCATATTCCACCCCTACCCCATGGGACTTCCCCCTGCTCAGTCCCTTCTCACTCTAGACTCTTTCCTACTTAATTTTTAAAATGTTGGTATTTATCATTGTTTAAAAGGGGAGTTGAATAGGGACTGGAAGATATGGGTGCGGTATCAGACTATTCAGAGGAGGTGGGGACAGTCCATGCTGTCAGGGTGAGCAGGGCTGCAGGAAGGAGGCTATGCAGGAAGCTATAGGAATAACACTTACAAATGTGACTATCTATCTACATTGATACTTATTTGTTAACGAGAAAATCCCCCAGATTAAAGAGTACATAATTTACACTTAATCTTGCCTAATTTATTTTCCTATCAACACAATAACTAAATTTCCAACAATACACCAATTACACCCACATTCACAACCATGTGCCAGTCTCAGCTGATATACCTTATCACCCATATATACTCACAGATGACTGTTCTCTACAACAAACTCCTTTTCAGTTCCAAAACATAATCAGCCATGGTACATCTTCCTTTTTCTCTCACCCTGGACTCTGATTTCTTTATCTGCAAATCACATTTTACTACATGTTTCTCTACAGGCAGTTTATCTTGACCTAGCTGAGGTCCAACTTCAAGTTGTGTGATTGAGTGTGATAGTGGGGAATTGGACATATGCATTTCAGTTAGTTATATAAGATTCTGCATTTGTGGGGGACAGAAAGAAACATTTCTTAGACAAGTTGTTTTGAAAAATAAAATGGCAGCTATTGGAAATTGCTTAGAAGTTAAGAATGTTGAAAGGAGTCACGTTGAAAATGGATTAGTGGGTAAAGTGCCGGTGAGCTGCTCAAAGTTTGTTTATTTATGGTACTGGACATTTTTTCAAAGCACGTAAGAAGGATGGTCACTGCTTGAGGAGCTTACAGTGTAAAGACAGACAAGTTGATGGTAATTCAGAGAAGGGGAACAAGAACAGGCAACTTGTATGCAAACTGTATATAAATTAATTCAAATCACTGAGAGCAGTGTGGCAGAAGTGGATTTGGGGGAGTTACATAGCTATCGATGGGATGCCTAGGAACTGGTGGATGAGGCAAGGGAGGTTGTACCATGCAAAGGAGGTTGTGTATAAGAAGGCAAAGCAGTAATTGTATGAGAAGTTGACAGATGGGTAGACAAGGCTAAAAACATTGGCAGAATGAAGGGGATGGGAGTGCAACATGAAACTTGACAAGGGAGGAAAGTACGGCGGGGTAGAGTTATGTAGTGCTTTGAAGGTGGTGATAAGGAGCTTAACTCTGATGCAATAGCAGACTGGGAATCAGTAGAGGGATTCAAAGAAGGGACTGGCACAGTCAGATCAATCAAGGAAGTTGAGTTTAGTGGCTACCAGGGCCGGCTCCAGGCATCACCAAACCAAGCAAGTGCTTGGCGTGGCACATTTTCCGGGGCGGCATTCCAGCCAACCTTTTTTTTTTTTTTTTTGCTTGGGGTGGCAAAAGCCTAGATCCGGCCCTGGCAGCAGCAGCCCAGGGGGTACCCTGGGGCTGCTGCGGTTCGGGGAGCAGCGCCCACACCTTATGGCCGGGCGGGCTCCGAGCGCGGGACACTTGGGCTGGGGGCCGCCCCGTGGGGCGCACGGAGCCGCCTTCAGGCGCCGTAGGGCGGCCGCCCCACAGCGCTGCAGCCGGGGCTGGGCGAAGCAGCCCGAGCCACCCAGGGACTGCGGCAGGGCGGCCAGGAGCAAAAAAAAAAATAAAAAATGGAATGCCACCCCTGAAAATGTGCCGCCCCAAGCATGTGCTTGATTTGCTGTTGCCTGGAGCCGGGACCGGTGCCCAGGGCACTGCCGTGCGGGGCTTGCGTTCCGTTCTCCGGGGTTCCGCTCCCTCTGAGGCTGGCCTGCCCAGGCTCCTCAGCCCCCTGCCGGGGCGGTCCCCCGGCTCTGCCTTCCTGGGTCCCAGCCGGTCCTGAAGGCGGGAGCCCCAGCTGGAGGGACCCTGAGCTGAGGCGCGGCCCGGGAGCCCCGACGCTTACCCCGACCCTGCCAGCGCCGGACCGGCTGGAGGCAAGGGGGGAGCGGGCGGAGTCAGCACTGGTGGGGAGAAGCCCAGGGCTGGGGCAGCAGGGAGTGCGGGTGGGGTGCGGGGGAGAGTCCAGAGTTGGGGCGGCAGGGGGTGTGGGTGGGGTGGGGGGGGAGAGCCCGGCACTGGGACAGCAGGGGTGTGGGTGGGGGAGAGAGCCCAGGGCTGGGGTGGCAGGGGGCTGCGGGTGGGGGGAGCCCAGGTCTGGGGCCCAGAAATTTTTTTGCTTGGGGTGGCAAAAAACCTAGAGCCGGCCCTGCCTCTGGGCCGGGTGGGGGGGGGCGGGGAGAGCCCAGGGCTGGGGCGGCAGGGGAGTGCGGGGGGAGCCCAGGGCTGGGGGGCAGCCAAAATTTGTTTTGCTTGGGGCGGCAAAAAACCTAGAGCCGGCCCTGGTGGCTACATTTTGTATGGATTGAAGTTGAGAAATGTGTGTGTTTGGCAGTCCAAAGAAGAGGATGTTGCAATTATTGAGCCAGGACATGTAATGAAGGTCTGAACAAGAGATTTGTCTATGTGGATGAAGAGAAAAGAACCGATGATGGAGATATTGAGGAGGAAGAAGCAGCAGGGTTTGGACACAGCCTGGATGTGTGGGACAAGGGGGAGAGAAGGATACAAAAAATAACTTTAGCCTGGACCTGGGCAATATAGAGGATGATTGTGTTAACCGTAATAGAAAAGGAGGGAAGTGGAGAAGGTTTCGGAGGAGCAATAGAGTTCTGTTTTGGCCATGTTAAGTTTTAAATGATTACAGGACATCCAAGAGTAGTCTTAATAGAGGCAGGCTAAGATATAGGACAGAATGGAAGAAGACAAGTAAATGTTGAAGAAATATATTTGCATGTTTTCCTCATAGAAACCATAACTAACATGTGAGCTGAAGAGATCTCCCACGGAGAGACGGTGTAAAGTATGAAAAGCAAAGGGTGAAGTATAGCACCACAGACGGTAAGGCAGAGGAGGAGGAGGACTGACCAAAAGAGACACTGAAGGAATGGTCAGAGAACCAGGAGTGAACAGTATCTCAGAAGTGAGGATACGATGTCAAGAAGAAAAGGATGACTGACTGGCAAAAGCAGCAGAGGTTGAAGAGGATGAGGTTGGAATAGAAGCCCAGAGATCTGACCACAAAGAAATCATTATGGACCCTGGGGTGAACAGTTTTAGTGGAATGGAGTTGTCAAAAGCCAGTTTGGACTACATCCAAGATGGAGTTAGAGGAAATGATGTCAGTGCATTAGTTGGAAGACTTAATGTTCAGTGCTTTTAGAGCTGAAGGGAGATATTTGGGGAGATATTTGGAAAGGCAGGTAGGGTTGAAAGATGCTTTTTGAGGAGAGGGGAGATTTGGGGCATCCTTATATTGTGAGGGGAAGGAGCCAGAGGCCAATGAGACATTAAAAGTTAAGTAGGTAAGAAAGAATGGAAACACTGAGTCAGGTAGGGTTAGAGGTGGAGAGAAGGCTAGAGACCTCAGGGTTAATGACAGGAGATAGTGTTGAGAGAGGAAAACTGGGGGAAAGCTTTTGTGAATTTTGTACTTTTTATCTTTCGAAGACATAAGATCCTGTGCAGAGAGAATGAAAGGGAGACAGGATAATGAAGAAGTCAAAGATTGCAGATAAGCAACAGGAACATTGGGAATCAAATTCAATAAAGTTTTGTTTGGCCAGGGAGATGGCAGAATTGAAGGAGGAGAGAACAAACTTGAAGTGGAGGGAGGTAGGGAAGTCATGAGACTTTTTCCAGAAACGTTCAGCAGCATGAGAACAGCAGTGGTGGAAGTGGAGGCTGAGTCTGCTCCAAAGTTGTTAGTGGGGTGCCTATTTTGGTGAAAGAGAGGGGCATGGGAATTAAGGGAGAATGAGTGAGTAGAGTGGAGGGAATAAACAAGTGTATCTGCTAAAATGAATAATGAGAGAGCTGGAAGGAGGATGCTGAGATTTGGCAGAGAAGTCGTGGATGCCGGTGGACTGGAGGTTGCAGAAGACCTGGGTGGAGAAGTGACTAGCTGTGGGTAAGTTGTTGTGTTGAAAGAGGTTAGATGATGGTCAGAGGTGAGAGCCAGGAGGCAGGAAGCTACTGAGTCAAATGAGACATTTATATGGAAATTGAAGTCGCCAGGAATTAGAATAAGAGGTTGACAGGAAAAGGGAGATTGAGTATTTAAAATCAAAGATGTGTGGTTAAAAAAAAAGGGAGAATCATGTGATAAATGTCACACGGTGGATATTACCACCACATATATGTATGTGTATATACACATTCACATATAAATAAATGTACAATATTTTGAGATGAAATTATTAGAAGACAACAGCTTGATAATATGATATAGGGACTGATGCTAAAATACACATTTTTTCATCCAGTGTCAAGTTAGCCATGCAGCTGCTAGCAACCATCTTGGATATATGTCCAATAAGTATATTTTTTCTTAATTTTAATTATGGAATATGTCCTTATATAATACTGTGTCCCTCATTTCATCCATATAGTTTCTGAAAACCTACTTCTGTCAGAGTTACAAATGCTTATCAGTGTAAACATTATGCCATCACTATCCCAATTTTTAAAAAAGCCGGGTCATTTTACAGATAGGGAAGCTGAGGCACAGAGAAGAAGTAGTAAATTTTCCCAAGGTCACACAAGGAGTTTGTAGCAGAGCTGAAAACAGTTGACCAGCTGTAGTTGACAGGGAAACAGTGCAAAGCTTTTTAATATTGATGGCCTGTGTCTCAGCCATTTGGGTTTTTATTTGACAATCCAAAGGTGTAATAACTTTTATAGTGAGAGGAAGATAAAATACACCAGGAGTAATAAATGGTGGAGGACTTATTAGGGATATGCATAAATGTGTATCCTGTTCCTATGTATATATAAGCTTAATTGTGTCCCTTTTAATTTTGCCAGTTGGTTCAACTGGATTGTCAGGTGATCGTCCTATTGAAAGAACAGAGGAGGATAAAATTTCAAATAACTTTGTTAATCTCTTCTGGCTGTTAAAAGAAAAGATTTATTGGTATCAAATTTTATTGCATTCTTAGAATTTATGAATTGATTGGCTGCTAGTTTAGCTTAGTTGTCTCTTCCAGTTAGAAACCCAAACACAACAGAAGAAAGACATCACATTGAAGCTGACATGCAACAAGTGAGTGAAAGTTCACTTGGCTTTTTCTCTCAGCACCAGGTGCAAAAGTTGGCTAAAACTCCTGTGGCAGGCAGTTATTTTAAAGCAGTTTCTGGTTTAGTGTTTTATCAAGCCCAGGAGTAAAATATTCTGCAACTACTGCAGTTTCACAAAGCTACTTTTAAAGGTAGAACTCTGAATGATTTAACTAATTAAAATGGCACAGTACAAACATTAGATGTACAATAACAATAGATCAGAGGTTTCGCAGGATTTGTGGAGAGCAATATATGTAAATGTAAAATATTTTAAAATTATCTCATTTCTTTGTTTAGTATGCTTGTATTCTCTGCATAGTTTTAAAAGTTCTTGAAATCTTGAGGGAATATATGTGATTATATATGTCCCCATTTATAAATGATGGAGTATGTGTGTATTTATTGGGAAGAAAAGGGCCCTATAATGTGCCATGTCAGGGGGATGCACTCAATCTAGTACAATTTTTCCATCCCTAAATAATACAGAGAGCCTTACATTTTGAATGAAAAATTGTTCTCTGCAATGTAATTTTACCAAAGTGGGAGGTTGGTGGTTTGATGACGACATAAACTGCAGAAATGTAGCACTCTAGTGATTTCCCTCTAGGCTTTTTGGGTTTTCCATATATCACATTTTCAGTATGTTTTCATTTTATTAAACATATTCTTCTTTGAGTGATTGCTCATGTGTATTCCACAATAGGTGTGCGTGCTCGCCATGTGCACCAGTGCCAGAAGTTTTTCCCCGTAGGGGAGCACCCCAGCGACCCCTGGAGTGGCGCCTCCATGGCGCGGTATAAGGAGCGCTGCGCGCTCCCTCCACCCTCAGTTCCTTCTTGCCGTCAGTGAAGGTTCTTCGGAACTGCTCTGCTCCACCTTTGCTGTAGCTTGTCCCCAAAACTGCCAGTTCATTCAGTGTATGGTACCTGTAGTTAGTTAGCAGTTTAGTTTAGCTAGAGCGCCCGGGCTGGGGCATGCCCCGTGCCCCGGGTTTTAAGTCGTGTGACACTTGTAGGCGATCTATGCCACTGATTGATCCGCACGTGGACTGTCTGTGCTGTTTGGGGGAAACCCATCTCAGTGCTCGCTGCAAGATTTGCAAGTCGTTTAAGTCTCGGACCAAGAGAGAAAGGGACATTAGGTTCCGGGCTATTCTGATGGAGTTGGTACTGACCCCGGCTCTGGTGCACCTCTAATCTGTCACAATTCAGAGTCAAACCTGGAAATCCACTGTGGTCTTGATTTGCATAGTTTGCCCAAGTCTGTGTGCTTTTCTCTTTTTGCAAAGGCTGGAGTTTCAGCATAAACTGTGAATTTCCTTCCTTCCTTTCATGGGTTTAACGCGCACCCTTAACATTGTTTCAGCATAATGTTCAGAACTTGAATTCTTTGTGTGTTCTTTTTGATACTTCTCCAATATTTATATATGTCATTTGTAAAGCCCTTTGGGATCTTTATGTCTGAGAGGTGCTGCATATATGGTGATGGCATTTATATTATATTAACATTAGGATTGATTCAACTGATGCATAATTTTGAAACAACTCAAACACTGTGATTTCAAAATTTAGACTCCAATTCAAACATTGTATATCTGACTTACAGTTCCCTGTAATTAGCCTGTAGTTAAAATTTTTGATACATATATTTAACACAAAATGGTAGCTAATATAATTGCATAAAGTTCAGGAACTCAAACTAATTTTTCAAAACTTTTTTCTTTGAATATAAAGAAAATACAGGTCTGTCTCATCTTACGCGGGGGTTCCGTTCCGCGGTTAGCGCGTAAAGAGAAAACCGCGAATAGCCAAAACCCCATTGAGTTCAATGGCGGGCGAAATCGCCTGCATTACAGGTATAGTATTAAAATTGTTGTTTTTCTCTTTTTTTGTTTTGTTTTTGTTTTTGCCGACCGCGTAAAGTTGAAATCGCGCATGTTAAATGCGCGTAAGATGCGACAGACCTGTAGCTGAAAAACTCAACATTTTGAACACGATTGGAGCTGTTCCCATTTATAGTGGGAGTGTAATGAATTCTAATTTTTTTAAAGTACTTATTTACCTGGTAGACCATAAGTTGGTCCAGACCTATTGCAGACTATTTGATAAATATGTACCGTAGTTAGGAATGTTTTAGATAGACATTTACTTTAGTTAGATGCAAGTTCGGCACAGCATTGTCTTTCAATATGGTTAGACAACACATTAATAAAAATTTGTGTGGCCAATCTGCTCTAGTACTCCTATTATAGATAATATCAGTATAGGTGCATTGATACTACAGTAATAATGGGAGATTTTTAAGAGAACATTTCAGTGCATTAGAATGAGAATGTATTCTTTTCCCATATTGCTGTCTATAGTCCCATGTAGGGATATTTTAAAAACTAAAGACTTTCCCAGACAAAAAACTTCATTTAGGTGAATTTAAGGCTGAGAGTAGATAATAGTAATTTAAAGGTAAAAACCCTTACAAGAATGTGTACAAATTTAGTCTGTAAGCTCTTCAAGGTCGGGACCATTTCTGTTATTTGATTGTGCAGAGCCTAACACTTTAGGACTGGGATAGGCTCTACCGCAATACAAATAATAATAAAAGAAATAGAAGAACAAAAATTTTTTAAAAAATCAAGCAAATCTGAGATTTAAGGTTAAACACACAAGGAACCCACACCTTTAAAAGTATGAGAACTCACAGTTAATGTAGCAAAATTACCTTAACTCGGCCCTTGTCATGATGACCTGGCATATGCCAAATATTTTATGGTGTGGTGTAAAGGTGACCTGCATAAATCATTTTGTTGCCTTGCTATACATGTTATGCATGAGCAGAGATGAGTGAATGGAGGATTTTTTGATTTGGGAATGAACTGGGGAAAAAGTGTTCAATTTGAACAGAAATTTATTTTTGTTTTGTTTTTTGTTTTGATTGGGTCATTTTTGGGTTTTCTACCCTTTTTATTAGTTAGCTAAATTTCAAAATTAAACATAATTTTGAATTGAAAAGTCAATGTGTTGACATTTCCAAAAAAAAATTTGTCCTAAATTATTCACTGAATTTGACATGAATTTGTAAATAGTTTTGGTGCCCTGAAAATGCATTTTTTGGCAAATTTACCATTTGCCAAAAATGTTTCACCCAGCTCTGTGCATGAGTAATGCACCTGTCCAAATTCACAGTGATAAAACTTTCACGCCAAGTCATCATGCACTCCCATATGCTGTATATACATTACATATTAACTGCTGTGTGTGTGTGTGTATGTGTATGCTCTCCCCCCCCCCCACACACACAGACAAAGACACTTGTGTATGTATATGTGAGACCGGGAATGGGCCATTACTCTAAGAGGTATTGTAGGTCCATTTGCAGTTTCATGCCATAGGCCTTCATTGCAGGTCCATCTACCTGTCTTGTGAGCAGTTACAGCCTTCAGCAATGAAATTAGCAAGTACTCAGTATTAATGTATGTGCACAGGTAGTGTCTGTTGTGTTTCTGAAGGAGGTATGAGGTTGAAATTAAGGTTTTGTTTCATACTGTGTGGGAGATTAACGTGTTGTATGCAGTGTGTTTCGTTATCTGTTGGAGTCAGTAGGAGTTTCTGCGTGAAGATGCATTTCTGTCATTTTCAGTGGAAACTTGCTATGTGGGCATCAGTTTGAGAGATGACCCATAATGTGCCATTTTCTTGTTTTTAAGGTATTGTGTGGTAAAGATGTCACTCAATCTACCTTAATCCTTTTTTAAAAATAGTTTTTGTTTATAAAATTTCAGTAGTTTTTATTACAATCAGTGTAGGAAGTATAAATGTTATTAACCAAAAGAGTTGCTGAAATGTGGTATACAAAAATCTCTTCTGATGCTCAGAAATGTGCCAGGTGTACCATAACTAAAAGGCAAACATTGAAAGTGCATTATCAGCTAGGTTCTATTGACTGTAGCACCTGGTGGGTCCCAATAACATTTAGTGGCACTGTTCAAACAAAGTGGATAACTTGTTTATGGTTCAATTCCATTATGAGTCTTGTCTAGTGCCCTTGTCCACTGCATTTCTGCACACATACTGAAGTTCCTGCATGGCTCCCACTAGCAGGTTGCTCCACCTCTGGTTGATTAGGGGTCCAGCTATGAAATTAACTCTGCTGCAGTTGTTTTAGTTCCTCGCACTATATTCTTTCCAGGTGCTTATCTTCTTAGCATATGCGCAACGTGCCTCGGGTGGCACCTGACCAGGGTACATTTGGTCCACTGTTTGGTCATTAGCTTCCCTGGGCTGGGCCAGGTACTGACGAGGAACGTGATATGAACACTGATCCATTCCCCCCTCCCCAGTCCCTATGACACTGCCTGACTCAATCGCTTCATACCGCTTTATTTAGCCCTCTGGCAAGAGGTATGGCCTGCTCCAGTTTCTGCTCTTTCATTAAAACCTCCCCTCCCTCTGGAAAGGATGCTTCTTTGCACCCACATTTAATTTACCAGGGCATCCTTGTGCCAGATATCTGCCCTGTGACTTTTTAGCTTGTTTTTCTGCCCAAAGCCTGTGTCTCAGGATCACAACCTGCCTAGTTTGGGTGGGGAACAGTGTGGATTCTGAGTATCACAAGCCACTTCCACATGATTATTTGGCAGAGCAGGACGTGCTCCTTTTGACTGTGCTGGAGTTCATGACCGAGAGAGCTCCCTATCAAATATCCTTTGGCCTATGGGAGAGTGCATTGAGTTGGAAAGTCAAATCTCATCTCTTACGTTCACTGTTCGTAATATTCCTGAGCATGTCACTGCTGTCAGTATTGAATAAGGCCTTATAATTCAACCTTACGAGGCAGTCAAATGTCATTCCTTCATTTTACAAGTAAGTTACGTTAGAGATTGCGCAATGTTACTTCTGGCAGTGGTTAGAATACAACCAGGATCTCGAATATATCACATCCAAGTCTTGTCCTCCCCACCACACTGCCTCTCAGACTGAATAGGTCAAATCTATGAGCTTATCTATGATCTCTGTAACCACTGTTCTCACTACTAGTCAACACTACCCTCTTAGAACCATGAGCAGAGATCAGTAATCCTATTCCCCCCACATTCTACTGTTGTCTAGTAAATAGTTTAGTAACTCCTTACAAAGTATGGCATGACCCCCTCTAATGGCTGGTCCAAAAAACTGTTGCTCCTGGTCTATGCAGCAGTGCTGAAGATCTAGGATTCATTTACAAGACCTCCTGGCAATCCCAGTGGGTGGGCCCTTATGGGTGGACATGATGGAATTTGTTTCTCCTGTTTTTTTAAAAAAAATATGGTTTAATACACAGGTTTTTTTTTTTATAGTTAAGCTGGTTTTATAATTAGAAATCATTATGAAATCTAAGGTATTGCAAGACATGCAGCAAAACACAAGTGTTCCATGTTTTCACCATTTGTCATACACCTTTATTGCTTGTGTCACACATTGGCAAGTTTTGAGCTTGAGAAATCAGGTGTGCTGGTGTTGGTGAAATAGTGGCCATCTTCCCTGATGACAACCTATGGTGCAACTGGTATTGTGTGGTAAAGATGTCACTAATCTGCCTTAATCCTTTTTTAAAAATAGTTTTTGTTTATACAATTTCCGTAGTTTTTATTACAATCAGTATAGGAGGTATAAATGGGAAATGGCAGCCATCTTTACATAGGGCAATTTGACTTTGAAATGGCAACGTACTACTGAACTTGTGACTATCTTCCCTTGAGTCATGCACTCCTTCCTTATTTAATTATATATGCAGTAGAACCTCAGAGTTATGAACAGACTGGTCAACCACACACCTAATTTGGAACCGGAAGTATGCAATCAGGCAGAAGCAGCAGAGACAAAAAAAGGCAAATACAGTACAGTATTGTGTTAATGTAAACTACTTTAAAAAAGGGAAAGTTTTTAAAAAATTGACAAGGTAAGGAAACTCTGTGCTTCTCATTTAAATTAAGTTGGTTAAAAGCAGCATTTTTCATCTGCATAGTAAAGTTTCAAAGCTGTATTAAGTCAATGTTTAGTTGTAAACTTTTGAAAGAATAACCATAACGTTTTATTCAGAGTTGCGAACAACCTCCATTCCCGAACTGTTCGTAAACCTTATAGTGATGTGTGCAGGGCCGGCTCCAGGCACCAGCGCATGAAGCAGGTGCTTGGGGCGGCCAGTGGAAAGGGGCGGCACGTCTGGGTCTTCGGCGGCAATTCGGCGGCGGGTCCCTCAGTCCCTCTTGGAGGGAAGGACTGGCCGCTGAATTGCCGCCGAAGCATGAAGTGGCACGGTAGAGCAGCCGCCGAAGTGCTGCCGATCGCGGCTTTTATTTTATTTTATTTTTGTTCCTTTCTCTTCGCCGCTTGGGGCGGCGAAGAAGCTGGAGCGGGCCCTGGATGTGTGCTAACTCCTTTATAGGCAAACATGTGGACAGTCTCTGTCCTGAACAGATTATAGTCTAGGGGCCAGATTTTCACTGATCCTGCATGAGGGTAGATGGGCTCAAGGGGCACTTTTTTTGTCCCATTGTCCTTGCACTCTGCACAAGAGCCGATGACAAAGAGAGGGAAGGAAGGGTGCCCTTTTGCATAGGTTGTGTAGTTTTGCATGTGGAGTTGGCTGGGCATGGTTTGAGGAGCAGGCTGTATGTCTCTCCTTTCCTGAGCTCCTGCTGGGGCAATGGCTGAATGACCTGGGCATCCAGACAAGGATAGTCACCAAAACAGCCTTCTTGGATCTACAGTTAATGAAGGCTTCTCCCATTCCTCTCTGGTGACCTAGCTACAGTGATTTATATATTTTTCACCTGCACTCTGGACTACTGTAACTCTGTATTTGGGACAGAATATGAAATTCATGAAGAAGCTGCATCTTTTATGTCATATGACAGTGAGTTCCAAGATGATGAGGACATATGACATGGGTGTCCCAAAGATGCACTTGCTTCCCACTCAGTACTGTATCCACTTGAAGACTTTGATAATGACTCATAATGGGACAGGCCCACAATCGTAACAGAATATTTGACCTTAAAGCTGAAATAAAGTGAACAATTTCACCAGAAAAAAAGAACAGGAGTACTTGTGGCACCTTAGAGACTAACAAATTTATTTGAACATAAACTTCCGTGGGCTAAAACCCACTTCATTGGATGCATGCAGTGAAAAATACAGGAGGAAGATATATACACACAGAGAACATGAAACAATGGGTGTTACCATACACACTATAACGAGAGTGATCAGTTAAGGTGAGCTATTACCAGCAGGAGAGGGGGAAAAAAACTTTTTGTAGTGGTAATCAAAATGGCCCATTTTCCAGCAGTTAACAAGAAGGTGTGAGGAACCGTAGGGGGGGAAATAAACATGGGGAAATAGTTTTACTTTGTGTAATGACCCATCCACTCCCAGTCTTTATTCAAGCCTATTTTAATGGTGTCCAATTTGCAAATTAATTAATTAATTCAGACTGCTGAATTGGATGAAGTGGGTTTTAGCCCACGAAAGCTTATGCTCCAATAAATCTGTTAGTCTCTAAGGCTTGGTCTACACTAACCCCCCAATTCGAACTAAGGTACGCAACTTCAGCTACGTGAATAACGTAGCTGAAGTCGACGTACCTTAGTTCGAACTTACCGCGGTCCAGACGCGGCAGGCAGGCTCCCCCGTCGACTCCGCGTACTCCTCGCGCCAAGCAGGATTACCGGAGTCGACGGCGAGCACTTCTGGGTTCGATTTATCGCGTCCAGACAAGACGCGATAAATCGAACCCAGAAGTTCGATTGCCTGCCGCCGAACCAGCGCGGTAAGTATAGACAAGCCCTAAGGTGCCACAAGTACTCCTGTTCTTTTTGCGGATACAGACTAACACAGCTACCACTCTGAAATTTCACCCGAGTAGGGCATTAATAATTAAAGGTATCACTTCTCTATTTAGTTGCTGCCACAGCCAAGCAATCAGCTTAAAGCTTTGTCTGAGTTCAGGGCATTTGTGTGCTGTGGATTTTTGGAAGTTGTCCAGAATTGTATATGCGAATTGGGAAAGAGCTATGATGCCACTGAAAACAAGATGACATCAAAATTTATGCCAAGGTGCTTTTTTCACAGCATATTCTTCATGTTACCAAGCATGATGTTCAGGGAGAGTATCCCATCTGGATACCATTACCTGTAGGATGTGCAGCTTGTATGCATCTTCTGGAGGTTAGCTCCTAATGTTAAACAAAGGAAGCTGATCAAAACCAGCTGTAAAACATTTTCATAGTTCATATTTTATACAGTGGGTATTGAATTACCTTGCACATGACTTCATGTCTGAACAAGAAACAAGGTAAATCTTTTCCCTTTATTAAAATTAGTATAATATTGATTTTATAGTAAAACTAAGTTTAACTGTTTCCCTGCTTGGCACTAGAATTTAATGCTGCTGACATCACTATGTTTTTGGGTTTTTTTACATGCCACTGAGAAATAATTGTTCATTTATTGATGCAGTGTGCTACAATAAGGACATTTTAGGCACAGTCAAAATGTAAACATTGGATTGAAATACAATTTCTTGTTTAAAAGTGTGGCATTTATTAAATGCAAAAAGAGAGACTTGCCAGCTAAATGTGTAATGTTACTGACAATTAAATATATGATGTGAAATAGTTATATAAAATGATTGTAGTACTGCCCACTGAGGTATTAGGTTGAGTTAAGAATAAAGTTTGAGTCCCTAGTAAATACCAAAATTGCTGATTCTAGGTCAGTATTTATTGGTATGAGGGGAAAATGGCCTGATAAATTTCATAGAAAAGAAGGATTTGTGTCTCCCAGTTCTGACAGAGAAAGGTGTTATTTATGTATTCACAGTGAGAATGCAATTGTAATTCTACTGCTGTGAGTTGACTAGAGTGATATAGTTTCCTCCATTGGGGACCTTGCAGCATAGTTATTACCATGGTGATTTTAAATTATTTTCTAAAATAACCTATAAAGACATATGTATTTACAATAGTAAATATTATTTAAAGACCTAAGACACTAACACTCAAGATTTACCACTTAGTATCGTAAGCAGGAACTTCATAACTTTCTAAAGCTACAAATAACATGACTCAAACATACATATCAGAACAGAAAGTAGCAAACATTATTCTCTGAGAAAATATTTGCAATTCAACAAGTGTTTTGAGAACGATTAGCATTGTTGTTTATTTTAAATGTTCTCAGCTGGTGAAAACGAAGTGTTGCTCATAAATACCACACAGGCCAAATGACCAAGGGCACTTCTCATCTTTGGTATTCAGCACGTCTATCCAAAGCAGTTGTATCCACTATAAGTGCTTGGCTTTATTATTTTTTCCCTCAACATTTTGTAAAAATAGCAAGTGAAACAAATAGTTTGGTATGTGTACACAGTTATTATTTTCATTAGAAGAGTGTGGATCAGAGTAAAAATAATTTTCAAAACAGTAGAACACGAGGAGTTTTCATTTCATCCAATTAGTAGCCTGTTCCACTCAGAGAGATATCTGGTATCTTATTGACATGCTGAAAAGGCAATGAGCTGTTTTATCATTTGAAAATTAAGAAGACATTTCGTACCATACGAGTGAGATTTACAAAGTTTATCTTGCTATACTCCTTGGGACTGTATGTTTCAGCACTGATAATCAAGCTCATTAAGCGGTTGAGTTACATGAAGTACACAATAATGCTTCTTTCTAACATTCTAGCTCAAAACAAACTTTAGTGTATATTTTCTTTTGGTCACTGATGAGGAGTACTTCAACACCGGTGCCTCTATGATGGTATGTTACTGTATTAAATTGAGTTTCTGAACAGATGAAAAATTTGAATGCTTAGAAGCTCCAAAATGAAAGATTAATAAAACTGAGCAAATGATATTACTTATAAATACATAAATGGCAACATTCTCATCAGATACACATTGTAGATCTTGAGTCTGAAATTCTGCCCTATAACAACTGCCACTAAAATCTGCATTTGCCAACAGTAACCTTTATTTGGTTGATAAAGGTAATAGTATTAATGTGACAGACTTCTGTACGGCATGCAGTTAAGTACCGCATAACATTTTGATTAAGAAACTAGAATAATACAAAATTGATATGTTACCCATTAAATGGATTAAAAACTGGTTGACTGACAGGGCTAATGTAATCCTTAGATGCATAAACTGGGGAATCTTGAGTAAGAGTAGAGCGGTTTCATATCTCTGTATTTGGCACTGGTGCAACAGCTGCTGAAATACTGTCTCATTCTGGTGTCCATAATTCAAGAAGGAAGCTAATAAATAGCAGAAGAGCCATGAGAATGATTAAGGGATTGGAAAATGTACCTTATAGTGATAGACTCAGGGAGCTCAGTCTATTTTAACAAAGAGAAGGTTAAAGAGTGACTTGAATTATAGTCTATAAATACCTACATGGGGAATAAGTATTTGATAATGCTCTTGTCAATCTAGTGGACAAAGATATAAGAGGATCCAGTGGTTGGAAGTTGAAACTAGACAAATTTGGACTGGAAATAAGGTGTAAATTTTTACAGTAAAGGTAATTAATCACTGAAAGAATTTACCCAAGGTTGTGATGGTTCTCTATCACTGGTAATTGTTAAATCAAGATTGGATGTTTTCAAAAATGTACTCTAGTTCAAGCAGAAATTATTTTGGGGAAGTTCTCTGTCCTGTGCTATACAGAAGATCAGACTAGATGATCACAATGGTCCTTTCTGACCTTGGTATCTATGAATCTATAAACCATTCTGTGGTATCGAAGATTCCCATAACTTTTGCTCTAATCACAGAGAAAAACTAACTGTGGTAACAATTGACAAATATTGTCTTTTTAATTACTCTTGCAGTATGTGTGCTGATTTCCCATCAGTGTTAGTGGGAGTTCTATAAAACTGTGTTTCAAAACCAAGATCTGTTCTGCAGGTTTGAGAGTAAAAATTTGCCCGAAGGTTGAACCTGACCAGAAAGGCTTAGAAATAGGGAGCCTGGGGGAAGTGGTGAGCAAGCTGACTAGGGGAAGAGACTTATCAATGCATTTGCAACTGTGTGGATCCGCCAATAATACCACTCCACTAATGGTGGTCACTCATCAAATACTAAATTAAATGATCACAAGAATGGAGATCTTTTTATGGTCAAAAACTGCAAGTTGTGGCTGCTGTATGTGAACTTTGCTGTATTGCAGAGTGTACCATATGAAGTGCGAAGTTGCAAAGCTTACTTGACAATTTGTAATAAGAGTAACTTGCTTGACCCAGAGCTTAATACTGCTTCTTACAGTACATTATGATCATGTGAACAGAAGTGATGTGCTTTAGAACAGGAATCTCTGCTGTTTGCCAGACTAGGCTCCAAGCTAAATGCTAGATGAGAAATTGCTGTTACTTAGCTTGCTTACTTTGTAATTGCAAGTGTTTTGGGGATAGTGGTAGAGCTGTTTGTTTAAGAAAGTTGAAACACCTGCATATGGCACAGCACCTCTATTTTAACAACCCTATAGGTGCACATACAGCAAATTATCACCCAAATAAATCCCCTTCATTTGAAGTTGAATCCTTGCCAAACAAAATACTTAGCTGATAGAAAGCTGGTTGAGGGACAATTGATAACTCGGAATTTAACAAATCAGGTCAATGGATGTTTTTTCAAAGATGCTATGGTTATAACCTCATTAAAGGTGAATTCAGCTAAACAGATTAGCCCAGAATTAGTAAAGTTGGATTTGATAAATACTTGATGCATTCTAAAATAACTAAGATAGTTATCTTGGATTAAAATTGTTTTCATTATATATGTATGTATAACATAAACGTTGATTTCTGATTTATGGATTTAATACATTTCTTCATACATTGATCAGGTTTCCCTTCTTTGCTGAATTCTTTGAGAGGTATTTCAATTGGATTGTTTTTCTGAAATGTATGTTGGCTACGTTCCAGATAAATTGGTCCAAGAAATCTAGCAATGATGCCCAACGTGACCGTCAATCCAGAACTCATATGCAAACAATAATATATTAAATTCAGTGAATAAATACTTTTATCTAAAAAATTAAATAAAATCCATACAGGAACTAACAAGCTGTGTAGATAATATTAAGGACATCTCATGATTTTTCACTGATGAAATCCTTATCCTCCTGTATCTCCTCTCATCTCTGCCCATTGCACTCCCAGCCCATACATGCTTCCCTTGTCAATTTTCGCCATACCCTGTTTTGAGTCTAATTATCTAATTTAGGGCCTGATCCTTCAAGGTGCTGAGTGAATCCCACTTGATGAAGGTCAATGGGAATTTAGGGTTCTCAGTTCCTTATCTTAATGTACTTGGAATCTTACAAGATCGAACACTGAGATTCTAAATTCTTCAGGGCAAGGACCTGTCATTTTAGTTGTCTTTACAGCATGTCTGCCTCTCATAATCTAATTCTAATAACAGAAATACCAGAAAAATTGTCTGACAGTGAGACCATTTAGGTGAGAGAAACTTGCCCGCTGATTACAGTGTCTCTTTCATAATGAAATGACAACAGACTTCTTTCCCCTAGCTGCTGATCAATTATTTATTAATCAGTAGTGATCCTGAAGAAGAACCTGTACTCTGCCTTCTACAGTGCTCTGATAAACCATCAGCATGTGCATGATGTTTCATGAAGCACATTTTGGTAGCAGATAAAATACTGTGTATTCTGCCAGACTGCCAGTCATTCAGCATGACATGACAAGACACAGGTGTTTCTACACTAGAAAACTCAGTACTCATTTTTCAATAACAGTACAGACAAGGCTATGCTATACAAGTCTCATATAGATTGAGCCCCTGCTTAGAGCCAATGACAAGACCTGGATTCTGTGCTGGGCTTTGCTATTGACTAATGGTATGAGATCATGCAAATCACCTAGCCCCTGTGTGCCTCACATTCCCTGTCTGTAAAATGGGAATAAGGATACTTACAGCTTTGAGAGGTATGAATAAAAAGTACTATGTAAATGTTAACTATTAACTTTTATTCTTTTTCAAGTAAATCAAATAGGACAAAGGTCTGTGACTTTCAAAGAGGCATGAACGTTAAGCCTTAACATTCCTTTAAAGGTAACTTTTTGCATGTAATTTCCTAGGTTGTTAAAGAAGCAAACTGAAAAGACAAATTCTATCATGTGGACTCTTGGCTTCCATTTCAGACTCTGCTGAAGTGTGTGCTCTAATGCACAGACTCTTTACCCCTGCCCATCCCAAAGCCTTCTGGACCTTCCAACCTGTTCTTGTGCCAGTCACCTTTATCTGTTTCCCCCTCTGTTCCTCATCCTAGCCCCTCTCTCAGCAACAAATCACAGTCCTTATCCCACACTGCCAACCTCCCTCACATCAGTGGTCCCTAAACTTTTGAGGGTTGCACTCCCCTTGCCCCTGTCCATGCCCCCTACCCCCCGGATCCAGGTCTAGGAGTGGGGATGTGGCTCGGGGGAGTGGGGATGTGGACAAGGGTAAAGGGACAGAGGCTGGGGCCACAGCCAGGGATGGGTCCGGGTCTGGGTCTGAGAGTGGGGCTGGGGCCGAGGCTGGGGACGGGGCCAGGTGTGGGGATGGGAGCTGGGGGCAGGGCTGGAGCAGAGCTGGCCCAGGCCCCAGATGCCCCCCCCCCCAAAACGGTCCTGTGACCCCTATGGGGCCACGCCCCAGAGTTTGTGGACCTGTGCTCCACATCCTAGTCCCAGTCCTCCATCCCGCCCCTCTCCCAGCTGATCATTCCAATCTCCCTCTCCTCCTCCTCCCGAACCCTTGTGTCACAGTTCAGGGCAACTGCCCTTGTATTCCCCTTCTATGGTGCTGCAGGGGCATCCTCTCATAGGCTTCTGACTTCCCAGCCATCACCTCTCTTGGGTGGTTAACCGCATGTGTCTTCCTCCTGACCAGAGTATTTCTAGGCTGCACAGTTCCCTGACTACACTGTGAATTCCCCAGTAAAGATAGACTGCCTAAGCAGGACTGCTTTGCCTTCTCTTTAGAAACTGTAAACAGTGTAATTGGTGCTGTCAAGTTCCCACACAGCTCTTTCTAAGCAAGTGCATGTATTCTCAAGGTGAAAGCATTACAGAGAAAACATATTAAAAACAATAAAAGAACTTATACACATGCTAATAAGCTTTCCAGAAATCACCCCTGACTCCAGCAGGGCTTTGGCTGGTGAACAGTCCTTCACACAGAAGCACAAAAGCACTGCCCTGAATCTGAAAGTCACTCTTTTATCAAGTTTGGGCCCCTGGTCTGTTCCTCATGTAACAGGAGATCATCAGACAATGGCTTTCTCCTCAGGATCCAGTTTCAAAAGGATGGGTCCACAGGCGAGACATTGCCTACCCCTCCTTCCAAGTATTTCCTAGGAATCCCACTTAACTTTGTTTGTCTTGCACATTGTTTCAAAGAGTCCTTTGATGCTTGTAATGCTTTCCAAGGTTTACATTAGTCAGGTGTCCTTCTTAGAAACATTACATACAATTCCACAATAATATATAAACATTTACATTTTTAATACAATGAACTCCTAAGATACTTAAACTTAATTCAATAAGGTTAGTCCAGGATATTGCAGGAAATTGCCATATCTGTCACATCTTGTCTCAGTCTTCCCCTCTGGCAGGCCCCCTGAGGCATGACTCCTCATCCTTCTGCATTCCAATTAGGTGGCTTCCTTATTCTCCTCCATGCTGCTTGGGTGCCCGCAAGACGAACGCTGAGAACATAGGAAAGTCGGTCTCCCTGCTCTCCGGTTTCGTGCCCAACATTCCAACAGCCCCTGGCTTCCAAGAGAAGCAATTGCAGGGGAAGTGCTGCTCATCTCCTGCAGCCAGGGGCTGACACATGCTCAGTCACAAATGGAATCTGTGGAGAATTTGGCTGCCAAACTCATAACAAGTCTCTAATGAGCACACACAAACTGTAATATTCCAGAAGCTTGTAATTTAGCCAAATTTTGGCAGATTTCCACTTGGATGGCAAAACCCTCTAAATCAGGGGCGGCCTAAATCAAATACCTCCTGGAAAGCATGGAGTTTCTAGAGTTTCTCAACAAAACAATTGTAAGAATCTTTTTACTAAGGGTAAATAACAATTTCTCCCCCCTGAACTTGTCCTGAGACAATGTCCAGGCTTGACAATTTTTGCTGAAATTTGGAAAATGTCATCCCAAACATATACGCTTTGTCAAAATATAAGCTCCCCAAAACCTTAATTGTTGCCATCCCTAACTATGCTACCTACAATTTTAGGTCATGGTAGACGATCCCATCTGGGCTGTTAATACAAAAGGAGCCTCTAGTGAAATGATGATTTTAATATGATCTATTGCTAGAGGTGATAGAGACTCAGAGGAAAACAAGGTTTCAAAAGCCAAAGGTGGTAAAGGGCACAAAAAAGGCTTTGAGAAAACTTCTCCAGTTCATGTTAGTGGAGACAGGGATTGGGGAGCCCTTGTGCACTACTAGCGTTGGGAGCAAAATTGCAGAGCGTATGATTGATCACTGAGAGTGCTGCAGCAGTTAATGTGGGAGGACATCAAATGTGATTAGATGTGTGCCTCACTGAGTTAGCAGCATAAATTCCATTGTTCATTTCCTTCTACCCTTGGCTCTTTAAGCACTTCACCTAGGGCAGTTTATGGCAAGCTGGGAGTAAATTTACCCTGCACTAGCTAGTTGCATACTAAATGTTCATGTGGACCCTGTGGCTGAGCAGCAAAAATTCCCTACTGTGCTTTAATCTACTCTTGTTTCAAAGCAGGGTAGACAGGGTAGATCAAAGTGCACTAAGAAACTTTTAGCACCTGGCAACAGGGTCCACACAAACACTTAGGGTATGTCTACACTACAAGAGTAGTTCGATTTCACTTAAATCGAATATGTGGAATCGATATTACAAAGTCGAACGTGTGTGTCCACACTAAGGACAGTAATTCGACTTTGTGAGACTTTGTGAGTCCACACTAACGGGGCAAGCGTCGATATTGGAAGCGGTGCACTGTGGGCAGCTATCCCACAGTTCCCGCAGTCCCCGCTGCCCATTGGAATTCTGGGTCGAGCCCCAAATGCCTTCTGGGTAAAAAAATGTGTCGAGGGTGCTTTTGGGTACCTGTCGTCATCCATCCGTCACTCCCGCCCTCCCTCCCTCCCTGAAAGCGCCGGCGGGAAATCAGTTCGCGCACTTTTCTGATCAGTGACAGCGCGGACGCCACAGCAGTGCGAGCATGGATCCCGCTGCGACCATCGCTGCAGTTGTGGCCGTTCTCAACGCCTCACAGCTTCTCATCCACCTTTACCAGAGGCAGCTGCAGAGAAATCAGGAGAGGAGGCTACGGCACCACCGTGAGGGCCTGAAGTCGGAGAGTAGCTCAGAGCTCTCAGAAACCACGAGACCCTGCGCCCAGGACATCACGGTGGCAATGGGTCTTGTGGATATTGTGGAATGGCGATTCTGGGCCCTGGAAACAAGCACGGACTGGTGGGACCGCATAGTGCTTCAGGTCTGGGATGAATCCCAGTGGCTGCGAAACTTTCGCATGCGGAAGGGGACTTTCATCGAACTTTGTGATTTGCTGTCCCCTGCCCTGAAGCGCAAGGACACCCGGATGCGAGCAGCCCTGACTGTCCAGAAGCGAGTGGCCATAGCCCTCTGGAAGCTTGCAACGCCAGACAGCTACCGGTCAGTCGCGAACCACTTTGGTGTGGGCAAGTCTACCGTGGGGGTTGTTGTCATGCAAGTAGCCAAGGCAATCGTCAAGGTACTGCTATCAAAGGTAGTGACCCTGGGAAACGTGGAGCTCATCATAGATGGCTTTGCCGAGATGGGATTCCCAAACTGCGGTGGGGCTATAGATGGAACTCACATCCCTATCTTGGGACCGGACCACCAGGCCAGCCAGTACATCAACCGAAAGGGCTACTTTTCAATGGTGCTGCAAGCACTGGTGGACCACAGGGGACGTTTTACAAACATCAACGTCGGCTGGCCGGGCAAGGTTCATGACGCTCGCGTGTTCAGGAACTCTGGTCTGTTTAGACGGCTGCAGGAAGGTCTTTACTTCCCGGAGCACAAAATAAGTCTTGGGGATGTGGAGATGCCTACAGTGATCCTCGGGGACCCTGCATACCCGCTAATGCCCTGGCTCATGAAGCCCTATACTGGCGCCCTGGACTCACAGAAAGAACTGTTCAACTACCGTTTGAGCAAGTGCAGAATGGTGGTGGAGTGTGCCTTTGGCCGTCTCAAGGGGAGATGGAGAAGCTTACTCACTCGCTGTGATCTCAGCGAAACCAATATCCCCATTGTGATAGCTGCTTGCTGTGTGCTCCACAATCTGTGTGAGAGCAAGGGGGAGACCTTTATGGCGGGGTGGGAGGTTGAGGCAAATAGCCTGGCTGCTGATTACGCCCAGCCAGACAGCCGGGCGATTAGAAGATCCCAGCGGGACGCGCTGTGCATCAGGGAGGCTTTGAAAGCTAGGTTCCTGACTGAGCAGGGTCTCCAGTGACTGTTTAGTTTGTGGACACAGATGCTGAACCTGCCCCCGTTTCTTTACCCAGTTATTGTTGACTATCCTTCCAAGTGACATACCCCCTTCACCACCTTCCCAACAAATAAAATCTGTTCCGTTTTGTTAATGAACAACGTTGTCTTTCTTACTGTTTTCGCGGGAATGTTTTAAACCGGGGACGCAGACTGTGGCGGGGGGCGGGTTTAGTGTTCTGATGCAAATGATGCTTCTAAACTCCGGGAATGACAGGCTCCGCAGTGGTGGATTGGTTGTTTCAACGGAGCCTGCCAGCAGTCCTGGGCGGGACTGCGTGTATGTGTTGGCCAAGTGACTTTCTGGCAGGGGGCGGAGGGTTACAGACCCCCTGCTGCGTGGCTCTGTGATCCAGGATAAGGACCGCGGCATAAGATCTCTAACTGCCCTCCCCTGACACAAAGTCACAGAACAACCCCCCCGCCCCCCAGAACATGAAAACCACCTCCCAGACTGACCAGGGTAACTGGTGACTGCACTGTGTATGTGTCCTGATGCTGGACCTGCCCCCGCCTCTGTAGCCTGCTAAAGGTGACTGTCCTGTCCAATTACCAAACCCCTTCCCCCCCTTCAGACAGAATCTCGTCTAAAAGAAAATCTTGGAAACAGTACTTAACAGAAACAAATATTTTATTATGAACCGCACATGAAAAGGGAGGGGGGGAACTTGGACGGGGCCTTCTGTGAGATGGGTAGGAAAGGACTTTTCAAACTTTGTGGAATGAGAGCCTTCTAGTGCTATAGCAGTCTGCAGGGGTTGACTGAAAGTTTTAACGGCCCTTGCCGCCCCTCCTTCTTTGGACTTTGGGTGAGGGGGGTGTGGGACTTTGTGGCGGGGGAGGGCGGTTAGAGATAGACTGCAGCGGGGCTCTGTCCTCCTGCCTCCGGTCTTGCAGAACATCCACAAGGCGCCGGAGCGTCTCCGTTTGCTCCCTCATTAGTCCAAGCAGGGTTTGAGTAGCCTGCTGGTCTTCCTGACGCCACCTCTCCTCCCGTTCCATGACTGCTCGGTGCATTTGTGACAAGTTCTCCCTCCACTGTGTCTGCTGGGCTGCCTGCGCTCGTGAGCAGTCCATTAGTTCATAGAACATGTCCTCACGCGTCTTCTTCTTCCTCCTCCTAATCTGCGCTAGCCTCTGGGAGTGTGATGCCAGGCTGGGTTGGGAGACAGTCGCAGATGTGTCTGTGGGAATGGGAAAAAGGGAGTGAATTCCTGAGACAGATAAATGAAGTTGCTAACAAAGAACATAGTCTTTCTCTGTGAACAACACCATGCACTGCACCTTTCACATGCGCACTCAGGACAAGGTCGAATTTTCGGCCCTCGCCTTCAGTGCCTGGGGTCTTGCAGTTGCGATCTGAGAAGCGTGGCAGGACACCTCAACTTTTGTAGCAGGAAAACATGGTAAGCCGTAGACTTGTGGCAGCTTAAAACTTTAATAGTAGCACTGGGCTCCTTTCGCATTGAAAGCAATGCCACTCTCTGCTGGCAGCAATCAGGGAAGCATGAGCTCTGCCCCTGTCCCACCACCTCGCGGCTGTCCCAGGGAAAGATCCCTGTATGCTGCCCCTCTGCCGCCTCCACCGCGTGGCTGTAAAGCAGTCCCAATACTAACATTCCCCTCCCTAATTCAAAGCAGGGCGTCATGTGCGACATCACGCTGATGAGGATCTCGGAGAGCGACAGGGGACGGATGCTTCGGGAGAGCATGCAGAAACCAGGGCCGTATGCCGCCATGCTCTGCCGTGCTATGATCCCGGACTACTTGATAGAGTCATGGCGTGGGAACGTGTCGTACCACGGTGGACCTAACAAGATCGCCCTGCCAAGGAACCTGATGCACAGGCTTGAGCAGTACCTCCAGGAGAGCTATGCTGAGCTCTCCCATGAGGACTTTGTGTCAATTCCAGGACATATAGACCGTATTTTGGTGTAGCTGTACTGCAAGGGACTACAGAGTGGAGCGTCCTGTGGTTGCCTAATCATGAAAATCTGGACATTATTTGATTTTTTTTACATAGTTGGGACTAAATAGTTGCCTAAGGCAAAGAAATCATGAACACCCAATTGCTGATATTATTAATATTCCTGTTGTGTTATAAATAAAAGTTTATATGTTTAAATGAGTGAATGAAAACCCCATTGTTAACAATATAAATATTCCAGTTATGTTAAAAATAAATGTTTAGATGTTTAAAGCACTCACTGCTTGATCCTTCCCCTGATTCGGTGTCCGGGGTAACGGATGGGGATGGTTGGTAGGGGATCTCGGTAAGGGTGATGAAGAGCTCCTGGCTGTCGGGGAAATCAGCGGTGCAAGCGCTGTCGACTGCCTCGTCCTCCTCATCTCCTTCCTTATCTTCCCCGTCCGCTAACATTTCCGACGAGGAACCGGCCGTGGACAATATCCCATCCTCAGAGTCCACGGTCAGTGGTGGGGTAGTGGTGGCGGCCGCACCTAGGATGGAATGCAGTGCCTCGTAGAAACGGGATGTGTGGGGCTGGGATCCGGAGCGTCCGTTTGCCTCTTTGGTTTTTTGGTAGCCTTGTCTCAGCTCCTTGATTTTCACGCGGCACTGCGTTGCATCCCGGCTGTATCCTCTCTCTGCCATGGCTTTAGAGATCTTCTCGTAGATCTTTGCATTCCTTCTTTTGGAGCGCAGCTCTGAAAGCACGGACTCATCGCCCCACACAGCGATGAGATCCAAGACTTCCCAATCAGTCCATGCTGGGGCCCTCTTTCTATTAGATTGCACGGCCATCTCTGCTGGAGAGCTCTGCATCGTTGCCAGTGCTGCTGAGCTCGCCACGCTGTCCAAACAGGAAATGAGATTCAAACTGCCCAGACAGGAAAAGGAATTCAAATTTTCCCGGGGCTTTTCCTGTGTGGCTGGTCAGAGCATCCGAGCTCGAACTGCTGTCCAGAGCGTCAACAGAGTGGTGCACTGTGGGATAGCTCCCGGAGCTATTACCGTCGATTTCCATCCACACCTAGCCTAATTCGATATTGCCATTTCGAATTTAGCGCTACTCCTCTCGTTGGGGAGGAGTACAGAAGTCGAATTTAAGAGAGCTCTATGTCGAACTAAATAGCTTCGTGGTGTGGACGGGTGCAGGGTTAATTCGATGTAACGGCGCTAAATTCGACATAAACTCCTAGTGTAGACCAGGCCTTAGGCTTGGCCTACACTAGGAGTTTATGTCGGTTTAACTACGCTGCTTAAGGGTGTGGAAAATCTAGACCATTGAGCGACATAGTTATATCGCTCTAACCCCCTGTGTAGACAGCGCTATGTTCACGGAAGGGCTTCTGTCGACATAGCTACTGCCTCTGTGGGAGGTGGAGTACCTATGCCAACGGGTGAAGCTATCCTGTCTGTGTAGGTAGTGTCTTCACTAAGCGCTATATTGGTGGATCTGTGCTGCTTCCTCACTGTAAGTGTAGACAAGCCCTAGTGCATGGCACGCTAGTGCAGCGTAGACTTAAACCCCAGATTGTAGCGAACTAAATGTTCTTATAACAAGTCCCTAGAGAGTATCAGTGTGATGGGTGCTTGTGTTATGGGCTAAATAGATCATAGGCAATAATGCTCATATCTATATCTAAATAATTGTAATACAATGGTTGTATACTTGTCTCTAAACTTACTTGCTTGTTTTCTTTCCCCACGACGGTTCATCTCTCCGACAGTCTGCTCCCTCTATTTGTAGAATGTGAACTCTTTGGGAGAAGAAGTGTGCTGTCTTTTGTGTTTGTACAGCACCTAACACTTTACATGTGTACAACTAAAAACAAATATTATGATGCAAACTTCTACAGATCTCTTCATAAGGATAACAACATATCAGTAGCCATCTCATTGTTTGCATACACGGCTTCCCAACAGGCTTGCATTTAGCTTTATATCCCTTCTCGTTCACATGCAGTGAAGGCTTTTCTTTATAGAAAAATAGGAAAAAATTGCAGATTGAAAGTAGTCAATAGAGAGGAGAATCCACAAGGTCCCAGAACTGTAGAAGACTCTCCAGACCAGTATTCCATAGGGGTCTGAAAAAGTCTGAGGTGAAGATGTATAGAAACGCGGACCTGTGGGTACAGTTTGCTCACTGCATGTGTAAAACCGTTTGCTGGATTGTTGCTTTCTTCAATCTACCTAATTAAGAGGTAGTGAGATTTCTCTGATGGCACCCATTTGTATGTGGCACTCTGCATATTCATTTATTGAAAAACTCAGACTATAGTGAATGTTTTTGAAAAATCAAAACAGTACAACTCTATGCTCTTTCCTTTGTCCCTGCCATAAATGGGCCAAAAGTGGGATATATAATCCAAAACAGGTAATTTTTCAAAGTGCCATGTTTCACACAGCAGTTTAATTTGGCTGATAATGAGTTGTTAAGCAAGTATACGTATGTAGGACCACATGCTGGCTATTACAGAAACATAAAGCATACAGTAACTAGCAGTTTCTTTAAAACCCTGATCAGACCTTATAAAAGCTACAGGTGCAAAATAGCATGCCTCTGTACCAGCTCACATAGGAGAAAAAGGCAATTCCACCCTCAATGTAACAGAACAATTTTTTGAGCAGCACCCTGCCATTGAGTCTTTTGCAGTGCTGTAAGAGGGAGACTGAGTGCATTGTACTCATCAGAGGTACAAATCTGAACTAACACAGTTATAGTTTGTACATAAATTGGCAGGCAGAGAAGACCGTGACGCACAGGTTTCACTGCATCTACTCCAGCTAATATGCTTTACAAACAGAACTTCTGACTCTTTCCCTTCTTACTTTTGTGAGGTTCATTTGAAGGGAAGAGCTACTCACCCTTGGAATAACTTTTAGTTCTTTTATAAAGCGCTTCAAACTCTTCTCATATCCAGAAGCCCTGTCACTTCTAAAACCTATTATGAAGTATGGTCAGTTTTTTGTTTGTTTTTGTTTTTCCTTCAATGCTTTTTTTTCTCAGAGGAAATGCTCTATCCTGTTTCTTCTCTGGCCTCTCTGGTCACGCCTTCAATATCTCTTTCAGTGAATCCTTCGCTCCACCTTTCACTTTCTGTGGGCATCCCATAAAGCTCTGTTCTTACCCATTCCTCTTCTCCCTTGGTGGTCCATTCCCTGGGTGTCTTCATCAGCTCACACAACCTCAACTACCATCTCTATTCCAGTGACTTCTATACATGTCTCCACTCCTGACCTGTTACTCTCTGGCCATTCCTGCATTTGTGCCACTCTGACATCTCCTTATGGATGTCTTCGCATCAACTTAAGCTCAACAAGGCCAAAACCAAGATCCTCATCTTTCTTCCCTTCTCTGTCAGCATTGGATGATACCACCGTCCTCCCAGCTACTCAGGCCCTTAATCTGGGTGGCCCCTTCTCTAGACTTTTTTTCTAGGCCATGCCCAAATATTGCCAATGTTTCCTACATAACACTTCAGAGACAGTTTGTCCTGCTGCCAAAATTCTCATCCAGGCCCCTATCTTGACTAATGGAACCTTTTCATCCTTGCCCGTCTAAGGTGGGTTTTGCGCTCTTCTATGGGACCATTTATGGAGTAAGGTACTACTCAATATGAGTAGGTGTATCAGAATTTAACACATTAGCTGTTAAATAATTGCCTTCAGTGATAATTTCACTAAGACAGTGAAAATTGCAATATCATCTTTAAATTTTTCATTTCCTGACTTTTGTGGCTTTATATTTGCAGACTTAATATTGTGTCAAGTTAACTTTTTGCATTTAACTTTCTAGTTCTAAAGAAAATGATGAAATAGATAAAAATGAAAATTTGGAAGAAACATTTTAAAGTGCATGAATGAAGCCTTTAGTTTAGTCGCTAGTAACATACTAAATTTAACATTTTTTCAAACTTATCTGATGACTCCTTACTGAGGACTAGAGATAAACAAGGTTAGAATTTCAGTATCAAACATTTGAGTCAGTACATCAAACATTGTGTAGAAAGAATAGTAAATATGGCAGGCGACCAGCTTGGCTTAACAGTGAAATCTTTGCTGACCTTAAACACAAAAAAGAAGTTTACAAGAAGTGGAAGAGTGAACAAATGACCAGGGAGGAGTATAAAAATATCACTCAGGCATGCAAGAGTGAAATCAGGAAGGCCAAATCGCACTTAGAGTTGCAGCTAGCAAGAGATGTTAAGAGTAACAAGAAGGGTTTCTTCAGGTATGTTAGCAACAAGAAGAAAGTCAAGGAAAGTGTGGGCCCCTTACTGAATGAGGGAGGCAACCTAGTAACAGAGGATGTGGAAAAAGCTAATGTATTCAATGCTTTTTTTGCCTCTGTCTTCACAAACAAGGTCAGCTCCCAGACTGCTGGACTGGGCAGCACAGTATGGGGAGGAGGTGACTAGCCCTCCGTGGAGAAAGAAGAGGTTCGGGACTATTTAGAAAAACTGGATGAGCACAAATCGATGGGGCCGGATGCGCTGCATCCGAGGGTGCTAAAGGAGTTGGCAGATGTGATTGCGGAGTCATTGGCCATCATCTTTGAAAACTCATGGCGATCGGGGGAGGTCCCGGATGACTGGAAAAAGGCTAATGTAGTGCCCATCTTTAAAAAAGGGAAGAAGGAGGATCCGGGGAACTACAGGCCAGTCAGCCTCACCTCAGTCCCTGGAAAAACATGGAGCAGGTCCTCAAGGAATCAATTATGAAACACTTAGAGGAGAGGAAAGTGATCAGGAACAGTCAGCATGGATTCACCAAGGGGAAGTCGTGCCTGACTAACCTAATTGCCTTCTATGAGGAGATAACTGGCTCTGTGGATGAGGGGAAAGCAGTGGACGTGTTATTCCTTGACTTTAGCAAAGCTTTTGATACGGTCTCCCACAGTATTCTTGCCGCCAAGTTAAAGAAGTATGGGCTAGATGAATGGACTGTAAGGCGGATAGAAAGCTGGCTAAATCGTCGGGCTCAACGGGTAGTGATCAGTGGCTCCATGTCTAGTTGGCAGCTGGTTTCAAGCGGAGTGCCCCAAGGGTCGGTCCTGGGGCCGGTTTTGTTTAATATCTTTATTAATGATCTGGAGGATGGTGTGGACTGCACTCTCAGCAATTTTGCAGATGACACTAAACTGGGAGGCGTGGTAGATACACTGGAGGGTAGGGATCGGATACAGAGGGACCTAGATAAATTAGAGGATTGGGCCAAAAGAAACCTGATGGGCTGTATAAGTAGGGGCATTGCCAGCAGATCAAGGAACGTGATCGTTCCCCTTTATTCGACATTGGTGAGGCCTCATCTGGAGTACTGTGTCCAGAAGGATGTGGAAAAATTGGAAAGAGTCCAGCGGAGGGCAACAAAAATGATTAGGAGTCTGGAGCACATGACTTATGAGGAGAGGCTGAGGGAACTGGGATTGTTTAGTCTCCAGAAGAGAAGAATGAGGGGGGATTTGATAGCTGCTTTCAACTACCTGAAGGGGGGTTCCAAAGAGGATGGAGCTCGGCTGTTCTCAGTGGTGGCAGATGACAGAACAAGGAGCAATGGTCTTAAGTTGTAGTGGGGGGTCTAGGTTGGATATTAGGAAACACTATTTCACTAGGAGGGTGGTGAAGCACTGGAATGCTTTACCTAGGGAGGTGGTGGAATCTCCTTCCTTGGAGGTTTTTAAGGCCCGGCTTGGCAAAGCCCTGGCTGGGATGATTTAGTTGGGAATTGGTCCTGCTTTGAGCAGGGGGTTGGACTAGATGACCTCCTGAGGTCCCTTCCAACCCTGATATTCTATGATTCTATGATTCTTAAATGTATTTTTAAAATGTGAAAAATGTTTTTCTTTCCATCTGGGATAACTTGAAAATGGCTGAGTGAATTTTCCTTAACTTTTCAAAATCAAATCCATCTTTTGAGTTAGAGCAGGCATACAATGTTTCAGTACACAATATGATTTTTTCAGAAAGTTATAAGCAAGTGAAAACAGGGTTTATAATGAAAGTTGCTTAAAAACTTCTCTACAGCATTCACAGTAATCTATTTCAAAAGGTAAACAAACTATTTTAGAATTGGTTGCTATATACACATAAAGCAAATGTTTCTACTAACTCTCTGGCAAGGGAGTTACTAACTAAATTGCCATATGAACCCTGTCAAATATTGGTTTTGTTGTTGTTGAGTTGTTGTTTTGTTTTTTTAAACCATGGGTTTGGGATGATTGTGAACGTGTTTCATGTTTTACTAACCAATGTTTATACCAGTGTCACAGATTATATTGCGTAAACATTTTTGTAAAATTGTAAGGCGTGTAAAACACTTTTGGGATCGAATATCTGCGCTTGTAAGAAAAGAAAGAGTAGCTATACTAGAAAGTTGAAGAACTATATTTATCCAAGGTGAGGTACAAGTGCAGTTGGCTAAAATATGAAATTTTCCCCACTGCCTCACCAGTGACCTCAACCTTGGCTTGGATTTTAGAGATAATTAAAGCTGTACTAGTCTTTTCCTGAGCCAGGCTGCCAATGATGTCAAATTGCAGTGAATTATGTATGGGGAAGGGGTTTGTGATGTGGATGGCAGCTAAACATCAGAAACTGATTTAGTTTAGTACTTCAGATTAGATTAGAGTTGTGGGCCCAGAGGTGAACGTGAAGTGTGCTAGTAAGAGTGGCCTTAATCTTTCTCATAGTTTGAACAGCTACTGATGCAGGAGGTTAAAACATGGCTGAGAATAGATGCTGAAGTAGACGATCATAAAAATAGTTTGAAATATGAGTATTTTGTTTGAATACCTTCCCATTAAAGTAAACATAAGTTTGCCTCTCTCTCTCTTTTCAGAGAAACAGTCTAAACGGTATAAAACATCACAAGCCTTGCTTAGATCGGTTAAGTACATACACCTGGTATTAGCATAGTTTCATTAAAATGAGGGAATGTAATTAAAATATAGAGCAGCTTTTCAAACACTTTGTGACACCAGGAGTACAAAAATTGTTCCTGGAGTAAAACAAAATACATTTTCACCAGAAATAACAGCCACATGCAGTAATTATACCAAGATTACCTATATCAAATGGGAATCTTGAGTCCCATTCCTACAAAGCACTTGCTTAGCTATAAGCACAGGGGTAGTTCTGTTGAAACCAAAGGGACTGCTCATGTGCTAAGTGTTAAGCATGTGGTGAAGTACTTTGGTAGATTGAGCCCTTAGTCCTTTATGACATGACTCTAAAAACCTTGAAAAAAAGAGCAGTACCTAAAAATGATTGAACATATAGTCGTCTTTTAGTATCCTGTAGCTACTCTATCCTGTGCCAGGGTAAAAGGGAACAATGAAAATAAATAAATATCTACAGGCAGTCCTCGACTTTACGGCGTTCGAGTTACGATGAACGGCACTTACGATGCTTCTACATTGACACCCTGATTCGACTTACGACTATAGGTTTTCGAGTTTCTGACGCTCAGTCCCGCAATGGAATAGATTGTGGTTCCGAGTTCCGATGTTCCGACTTACAACGCAATTGTAAGGAACCAATAGTGTCGTAAGTCCGAGGACTGCCTGTATCTCTGCCAAGGCTAAATTCTTGCCCTCATATACACAAGCAGAGCTATACTGAAGTCAGCAATGCCACTATTTTCACTGAACTGACACTCAGGGATATCAGTAGAAGTTGTACAAGCATATTTGATGGCAGAATTTGGTACTAAATTTCTAATTATAATGTAAACAGTTATGACTGTAATTACTAATTTAAGCACTAGTCTGTAGTCCCTGCAATACACCATCATTTTCACTTTATAGGAAAAAGCCATTGAAAAATATGGCAATAGGAATATTCAGGGTGGTACATAGGTCCTTGAAGGGCACAAATCCATTGAAGGCAAAATAAATTCATACATTTTAATGCCAGAAGGGACCATTAGATCAGTGGTTTCTAGTAAGGCAGCCCACCAACTACGTTTTGCCTTTTTTTGTGACCCACCCATGGTCCAAATTCAGGAGGGCTGAGGATGCAAAATCATAGGCCAGTGTTGTTGTCATCCTCCATTGCCAGTGCCGCCTCCGCCCCGCACTGCAACTATAATCCCAGTCTGGTGTGGAGGGAGGTGAGCAGGTGGTCATAAAAGCAAACCCGCCCTGCACTCACCCCATAGCGGAGGCTCCTGTTCTGCAGGACTAAGTCTGGCTCCCCACATTGGGCATTGTGACCTGGTGCACAGTGTCGCAACACCACTCAGGTTTGGCTCAACCACTTCTCCGACATGACAAAGGGGTGGCCAGGCCAGATTTGAGTGAATGGCGTTCTGACTGATAAAGGGGTGAGCAGGCCAGTGGCAAGATGACCCTGTATGCCAAGTTGCAATATCTGAGTGGGGGCCAGGCCCAGTCCAGTAGGTTAGGAGCTGCCACTGCGGGGTGAGTGTGGGGTAGGCTCCCTTACTCTGCAACCTTCCTTCCCTAGTTTGGAAACACTGTGTCACAGCTCAGGGCACCTATATTCCCCCTCAATGGTCCAGCAAGGACACCCAGTCTAGACTTCCAATTCCTCAGCTATCACTTCTCTTGTGTGGAGACCCGCGTCTCTCTACCTCCTGACTGGGGTTTTTTGAGGCTGCACTGTTCCCTGCTTACATTGAGATATCCCCAGCAAGCCAGACTGCCTAACCAGGCCAGCATCTGTGCTTTGAAGGCTATGAACAATGTAATTGCCCACCATTATAAGTTACTACACAGCTCTTTCTAAGCAAGCACATTTATTCTCATGGTGAAAGCATTGCAGTAAAACAATAAAAGAATCTACATGGATGCCAGTAAGCTTCCAGAGATCATCAAGCTCCAGCAGTGCTCTGGTAGGAGTCAGTCCTTCAAACCCCACCTAGGGTTTTCTTCTGTGGTTACAAGTTCATAACAGCGTCAGCTCAGAACAAGCACACTGACTGCACAGATGAGCCTGTTTCTTTATACAGCTTGGGCTTTGATTTCCAACCTTCAGGAATGGTAATCAACAGACCATGGTTTTTTCCTCAGGGCGTAACTTCAAAAGCTTGGGTTTTTGAATAACCAGAGGAGGGTATCTCCCCCTAGGTATGTATCCCAGTAATTCCACTTCATGCATATTGTCCCAAAAGATCATTTTGCCACATTGTTCAATAGAGTCCTTGATCAGCCAGGCCTACACTAATTTGTGGCCTTTGCATTTAAGACAATGGACTGCAAAGTTATTTAAACTTAATTCAATACAGTTTTTCAGGGGTATTGTAGGAAATTTCCATATCTGTCACACACTGCATTAGCACACTTAGTCTGACCTCTTGTATAACACATGTCCAAAGATTTCACCCTGTTATCTAAAGCATATCTTCCAGAAAATCATCCAGTCTTTATTAAAAGACATCAAAAGATGGAGACTCTGCCACTTCCCTTGGTGCTTATATTCTTACAGCATTAAAAGCATGGATTCACTAAACGTCAGGAGGTATTGTTGAATCTGACATTCTATTGAGCAGTGTGGCTGAGTGGCTAGTGCACTGGACTGGGACCTGTCTTCTATTCTTTGCTCTGCTGCCCATTGGTTGCATGATCTTAGGCAAGTTATTTCATTGTTCTGTGCCTTGGTTTTCTCATCTCTAAAATGGGCATAATGATACTGACCTCCTTTGTAAAGTGTTTTGAGATCAACTGATAAAAAGACATATATATGAGTATTATTATTATTCATCATTATACATAGAGTGTGAGATTTCTTGGGGGTTAGTGACCTGAAGCCTCAGTCTCATCAGCCTTTGCCATTAATCCAACTTCAAATCTTTAATACCCAGGGTTTTTCTAATAAATAGCATGCAAAAGGGGGGAGGGGCAGAAAGACTGCCTACATTGCTACTTTCTCATGAGATAAAAATATTCTTTTTTCATATACTGGTATAGTAAGAATTATGTAACAACTTATTTCAAACTAGATTCTAAAAATTCTAGAACCCATTTTAGATCAGTAGATGTATAAAATGACCTCTGGTCTGCAAAAAAAAAAAAAAAAAAAAATCGTTTACACTGTTCAATTTAAAAGGCCTAAATTCTGAATGTCCTTACTCTGTCAAAACTCCAGTTATACTAGAGAGACAAGTTGGGTGAGGTAATATATTTTATTGGACCAATTTCTGTTGGTGAGAGAGACATACTTTCAAGCCACACAGAGCTCTTCTTTAGGTCACACTGCATAAAACTCCAGTTCGGTCTTTAGGATATAGCCCATAGAGTTTTAAGGAAGAAAAGTGAACTTGCTGAAAATATAAAGTTAGCAGCGAGCTAGAAACTGAACCACTTTGCTGCAGCATGTGGCTAAGTATACAAAGCAGAGATGCTCACATCTGTAATGAATAAGTTTTTTTCCCTAAATGAAGCTCAAACATATATTAGTGCAGCCTATTTATCTGAATGAACCAAGACTGCAAATAATTAAGGACTCTATTCTGGGAATACTTACACCCTCATAGAAGGCTGATTTTCATTCAAGTTCTTTCAAAAGAAACCCCAACCCCAATAACCCTGCTCAACTCATTTTACACACAACTACCATTCATCAGCCTGGATTACTTGCTGCAAATGAACCAGTTATTATTTACTGAAGGAGTAAGCAAATTCCATCTTGTCCTCCTCCTTGTTTAGTGTACATATGGGACCGTTGGGAGGGTTAATAAGGCGGTATGGACTCCGTTTCTCTATCTCAGTGTTTTTCAACCTGTGGTGTGTGGACCCCTGGGGATCCAAAGACTATGTCTAAGATTTCCAGAGGGGTCCACACCTCTATTTGAAATTTTTGAGGGGTCTGCAAACGAAAAAGGGTTTAGAGCAGTGGTTTTATCTCATCCATCGTAGGCTATGGTGTTGCATGCTGCACACAGTGATTGATAGAGACTAGGGCATGGAATAGAGCAGGCTAATTGAGGTGATGAAGGTAGTTTGGGGCAATAACCCCAAGATGTGGTGAGGTTTATCTGCCTTTGACTGAGAGAATGTGCGCACTGTTGGTTTTAAGGTTACTAGAGTTGGGAATGTTTTGGATCCCCACCGGCTGATGATAATCATAGAATTATAGAAACATAGGGCTGGAAGGAATCGCAAGAGGTCCTCTAATCCATCTCCCTATACTGAGACAGGACCAAGTATACCTAGACTATCTGTGACAGATATTTGTCAAACCTGTTCTTAAAAACCTCCAGTGACAGCAGTTCCACAACCAACCTTGGTAACCTGTTCCAGAGCTTAGCTATCCTTATATTTAGAAAGTTTTTCCTAATATCTTATCTAAATCTCCCTTCTTGTTTTACCTTCGGTGAACATGGAGAACAATTGATCACTGTCCTTTTTAGAACAGCCCTTAACATATTTGAAGACTGTTACCAGTTTCCCCCTTATTCTTGTTTTTTCAAGACTAAACACAACCAGTTTTTTTTTAACCTTTCCTTGTTGCTCTTCTCTGGTGTCCAGAACTGGACACAATACGTCTGAGGCCTCACCAGTGCTGAGTAGAATGGGGCAGTTATCTCCTATGTCTTAATAAGAAGCAACGTCTGGAACTTAAAACCAGACATATTCAAATTAGAAGTGAGGGACACATTTTTAACAGGGAGGGTAATTAACATTGGAACCAAGTACCAAGGGAAGTGGTGGATTCTCTATCTTTTGATGTCTTCAAATCAAGACCGGATACCTTTCTGGAAGATACACTTTAGTCAAACTCAAGTTTTTTTTGGCTCAGGGCAAGGGTAGTGGGTGACATTCTATAGCCTGTGTTACACAGGAGGTCAGACTAGATGATCTGATCACAGAATCATATGACTGGAAGGGACCTCGATAGGTCATCTAGTTGAGTCCCCTGCACTCATGGCAGGACTAAGTATTATCTAGACCATTCCTGACAGGTGTTTGTCTAACCTGCTCTTAAACATCTCCAATGATGGATATTCTACAACAGCCCTACGCAGTTTATTCCAGTGCTTAACCACCCTGACAATCAGGAAATTTTTCCTAATGACCAACCTAAACCTCCCTTGCTGTAATTAAACCCCATTGCTTCTTGTCCTATTCTCGGAGGTTAAGAAGAACAATTCTTGGTCCTTCTTGGCCTTAAAATCTAAGAATCTAAGAATTCCTTCTAAAAATAAGATAACTAAACCTATGTAAAGAATGTTAAGTTTACAAAGTCAAGCACTCAGAATTAAGTTTGCACTAGCGGAGCCCTTATAAATAATAGTTTTTATGTACATTTGTCGTATTCTAATTTTTTGTTTTGTAATTGTATAAATAAATATCAACTTTGCCCATTTGCCCCTGACCGTGACCACAATACTTTGGTTGATTTCTTACGAGCGCAAGGGGCTCTCCAGAGTGGATTTGAAGGAGGACAGGTTAGTAGCCTTAACAAACATCAGTTCAGAAAGGGCAGTTTGGGCATAAGGGTTGGCACAGAAGAAAGCTCGAAGACATTTGTGGAAGGAACAGATAAGTGGGTGGTCATGGCTGGTGGTGGTGGTGTTGGAGAAGCGGCAGAGTGATGTGATAAGAGACATACATGAGCAGGGGCATGGTTGTGATTGATTTAATAAAATGATAGGAATAACATGTAAATATTCAGTTAACCTTCACAGTATTTTCAGGTTTTTGTTATGAATATGTGAGACTGCAACTCACAAATTAAAGCCCCAAAGTGTCTGTCCGGGCAGGTGGCCCCCTACGCCCGCTCAGCGTCCCACTGAATTAAAAGCGCTTCCTTGTGGGTGTAAGGGTCTGCGTGTGCAAATCTCTTTCCAGGGCCAGGTCTGAAGCTGCCAACTAGTGACTGTGTTGATATTGTTTACTCTACAACCTCTTAGTCTTGTATTAGAATGACTGATATTATTTGTAACACTTTGTGGAGGTTTGAAGGCTGCTGTTGGTTTTTAGTTTGAGTTACCGAGAAATATGTGGTATTATATTATACAATAAGCGGACCAGCCTCCTAAATTAGAAGATAAATACATTGGGCACAGTTTTTATGGATCACCATCATGTTTACCATCTTGTAAATCACCATCATGTTTCATAGTTCTAGGCACTGGAAAATATTTGTGATCTTTAATCAAGAGTACATAATTTTTAGATACTGAAGGCTGAGGCAAAGCTCAGAAGTGGTACTTTTTTTCTTAGTTCTGCATTGTCCTGTATATCTCTCTTATTAGCTTAGAGAAGAGTTGCTAGTAGTGAGGGAGAGATGTTTTGTGGTTTAAACACAGGAGTGGGAGTTTGGATTCTTTGATTCCATTCTTGATTTTGGCAATGGCCTGCTGTTTATAATTTGTAAATCTCTTCCTCATTTTGCCCTTCTGTAAAATGGATGTACAGCAGATCTCAACTACTGGACTTAGTTTTGCCACAATAAATAAATGAATCTTAAAAAAAAAACCTAAAACCCGAACTTACCTTAAACCCTGCAACGCTGTGCATGAGGGGCATTGGTGGGATATAAATTTAATTTGCGAAGCATGCAAACCCTATGGTGATGCAAAGGGTATAAATACTTAAACAGATTATGGCTCACTCCTTTTTTACAGGATTCATTATAATGTGTAAAATGTTGTAATCCCTTGTGGTTTAGGGAGCACGGCCCCTTTAAAACCTCATCCTGAAGGAGAGAATGTGCTGGTTGTTCCAGAGTAGGGAGGTCGAGAGAGAGAGGGACAGGTCTGTGTCTGTAGCTCCAGACAAGAGGGCCTCATGTAGCAAAGCAGCCAGGAACGAGCCCAAAGCCCTGCAGGGACAGAGCAGCCAAACAGGGATGTCCCAGGTCAGGAGCAAGGAGGAACACTGTGCCAAGAAGGACTCATGTAAGACAAACCAGAACCAGCCCCAGTATCACTGGAGCCCAGAACTGTATAGGGCTGTGAGTACTGAGGCTTTTGACTTTGCATTGGGAATAAGGAGGAAGGCTGTAGCTAGTTAAGTGGGGAGGTTGTTACCCTGTGGGTTTGTGGAAAGTGGCAGAAGAGGACATCAGGAGAGTTTTTGTTGGGGAAAGTTTCATGGTGCTGAAGACAACCAGGAGCACCAAAGACTCACTTCTAGACTGGAACTCTGCCCAGGATTCCTGAACTCTGAGTCTAGAGGCATTGCTCAGCACCTATCCTTTTATATTGTGGTACCACTGAGCCTGTAGGTTCTCATGTTGGATGTTGTCATGTTTTACTCCTCCCCCATCTTTTCCTCTTGTTTTTTTCTCCATTCACCCCTCTGTAAATAAATATTTCCCTTTCGTGTGTGTGTGTGCGCGCGTGCGCTCCTGGGCGGTTTGGAACAGGTGCCCCGGGGTGGAAGAGAGTTTCCATGCTGTGTTCCTGTGTGCCTTTTCTTGGCTGGAGCTGCCTCATAGAGTGGTCTCCATCTTGGCCATGAGGGCACTATAGTTTTAATGTTTTGAAATCTGCAGGTGAAAGATACGAGTGCAAAGTATGGTTATTAAAATAGTACGGGATATTATCACACAGGGACTTGAAACTTACATGCAGTTGCTTTTAAGTAATTCATTATTATGTTTTACTTAAAGGAAGATTATATATGAAGTGCAATTACACTTTAATATATTTTTCAGTTTTGAGAAATATTAGCGGTCCAGCAGTATTCCTCCTTTCCAATATAGGGAATGCCTCTCAAACTGGTAAAATCTTTCAAAACATATGCAACTTTTTAAGTGCAGCCATGGTATGGAGTATTATTTATTTCTTATTGTAGGAATCCCTTGGAAGCAAAGTTTTATCCTTTAGTAGATGAAATGCTTTTAAAAACTAAATACTACATGGTGTATTTAAAGAGCAAAAAAGTTTTTAGTGGGAAATTCTGTGCTCATATTCCGGAGAAACTACACTCAAGTCAATGATATAAGGGACCATAGAATTTGGCTTGTGCTCTCTCAGTTGCGGGGTCTATGCCAGACGCAAAGTGATCTATGGCAGTATCATAGAATGCCACTTATCTTTCCATTATTGTTTTAAAATTCCATATTTTCCTTCTGCCAAGAATATAATCCAAAGAGAGAAAAAGTTAAAGCAATTTATTTCCTAACAGTTGTATTAAATTTGGAAGATCTAGTAAATGTTACTCACGCATAGTTAAGGCAAATCCTGCATGGCTAATAAAATTTTGGTTGTAATAGCCAGACAAATTTTGGAGGTTTCATAGTAAACAAACTAAAACAGTCTTCAACACAGAAAATTAAAAAGGCAAACTAATATAGAAACTGTTGTACAGTTGTGAGCCTTTCTTCAAGTTGTAGGAGAATATTGAATGAAGGTAGTTTTTTCCAAACATTGAAAGGGTCTTCTGGCAGAAATGCTGGTTTTTATTTTCCACTTTCAACAGATATTTTGGTTTACATTTTTAGAGTGCATTTTGCAGTCTTCCATGCCTCCATAAAGAGGTCCCCTGACCTCCCTAGTAGTTTGATTTGAACTGTTTGGATAATTTGAATCCATACATTTAAACTGTCTTCTACTCAAAAGGAAGTGTAGTAATTTATTCTTTTAGGGATGTTGTGACTTGAACACTCCCTTCTTTTCCTGTTGCTTGATCCAATGTAATTAAATAATAGATTTCATTTCATAACTTTGCAGTAGCAATAAAGAGGAAATTATGTTCAGCAGGCTTGTTTATTTTTTTTCTGTGCCCTTTCACAGCTTAAAAGTGATCCTTTTTCTCTGTGCTAAGGTGATGTGAAACAGCCCATTCAAATCAATGTCCTTGGGAAATGAATGCTAATTGAAGAATGCACATTAAATAAGACTTGGAATTCTGTGCCATTTTTCATGTACAAATATGTGTTGTTCAAAGTTCACGTTTATGCTACTTTGCATTTCTTTCTACCCTCTTCATTTGACCTGCATTTCTCTATCTTCTCCTTTACTGTTCTTCATCCACCCATTAAAAATCCTATTCTGACCTTTCATGCTCTTATACTACTCACAACACAGTTCTTTGAACATTTAAAAAAAAATCACTTCAATATGATGCCTGCATCTGTGTTGGTCAGGTGGTTGGAAAACAAAACAAATGTTCTTGCACAATTTCCCAGTTTGCATTTAAAAAAAATTCTGGGACTGGTGGGAAAACAGAAAAATTTTCCACAAATTTTCATCTGTTTATTTTTCTGATTTTCATCAAAATTTTACCTGGTTGGAAAATTTCTGGCCAACATTTTCCCTACCCCATATTACACTTATATGGGCACTCACCCATGTATCTTGACAGTTGTGTCTCCATCTGAGTTAATTGGTAAGATATTTAGGTACTTGAGGAATCTTGTTGACTTATGTTTTTGAAGCTGTTGATTAAATTTTTATCTTAAATATCCAAAATATTAAAATTATATTCATGATTATCTTTTACAGTAGTACATGTAGGCCCCACTGAGATACAGGGCCCTGTTGTGAGAGGTATTATATACATGAGTAATAAGACTGTTCCTGCCACAGAGAATCAATAGTCACAATCAACAGTGTTGCTATTGCTATTGCTCACAATTCAGCTTTTATTTGTTAAATATTACTCATGCTGAAATTAACAGGAGATTTTGTGACTTAGGAGAAGATGTCTTTAAATATTTCCAGTGGGGAGGAATCTATTTTCCCTAAATCATATTTATATCCTGTACATATTCTGATCATGTCTTCTTTACAAATTGAAATAGTTTCCCACAGTAGTATGAATAAAGATTGAATGGCAGATTGAAGGGTTTTTTTGGTGACTACGACTACCAAATCATATATTATTTTAACTATATGTTATATTGGTAAAAACAGAATGCTGGAACTAAATGTTTTGTGCATTCCTTATTCTAACTTTGTTTGCATGCTGTTTATATTGATTTTCGAATGGATCATTTTTTATGTCTTTTGTAACTATATTTACCATGAAAACATATTGTTAATTTGTATTAGTTACTATAGTTATTACTCAATACTCTGTAATGCTATTTTTTTTAAAAAGTCTCCAAAAGTATTGAGCAGTTGGTGAACTTCAGTATTTGTATGATTGTCAAACACTGTAGAATTTACATTTGCTCCACTTAGTGCTGCCACAATAAATTTGAATCAAATTTTGGTACGTAACAGATACTTGTATCACTTAAACTAACCAGTTGTTTGCTTTCATTTCTGTTTTATGGTTTGCTGGTGTTATGTAAAGAACTCTATAGTACTCAGCTACACAAATCAGATGTGCACTCAAAAACTTGGATTCCTCCTGTTTCTTGGTGTGAACAATCTTTAACGGATATGGTGTAATTTGGGAGCGCAAATACAAAATTAGGCAGTTGAAACTTATCCTACTGAAACATGATATTGCTAAAAAAAAGCCTATTTCTTTTTGTTTGAATAATTAGGCTGGTCAAGGAGCCAATTAGTGCACCCAGAGGTAAAAAGATTTTTTTTTATGCTAGTTTCATATAGAAAATGTTTTAGATAAATTCAGTTTGGGGATAATTCTCAAGAAAGCAGGATTGTTGTTTTTTCCCCTATTCATATATATATGTCTGTGTGTCTGTGTGTGTGTTTAAAATAGGGTGTGAATTTCACACTCAGAATATGTGATATTGATGTTTAGTTTTCTTTTGGCTGTTGGATAAGATTTTCAAAAGCACCTAAGTCACTTAAGGGAGTAAGTTCCACTGAAACTCAAACCCAGCCTTTCCATCTCTTCATTTTTTATCTTCCCTATTAAAGAAGAGAACAATAATAATAAAAAACATATGGAAGAGAAGGAGCCCTCAACACTCCAGTTCTCGGTGATTGATAACATAAAGAATCTTCAAATCTTGGCATATTTATCATGATCATAGGGCACAATTCTTTTTAAATGCCACAAGATCCTTCATTCAGTCCTGCAGCCCACCTTTCTCTATTCAGTTCTAATTAGATTCTAATACCAAATTAGAAATTAAAGCTCTTTCTTTCCAGGAATCAAAAATAATTTTCTTTTGATTCTGGGTCTGGGTGAGCCTTTGTGCCCCTTAAGTTGGGTCAGGCTACTAAGTCATTGGCCCAGTTCTTGCTACTCCAGGCTTGGGGCCTCAGGAGCAGATAGCTTGCCTGATGTCCTGTTTCCTCTCCTTTATGTACCTTCATATTGCAAATGAGGTTTTGAAAATTCAGACCCTCCATGTGATAGGCTGAAAGAAGACCCCCTTTGTGCAATAGTGGTTTCCAATAATTCTGACTCTCAGCCATGAAATTAGGTGACTAGAGGGGGAGGAGAGTAATTTTGTGTGTCTGAGTAGAGACTCCAAAGAGAGAGCTTCAGGCTTTTGGGGGTGAGGTTTGGAGCAGGCCTTAATGGCATTTCTTCTCAAAAATGATATTTTAATTAATTATCTTATTTATATTTTGTTTAAATTTCATTCTCTTGGACCTTTTAATTGTGGAGTATTACAGAAATATTCGTATCTACTTCACTAGTTAGTTATATGATGGTGTACCAAGGACCACAACTAATTCTTAACTGTTGCACTTTTTGGCCAAGTATCTAGACTGTCCATTTTGCTTCAAAATCCAAGTTTGCTATATATTTTTTATGGTGATACTGGGTTTTTTTCCTCCCCCATCCCCTTCCCTCTCCCGGGGCCTGGGCATGCCTTGGTCCAGGAGTTTAAACCACGTGGGGTCTGCCAGAAGCCGATGCCAAAGGCACGTCTTGCTTCAAGTGCCTGGGGGAGTCCCATCAAACGGACAGGTGCAAAATCTGTAGAGGATTCTGCCCCTGCACCAAGAAAGAAAGGGACCACAGACTGAGGCTGGTGCTAATGGAGGCAGCCCTATGGCGCAGTTGGAGTTGAGCCCCATGGATGCGGCACCAGGCTCCTCGGCATCAGTGCGCAGCACACCGGCTTCAATCAGGGATGTGACGCAGAGGAAGGACTCTGGGGTCAGAGACCTTTGCCACCGGCCTTCCCCGGCACTAAAGGCTGCCTCATGGGCAGAGGCTCAGCACCACTCTGTCACCTGTGCCACACAAAAAGCACAGGAAGACTGACAGGGGATGCTTCCCCGCTCGAGTGCGAGCCCACTAAAGGAGTGCGACCTGTGCCAGGCCACTCCTCCCCGTCTGTTCAGTAGCTGGCACCGTTGACTCTGGGCCCACAGAGGGGTCCATTGACTCCGACGCCAGTGGAGGATGGCCAAGTGGAGGACTTAGACCTTCCTTCCACGTGGGAGACCTTCGAGGCAGCCAGGGATCTCAAAGCCCTGATGGATCCACACTCTCCCGACCAGCGTGAGAGATCATCAGCCCCAAAGCCTCCAGCACCGCAGAGACCACCAATGCCATCCAGGGATAAACCGGTGATAATACTGCACTGATTGCCCTCTCCCCAGCACCAATCCCTGGCACCGCTGGGCACTGCACCACCTTGGTCGCCATGCTCGGACTCCTCGGTGTCTGACTCTGAGACTGACTCCTATGTGTTCCACAGGAGCTGGCACCGGTAGCAGCAACACACTCAGAGACTAGAAATGGTGTAGACCTTTCCACCTGTGCCGTGGTCAGCACAGTGGCAGATGCCAGCGCAAATGCCAGTGCAGTGGCCCTTCTGGACCCTGTGGGCATACTATCAATCCCAGAGGTCCGTCTCCAGGCGATCCTTCTCGGTCACATCCGATGGTTGGGCTGTGTCCAGGACCAGGGACCTTTCGCATGGCACTGCCACCACAGCCAGCACTGCAGTTGGCACCGCAGTTGGCACAGAGTCAGGTGCAGCAACAGACAACCGGGACTGCTTCGATGAGCCGGATAGGCAGAAAGGACCCGGTATGGCCCAGACCTCCTCATCATTTTCACCCAATGACGCACTGGCGGGAACCTTTTCGGGGCCCCCTCCAAATAGCAGAGCCCACCTGAAACTCCTGAGGTGGGTGGCACAGAATCTGGGTATCCAGATAGATGAGGTCACCAAGGTGTCGGACCCTACCATGGACATCTTATCCCCGGCAGGCCCTACCAGGGTGGCACTTCCCTGATTAAGACCATTCAGGAGACTACTAAGATCCTGTGGCAAACACCGGCCTCTCTGACCCCCACGGCGAAAGGGGTTGTGAGGAAATATTTTGTGCCTTTCAAGGGTTACAGATATCTATTTACACACTCCTCACCAGAGTCGGTGGTGGTGGCGGCGGCGGTCAACGAGCAGGAGAGGCAAGGACAGCAGGGGCTCACTACCTGGCCTAAGGATGCAAAGAAGCTGGATCTCTTTGGGAGGAAGATATACTCCACCAGATGGTTCCAGCTTTGCATTGCAAATCAGAAGAAGCCTGGGAAACAAGCAGGGAGAACTGGAAGTCCTGGCACAGTCAGGGAACTATGATGCGATTGGAATAACAGAGACTTGGTGGGATAACTCACATGACTGGAGTACTATCATGGGTGGATATAAACTGTTCAGGAAGGACAGGCAGGGCAGAAAAGGTGGGGGAGTTGCGTTGTATGTAAGAGAGGAGTATGACTGCTCAGAGCTCCGGTATGAAACTGCAGAAAAACCTGAGTGTCTCTGGATAAAGTTGAGAAGTGTGAGCAACAAGGGTGATGTCGTGGTCGGAGTCTGCTATAGACCACCAGACCAGGGGGATGAGGTGGACGAGGCTTTCTTCTGGCAACTAGCAGAAGTTGCTAGATCGCAGGCCCTGGTTCTCATGGGAGACTTTAATCACCCTGATATCTGCTGGGAGAGCAATACAGCGGTGCACAGACAATCCAGGAAGTTTTTGGAAAGTGTAGGGGACAATTTCCTGGTGCAAGTGCTGGAGGAACCAACTAGGGGCAGAGCTTTTCTTGACCTGCTGCTCACAAACAGGGAAGAATTAGTAGGGGAAGCAAAAGTGGATGGGAACCTGGGAGGCAGTGACCATGAGATGGTCGAGTTCAGGATCCTGACACAAGGAAGAAAGGAGAGCAGCAGAATACGGACCCTGGACTTCAGAAAAGCAGACTTTGACTCCCTCAGGGAACAGATGGGCAGGATCCCCTGGGAGAATAACATGAGGGGGAAAGGGGTCCAGGAGAGCTGGCTGTATTTTAAAGAATCCTTATTGCGGTTGCAGGAACAAACCATCCCGATGTGTAGAAAGAATAGTAAATATGGCAGGCGACCAGCTTGGCTAAACAGTGAAATCCTTGCTGATCTTAAACGCAAAGAAGAAGCTTACAAGAAGTGGAAGATTGGACAAATGACCAGGGAGGAGTATAAAAATATTGCTCAGGCATGCAGGAGTGAAATCAGGAAGGCCAAATCACACTTGGAGTTGCAGCTAGCTAGAGATGTTAAGAGTAACAAGAAGGGTTTCTTCAGGTATGTTAGCAACAAGAAGAAAGTAAGGAAAGTGTGGGCCCCTTACTGAATGAGGGAGGCAACCTAGTGACCGAGGATGTGGAAAAAGCTAATGTACTCAATGATTTTTTTGCCTCTGTCTTCACAAACAAGGTCAGCTCCCAGACTGCTGCACTGGGCAGCACAATATGGGGAGAAGGTGACCAGCCCTCTGTGGAGAAAGAAGTGGTTCGGGACTATTTAGAAAAACTGGACGTGCACAAGTCCATGGGGTTGGATGCGCTGCATCCGAGGGTGCTAAAGGAGTTGGCGGATGAGATTGCAGAGCCATTAGCCATTATTTTTGAAAACTCATGGCGATCGGGGGAGGTCCCGGATGACTGGAAAAAGGCTAATGTAGTGCCCATCTTTAAAAAAGGGAAGAAGGAGGATCCGGGGAACTACAGGCCAGTCAGCCTCACCTCAGTCCCTGGAAAAATCATGGAGCAGGTCCTCAAGGAATCAATTATGAAACACTTAGAGGAGAGGAAAGTGATCAGGAACAGTCAGCATGGATTCACCAAGGGAAAGTCGTGCCTGACTAACCTAATTGCCTTCTATGAGGAGATAACTGGCTCTGTGGATGAGGGGAAAGCAGTGGATGTGTTATTCCTTGACTTTAGCAAAGCTTTTGATACGGTCTCCCACAGTATTCTTGCTGCCAAGTTAAAGAAGTATGGGCTGGATGAATGGACTGTAAGGTGGATAGAAAGCTGGCTAGATCGTCGGGCTCAACGGGTAGTGATCAATGGCTCCATGTCTAGTTGGCAGCCAGTTTCAAGCGGAGTGCCCCAAGGGTCGGTCCTGGGGCCGGTTTTGTTTAATATCTTTATTAATGATCTGGAGGATGGTGTGGACTGCACTCTCAACAAGTTTGCCGATGACACTAAACTAGGAGGCGTGGTAGAGGGTAGGGATCGGATACACTAGAGGGTAGGGATCGGATACAGAGGGACCTAGACAAATTAGAGGATTGGGCCAAAAGAAACCTGATGAGGTTCAACAAGGACAAGTGCAGAGTCCTGCACTTAGGACGGAAGAATCCCATGCACAGCTACAGACTAGGGACCGAATGGCTAGGTAGCAGTTCTGCAGAAAAGGACCTAGGGGTCACAGTGGACGAGAAGCTGGATATGAGTCAACAGTGTGCTCTTGTTGCCAAGAAGGCTAACGGCATTTTGGGCTGTATAAGTAGGGGCATTGCCAGCAGATCGAGGGACGTGATCGTTCCCCTTTATTCGACATTGATGAGGCCTCATCTGGAGTACTGTGTCCAGTTTTGGGCCCCACACTACAAGAAGGATGTGGAAAAATTGGAAAGAGTCCAGCGGAGGGCAACAAAAATGATTTAGGGGTCTGGAGCACATGACTTATGAGGAGAGGCTGAGGGAACTGGGATTGTTTAGTCTCCAGAAGAGAAGAATGAGGGGGGATTTGATAGCAGCCTTCAACTACCTGAAGGGGGGTTCCAAAGAGGATGGAACTCGGCTGTTCTCAATGGTGGCAGATGACAGAACAAGGAGCAATGGTCTCAAGTTGCAGTGGGGGAGGTCTAGGTTGGATATTAGGAAACACTATTTCACTAGGAGGGTGGTGAAGCACTGGAATGCGTTACCTAGGGAGGTGGTGGAGTCTCCTTCCTTGGAGGTTTTTAAGGCCCGGCTTGACAAAGCCCTGGCTGGGATGATTTAGTTGGGAATTGGTCCTGCTTTGAGCAGAGGGTTGGACTAGATGACCTCCTGAGGTCCCTTCCAACCCTGATATTCTATGATTCTATTCTATGATTCACCAAATGCATGTCATTTGTAGCCGCATTCCTGAGGAAAAAGCAAGTTCAGGTATTCCCATACCTCGACGGCCGGTTAGTCAAAGGCCACTCCAGAATACAAGTGGAATAACAGGTCAGTCTGATAATGTCCACGTTTAACATACTGGTTCTCCTGCTGCACAAAGCACAAAAATCAACCCTAGCCCCCACTCAGAGAATAGAGTTCATAGGGGCAATGTTAGACTCATGACAAGCCAGAGCCTTCCTACCTCAGTCCCGCTTTCAGGCTTTCTCGTTATACAAGACCTCACATGGTATCCCTCGACTACGATAAGGAATTGCTTAAACCTCCTTGGGCATATGGCATCTTGCACACACATAGTGCAACACATGAGGCTGAGACTCAGACCTCTCCAGGCCTGGATAGCATTAGTGTATCAACCGAGCAGAGACCGTCTGGACACAGTGATCACACTCCCACCGCGGGTCCTCGAGTCCCTTCAGTGGTGGCTTGATCCCCAAATGGCATGCACAAAGGTTGCCTTCTCCAGACTGTTCCCCTCGTTGTGTCTGGTCACTGACGTGTTGGCAATGGGGTGGGGGGAGCACATCTCAGAGAGCACAGAACTCAATCTGCTACTTCACATCAACGTCAGGAAGCTGAGAGCAGTTCGTCTGGCGTGTCAGACCTTGCAGCCTCATTTGGAGGGCAGATGTGTATCAGTCCTGATGGACAATACAACAGTGATGTTTTAATTTATATAAACAGACAGTGTGGAGCACCTCCTCTCCCCTTTGCCAGGAAGCCCTCAAGCTCTGGGATTTCTGCATAGCCCACTCGATACTCCTGGAGGCTTCCTACCTCACTGGATCTCAGAATGAGCTAACGACCATCTCAGCAGATCTTTTCACAATCAGGAGTGGTCCATTCACCCAGACGTAAACAGTATCTTCCAGCGGTGGGGAGTTCCCCAGATAGACTTGTTTGCCACAAGGAGCAACAGGAAGTGCCTACAATTCTGCTCTTTCCTGAGTCAAGCCTGGGCTTGTTGGCAGATGTGTTTCTCCTTCCTTGGAAGGATCACCTCTTCTACATATTTCCTCCTATTCCGCTTGTTCAGAATGTCCTCCTCAAGATCTGGAGGGACGGAGCCTCGGTAATTCTGGTGGCACTAGCCTGGCCAGGACAACATTGGTACACCATGCTGCTGGAGTTATCCATGGACACCCCAGTCCACCCTGCCATTGATTCCAGACCTGATCACTCAGCATCCCAATCTCGAATCTCTCCACCTCACAGCTTGGAAACTATGGTTGAATCCGTTGGAGCTCACATGCTCAGACCTCGATAGGGAGGTTCTTCTTGGCAGTAGAAAACCAGGGTTACCTACTTAGCCAAGTGGAATAGATTCTTGATTTGGGGCTCGCAGAGCCGTATCTCTCTGATGCAATCTTCAATACCCTTTATCTTGGACTACCTGCTAACTGCTTACTGCTCTATTTGTCATGGAAAGTGGCGTTCCTGGTCACAATAACTTCAGCTAGAAGGGTGTCTGAGCTCAAGGCCCTCACATCTGACTCTCCTTATACCATCTTTTACAAGGACAAGGTGCAGCTTCGACCGCACCCAGCGTTCCTCCCAAAGGTAGTCTCTCACTTTGGCACTAACCAAGACATTTTTCTCCCAGTCTTTTTTCTGAAGCCTCATGCTAACAGCCAGGAGTAAAGGCTCCAATCCCTGGACATTCGGCGGGAACTGGCTTTTTATATTGAACAAACAAAGCTGTTCCACAAGTCGAACCAGCTGCTTGTCGTGGTGGCCGACAGGATGAAAGGTCTCCCGGGGTCCTCCCAAAGGATATCATCGTGGATCATGTCCTGTATCTGGGCATGCTATGACCAGGTGGAGGTCCCTTCTCCCACGCTGATGGTGCATCCTACTATAGCACAGGCTTCCTCGGCGGCCTTCCTGGCCCAGGTCCCAATCCAGGAGATCTGTAGAGCGGCAATGTGGTCCTCGGTCCACACCTTCACTTCCCATTATGCTATTACCCAGCATGCCAGGAACGATGCAGCATTCGGCAGAGCGGTGCTTCTATCAGTGATCCCATGAACTCTGACTCTGCATCCTAGGTAAGGCTTGGGAGTCACCTAATTGGAATTGACATGAGTAAGCACTCGAAGAAGAAAAACCAGTTACCTACCTCTCATAACTGTTCTTCGAGACGTGTTGCTCATGTCTATTCCAAACCCACCATGCCTTCCTCTCTGTTGGAGTACGCCAGCAAGAAGGAATTGGAGAGACGGTGGGTCGGAAAGGCCCTATATGCGACGCCATGAAGGTGTGACTCCACGGGGCGCCTGGGCTGATCCAACATGTACTGCTAGGGGAAAACCTTCCGGCGACTGTGCACACGGCGGGCACACACCTAATTGGAATGGACATGAGCAACACATCTCGAAGAACGACAGTTACGAGAGGTAGGTAACCGTTTTTTCTTGAGTGACTTGTAATTCAAGTCACATTACTTGAATTTTATCTTAAGTATTTGGTCTTCTTTTTGCAGCTCTCTGGGAAAGTCTTTTTTGGTTCTGATATCTGCTAAGCCAGAAGAGTACAGTCCCTGTCAGTTCTCCTTTCATCACATTCCACAAGAAAGTAGCTGAATGATGTTTTGATTTTCATTTGAAACATTTTTTCCCCCTCCCTGGTAATCTTTTGTCAGCCTCAGGCATAACAATAATGTGTTTAATCTTCATTTTCTAATAGGTGAATGTGTATTAATTCCCTGGCTTATGACAAAAAAGGAAACCAGACAAGTGTTGCTTAGTTTTGTATTACATTGCGAACATTTTCACATAGCTCTGCTTTATATATCTGTAAGGTTTGCTCAATCTACAGTTTTATATGGGCTAAAGCCTCCCCAGAGTAACCCTGCTGAAGACCACTGGCTAGCACCAGCATAAGAGAGAATAGTATTTATTTAGTATCTTGCATCTAATTTGATGAAACAAGTATGGAATAAATATTATTTTCCTATATAATCAATTTAATGATACAGGATTTGAATAAATGCTTCTTTGTGTAACAACACAGGGAGGAAACATATTCATATGCTCACAATGATGCACATAACATTAGGATAGAATGTAAGACAACAAAGAACAATTTCTTCTACTTTGCAAAATTAGTAATCACATCAAAATAATCCTAAATGGTGCCCGGCTTTGGCTGTCAGGTGTGTTTGAAACCATAGGAGAGGAAACTGATATAATGTAAACCTCACGTGCTGGTGTGCATAGCATAATAGACACTGTGGAAAGAATAGAAATAATTAGTGCAGAAGAAATATATTTAAACTAATAGCTCAAATATCAGAAAACATATAATTTATTCATTGCTTAAGAGAGCTAAATGATTATTTAAAAAAATTCTACAAGAATGGTTCAGTTATTTATTTCTAATAACTTTATAAATTAATTCGTAAGGAAAAGCAGCATTATGGAATCATGAAGGGCAGTCAGACACATTTATCTAGATGCAATGTGTCCCTTAAATACACAACTTGGAACTAGCTGCATACATACTGATGCAAAAATGGGAAGTCAAAGAGTAGGTGGTTTCAGTATTATTTCTTTTAATATTTTCAGTACTTATTTAGGCTGGGATTTTCAGAGGAGCTGAAAGGAGCTAGGCACTCAACTCCCATTGTCTTTCAGTGGGACCCCAGTACTTATCCCAGTATCTAGAATGTATCTAGTGGGTGGGATAGGTGCTCTGAACCCAGCAGTTTTCCCCTCCTGCCACAAGTTTCACTGCTGGGGGTGGTGGTGATGGGAGTTGATCTTGGAGTTAACATCTTTCTGAACCAGTATTTCAAGCATGCAGACCCATGCAGACATCACTGCACCATTTACATTCAGATCACATTTTTCAAACTTTACTTCACAACTGTAAGAACTACAGAGTTTGTTTTTGTTTTTAATATAATGAAAGCTTCAATTTTTGATCCATATTGGCTTTTAGACAATACCAACAATGCGATACTTTCTTTCCATGTAGATTGCAAAGATTATGGACATGAAAATATTAGACCTCCAGCTTTAATTCCAGAATTTAAATGGAAAAAATAAAGAAGGGAAATTACAATTTAACTTGCTGAAGCTTAATTTAAAATTTGAGAATTGTTCATACTATCCTTAAAGTTCTTCTGTATGTTTTAATATTTGAAAATTGTAAAAGCAGAATTTTATTTTAGAAGTGTGGGTTCATACATGCAGTTAAAATAGTAATATAAAAACAGACTTAAGAAATATCACAGCAGACCCTTTGACTTAAGGCTTGACTTCTATTGAAACAGCAATATGTGTACAGGAATGATGGAAGTAATTTTAATAAAGTAGTGTATATGTGCTTCCATTACTTAATTTGTTTAATGTAATAATAAATCACTAATTATTTGCATCTATCAACAAGTAGGTTTGATAGTATGGAAAGGCTTAGGAAATGGAGATTCACTTCCCCCCCCTATTTTCTGTGAGTGATTGTAGTTTAACGTAATTTGTTTTATACATCTGAAATGGGGAGAAAAAGGTGGCTGTAAGGAACCCCCTCACACTCCGCAATAGGCTATCAGCGTCCCTAGACCCTGCCTGGCAGTGGAGAGCAGCTACCACTCCCTCCTCCTACTCAAGTGGACAGGGAAGTGGGGAGAGCCTTTAATACCAAGTAGAGGGAGAAGTAATCTGCACCAAGAAAAGGTTGGCACCATTTATTTCCCCATGGAGCAAGGGTAACACAGGGACTGAAATGAGATTCAACAACACCAAACATGCTGAAGGCCACATCTCCTCTGCCCCTTTTTCTTCCTGTAAACATATGCCTGCTGCTTGCTGACTTTTCCGTTTCAGGTCTGCTGATGTTACTGGTAAACGCCCTCTTACAACATCTGAGAAAGTATGTGTACAATCAACAAAACAGTGAAGTTGACTATGTCCAACATTTTGTCAAGTGCACAATACAAACAGACCGGCACAATTTGCCACTATTCTCTCTCCATTACAGTAATCTTTAGGATTTATTTTTATAACAATAGTAGATTTTAAAATTTTCAGATGAAAATGTGAGGATAGTTTCTGGATTCCAGCTAATGTGTTCACCGTGCAGTTCAGGAGAGGGGGTGCAAAGGTTCCTCCAGGCACACTGCAATCTGAAGGCCACTGTGCGCAGGGCTGGTTCTCCCCACCGTACAGTAGAATAATCTGAAGACTGCTCTGTGGCATCTCCACGCCACCCTTTGGGATGATTCCCCTGGAGCCAGATAGGCTGTAGGACCAAGTAGGGCTGATGAAACAAGAGGATCTAGTTCTTTCACTAGAACAACTGAAAAATTAGTTTTTTTTTTTTTTTTTTTTGTATTCTTACAAATACTTGTCTGTATTAAGGTATTTTCAAGGCCACTTCTAGGACACTTTGGTTTGTTCCATTGGTGGTAGTTTGATAATTCATGATGGGGGCCTCTGGGAGTTACTGTAATAGAAACAAGGCTAATAACAAGGAAGTCAAGTGACTTGCCAAAGTTCCTGAGTGAGTGGCTCACTAAGATGTAAAGCCCCAAATCTGTTCAGATTCCTAGTCCTTTATGTTAATCATGCCACCAAACAGCTTTCTATTTTCTTATTGTCCTCTTTACACCTTAAACTGCCTGCTGATTTTTAGTACAGAACAGAGAGCTAGATCCTGAAACGTGTAGAAAGATAAAAAGGAAGCTTGAAGGCTCAAAGAATTGGTAATTGCTGCTGCTCGTTTATGTTCGACATCACTGCTCTGAATACGGCATCTGAAAGTTATCATCTGATGGCTGCTATGAAGGAATAGTGAAATAACTTGGTGATTTCTGTCTAGCTACCAGATATTCACATTTTTAAAAACATCACAAATGATACCCTTGAAAGCAGTGTCTCATCAGTGTGTCCAAGGACTGATTTGTCATGGAGGCCGAACTAAACTCCCTTAGTCTAGATTAGGATTGAGAATCATGTCACTACCTCTAATTAAAGTGCTGAAATTCACCGTCTGAGGAGGGCTAGCAAAAGTCTATGCACCACTAAAGATCTCAGAATAGAACACGGCTTTATTCTCCCAAGTTTGGCACCCTGGCACCTGTTGCACCATTAAATACACTTCAAGAAAATGTATTAGCCTTGAGAATGGCTTCCTAATAACTGAAAAATTAATTGAAATCCATCAACCTGCAAATGAAGTTTACTTTTTCAGAACACAGTGCAAGGATTTAGTCATGCATTTAAAACACTGTGCCCCTACTAAACCTTCCCCTACTGGTGTGCTATGATAATAGACCACATAATGTAATCGTGCGCACAGTCACTGTGTCTCTTTAAAGCCTACAGTGCTGACTTGTAAAAAAACTTTTTAATATCTTTCTCTAGTACATTAAAACTAGAATTTCTGGATAAAGCTTTATTTGCTCATAAAAACGGCATATGAAAAAGCCTAAAATTAAAAACTGTGTTTACGTCTAACACTTACGTGCCTTCAAAGTATACTGGAGTACTATGTACAGAATATACTAAAAGCTACTTATAGTACTGAACCCCTGAGTTCATAATAAGCTATTGCTGCACCTTTTTGGCACAGTGGAAGATGAAAAGAATTATTATTTTTGATACATGCATAAAAAAACCCCAAGTTGTAACAAGATGAACTATGATCTAATTTACCTGCATATAATGAAAGCAAAAACATAGTTTCCTAAAGCATTATTTTTGGCTCTGACCACTTTAAAGGTATGCAGACGTTAGCACTTAGCCTTTCTTAGCACCCTTCTTTAATGTAGTTTAAGAATTATAATGATTGTTTCACAAATACAGCCTGTTAAGTTTCCAGCCTTTTATCTATTTTGTTAAAATATTTTCTTTAAAATGTTTGCCGGAATTGTTCGTTGTGAAAAAATTCATTGTGAAAAACCAGACAGTATTGATTGAGGTAACTGTTACTGTCACAGCAAAGAGTACTCCTTTAATCAAATTTATAATGTGCAGAAGTTACAAAAAGAAAGAGAAAAATAAATAGCCCTAAGGTGACTATTAACATATTCTAGTTAAATCATTAAACCAGTGATTAAGTTTTAAAATATTATTCCCCAGTATTTCTTCTCAGATTTTAAAATATAGTTACAGTATATACTACTTTCTTTGTAATGTGCAAAATTGTAAAATACACTTAGTTTTCATGAACTCATTTTCACTGCTATAATTAGGGTTATTTCAACACTTTCATTTTCAGGGAGTCGTAATTTGACTGTAATAAAAATATAATCAGACTCTGAGGTCTCAATTTTTTTCTAATTTTGAGAAAATTGGGCTTGCCTTTTTCCCCCCTAAAAGGCTAAATATGTTTGGGTGCTTCCTGTGCATTAAAATAGCTCAAAATAAAATGTTTTCAGATATTGACTGAGCATTTTTAATAATTTAAAGATTAAAAAAATATTAACATACAGTAGCTTTGCACTCAGACTACAGCAAGTTCTATTCCTAGTGCCCAACCTGAGTGCTCTAATGAGAGTAGGGACTAGGGAACGCCACAGGATGATGGTGGGAAACAATCCTACATCTTCACCAGGGTTAGGGCAGCACTGATGCCACTCCACACTTGTTATGCAGCCTCTGAATGGGAATAGTCTTCATAGCCCCTATACTGCCCCCCCCCCCAACAACATGTGGGGTCAGTGGCAGTAGATCCATTTGCCCCATCACTGGCTGTTCCACCCTAAAAAGCCACTGCACTTGAGGCTGACTTTGCTCCCATTGAAGCCAATGGCAAAACTCCTATAGACTGCAGTGATGCATAGCTGAACCTGATGTTCCTAGGAAGCTGAGCTATACAGAGCTTGAAGTATATATCCTCTGTGCAATCCTGAAATCCCCCTTCCCCAGGCAACATGATCACAGGAGTTCTACTGAAGCCAGGGCCCTCAGTCCCTAGGAAGGGAAGGAATTGAAACATGTTGCTTATAAATAGTATCTCTGACAATCATATAGGACAGTTCATTACAATACAATTCTAGCTTTGCACTCAGATATTATGGTTGTATGAATCAATTATATGAAGGTTAACACTATAAATACATATTTTGCCCCAACCTGGACTATGTGGTGTATCCTTTTAAAAAAATGCCTAAATACATATTTACCTGAATTCCAGTTACTCAGGTAAATATGTATGTACCAGTTCAGAAGTAGTTATGGTCTCTCTGAATAAATAAATCATATTTTATAACCTTAAATGAAAGAATTATTCTCCTGTTTTGCCTTTTTTTTTCAAACTGAGGAAATTAAAATGCAGAGCTTTGTTGTGCTTTCACTAAATTAAGGAGGTGCACCAACCAACAAAACCGAGAAAATTCAATGATACGGCTCCTATTGAGTTGGTATGAACTAAGGACGTTAAGCCAGATTTTAATCTTGCTTGCACCAGTGTAAGCCCAGAATAATTCTGTTGAAATCAGTGGAGTTATTCTGGATTTCCTTGGGTGTAAATGAGACCTGAGTCTGGCCAAATGTGCTTCGTTTACACCATTATTTCATTGGGAAGGAAGTAGAAGCCTTATTTTAAATTATTTTTGTCACATTCATATCTTCATTATCATTTGAAAGAAGATTTGTTTGTAGTTGACCTAAATTAAGATGTCATTTTTTTGTGATTAGAAGAAGAGTGTTCTAAGGATAATGCAAGTGTCTTAAACTATGGTATTTTCTGTACAGAGAAGAGTTGCACTAAGATATCTTTTCAGTTTCAGTAGTTCTCCAATTTCCTATGATATTTGAAAAAGCTGTGTTGCATTATTGTCCATGCCAAGGTCAGTTTTTGAAACACTTATAAATGTATTGGCCCAAATTCACACATAGGGTAACTCTATTGACTTGACTTGAGTTACACCAGGGATAAATGCAACCCATTCTTTTTATATTTTTACCCAGCCTCTTTATATTTTATGCTGGAAATATAAGTACCTTGTGTGCCCTCAGACTAATCAGAATAAGAAGTAGTTTTGCCTTTGCCAAAAAATAGAACGATCATTTTTCACATTCTTACATTTTCCAGTTCAGTTTCAAGTAAGATTATGTTACTGTGACTTCTGAATTCCTGAAAACTCTCTGGTCTCTGTAGCTGTAAAGGCCCAAGTGAGCATTTCAAGGAAAAATCTGAAGCTTTTCATGCAGTATGTTTTGTGTTGTGCATACCAGATACAGTTAACGTTTTGTGTGCATGTGATTAGTGTGGAAAAAAATTAATGCAGTCCAGTATTATGATTTATGGACTGAATCCTTTGCCCACTGAACACTTGCCAAAACGAAAATCTTTTTTTTTCTCCTTTGGATATTAGAAACAGCTACTGTTTTTGTTGATCTTTTTAACTTCTGAATAGGTCTATTTCAAGACATAGCAGCATGGGAGCTCAGATTAATAATATACTTATTCAGCCAGTGATGCTGAGTGAAACCATTGCTAGCATGAGTATGAAGGATAGAATTTCTTCAAATTATTTTCAGGTGCATTAATGTATTTCTGAAAGTGGAGTATGGAGGCATTTTTGCATGAAAAGAAATGAAATTTATCTTTTTTGTATCATGTTGCAGGTGTACACATGAGTTTTAATGTAATTGTATTCCTCCCACCAGCTGAGAAAGACAGGGATGAAAGCAAACATCCTGTGATGAAATTCTCCTTACTGGAAAAATGTTTCCCAAGCTTGGGGTAGGGAAGCAACTAGTCCAATGAGAACTCTATGTCCCCCCACCTGGTATTCAAAGTGACTTCCAGCCTGATTCCAAGCCCATTGGATTCAGTGGAAGGAATCCCAGTGACTTCATTGGGTTTTGGATTAGGCCTCATTAGCCCAGCAACTTGTTATTTATCAGTTTGCCATAGGTTTGGTGTCGACTCGTGTTATGCTGTCTTTAAAATGGACTCCTTTCGGACTTGGAGGAGGACTCTTAGCCCAATTTTCTTGAAGCCACCCACTTTGCCGTTGGTGTAAAGGGGGTTATTTATTATATGTTGTGTTAAAGGCTCTTCTCAGGAGACCTTTGATCCATGGACAGAAGACTCAGTGGACTTGGAGGTCTTGATGTCCTGTAGAGGCACAGCCTTTAGGCCACAATGATTACAATGTAGATGAAGGCAGTTCTTTCTCTTCGCACTCTCGTGGCAGCCATAATCTAAGACTATGAAATTGCTCAATTCTTTCTTTGTGTCCTTCAAGTCTGAGTGAAAAAGAACATTCCTAGCATATGGATAAGATTGGTACTGTTGAAAGTGAAGGACTTTTCCCTAAACATTTCTTCATCTATATTTAAAGAATTAATGTTTGCTATTGCCCAGAAATTCTCAGCAGGATCAGCCAGCTAGTCTGCCCCCTTTATAGGAAGAGCTTTGCTTTTTACTTGTCCGCATTAGAGGACTCACGTCTGTTCTCTAGACTGCACTAGAAAATGACTTGAAGAAAAGAAACAGAGTAGAAATTACAATTGTATATGCCGAGAAACAAGAGGTTTTACTTTTAAATGCAGCATTATGATTATTGAGATACGCCAAAAGTTTTTCAGTCTTTATATAATTTATGGCTGGAATTTTGGTTAATGGGAGTTGGATGACCGACTCCCTTAGGCACTTTTGAAAGTCCCAGCCTATATTTTTAAGATGATATATATTTTCCAACATGTCACCACACAGTGTATTTATCTGAACTTATTTTGAAACCTAGTAAATACAACATATATTACAGAAGCCGTAGTTTTACATTTCTTTGTTTTTATTAGTTGCAGCAAGCAGCTGAAGTTTCTCAGCTGAGAGGAGCTCGAGTCATCTCTGCTGAAGATCTTCTGTTTTTGATGCGCAAAGATAAGGTACAGTAATAAGCTAGTCAATTTGTATTAGAATTGTAAGTTTGACAGTGTGTATGTTAACTTAATATGTTTACTTAGTTTAAACCAAGGGAGGCATCCTTATGAATAGCAATTTGTAAAAAGAATAATGTCGTCATAATTAGTTTAGTTTTAGTTTCTGGGATAACTTCAACTTATCGATAGATTTTTTTTCACTTGATTGTTTTCACCTGCACTGGCAGAGTGATGGCAAGTTGACCTAGTAGGTTGGTTTCATCTCAAATAATAATTTAGACTATGATAAGCCTTAGCTTCTCTCTCTCCCTTCCACTTATATCATTATCAATCATTATAACATCCTTCCACTTACCTGAACTCTGGATCCTGATGTGACACTTGGCACAGCTCTGTCCTTTCCCCTCTCTACATCTAGGATGTCAATAAATCATGTCTGTTTTTTTTATAATATTTCCCCAAATCATCTCTCTTCCTTCTCCCTCCCTCCCAAACAAGCTTCTAAAACCTTGGTTGATGTCCCATTCCTCTCTCATTTTGAGTACTGCCACCCTCAAACTGAAAACTCCAATTAATCCTGCATGCTGCAAATAAAATCATCTTCAACTCTCATTATTACGAATGTTTCCTCCTTATTTGAATCCTTCTGCAGGCCTCTGATCTCCTTCTACATCAAATTTTACATTTTCATCAATCAACATGTCTTATTGTATTTTGGCGTCCATCTTCCACAACCAGCTGTTGTTTGCACTGCCACCAAACATGAAATACCTTCTCTGATCCTGCTTGCCACTTCTCCTTCAAATCCTGCTCTTGATTAGTCTTCCACTGCTTACCTCCACTTCCCCTCTCTTACCCTCGGTTTCCTCAAAATAAGAACATATTATCTTATAAAAATAAACTGCAATATCTAACAGACTCTTAGCCAATTCAACGTTTATCCTAAAGTATTTTAAGGGAAGGAACTAACAAGATGTATATATGACCTTTTCTTTCTCATTGTCTACTTAGATTGTAAGCTCTTTGCAACATGGACCATCATTTCATTATTATTCCAGGGGCTACCAGCAACTCTGTTTTTAAGGTTGCCTTTTATAAGATCTCATTTTCAGTTGCTTATAACTTTGTCAAACTTTAACCATTTGGACTGAATTTTTTCTTGCCAAGTGTCTGCCTCAGGCTGAAATTTTGTGAAAAATTTCAACTACAATGGTGTAGGCTTTTCTGAGAACTAAGCTGGGGACAAATACACTGTTTTGGCCATGTTAAAAAAAAATCTGGTGACCTCTGCTTTGAGAAGCTCTAGTCCCTCCATTCTGTGAAATATGAACTTGAAATTTGGCAAGAGTGTGGTCTGTGTCAAGAATGTGCTTTTTGCCATCCCCATGAAAATGCACCCAAATTAGGTCAAGTTATAAGCCTTTGAAAAATAGTTTGCACAAGCTCAGTAGAGACCTCCTAGAGCTTAACAGATAAAAATTCTAAGGATTCCATCTCTAATGGGCATGCTCCAGCTGACGTGACTGAGTGTGACTTTCCGTACACGGGCGGCTCTGGGCTGGTGCAGGCCATGTTGGGCTGGGTACAAGAAATGAGACCAGGAAACCTGTCTCCTGTGCTCACAATGCCCTGCTTGCTGACGCGCAGCATGGAGGAAGAAGCTGCCTGATATAAATACAGAGGGGACAAGAGCCAAAGCGGGGGGGGGGGGGAATGGGACAAATTGGTACAAGGAGCTTGGGGGAACCCATGACTGGGACTGGAAGATGGGGTGTGGGGGGACTGGGACTGACTGGGCAAGGAGACTTGTATTGGGAGCAGGGGGTAGAGACTAAAACTGGCTGGGCAAGAAGACAGGAAATGGGAAGCAGTGTGACAGTGGGAAGGAGATGGTGTGGGGTGGGGAGACAGATCTGATGAGCTAGGATGTGGGGGACAGCTGGGACTGGCTGGGCAAAGAGACTGGGAGAAAGAACTGGATGGAAGGAGGAGCTTGGATGAGAAGGCTGGGAATGAGACAGGGAAGGGAATAACTTAGGTGAGGCGGTGAGGCATCTGGAGATGGAGGGAAGGGAGAAAGACACATTGGCGTTTCAGCCAGCCTGGAGGAACTGGAACTGACTGATCAAAGAGACTGAAGACAAGGAGCTGTGGGGTGGGAAGGAACTGGAATGCCTAGGCAAAAAGACCAGGACTGAGAGCAAAAGTTGGAGGGACAGTTTGGCAAAGAAATGGTAAAGCACAAGCCTGAAATGGAACCCAAGATTCCCGAGTCTCACCATTCCTCTACTGTCAGCAAATATCTATGAAACCTACTGGCACAGTGTCTCATTCCCCTCTAGTAGAGGATGGCTAATTACTACTGCTGTCAGTTACTCCGTTGGCTCAAATGGCAGAGGTCTGTGTGGTGGATCTGCAGATTCCAACCCTGATGATGATCCATGTGATGTCAGTATAATGCCACACAATGGATTTTTTAGTTTGCTTTTTAAGAAATTAGAAAGTTACATGCAAAAACTATGCTAAAAGAACTTTATTAAGGTTGCAAAGTCAAGCACTCAAAAGTAAGGAAACTGAACAATGAGTACAAAACAAAATATTGAGTAGCTGCTGATCAAGTAAGCTTTGTCCATCCAGTGCACCGAATGACGCAGGTGTCCTGTGGAAGAAATGGTATGTGGTCATGTAATTAAAGATCCATACTCCCCAGAGTCAAAATTAAGATTGCATGGGCAACTGTAAATCTGGCATTTCTGAACTTTCAAGTGCTTGATATTTCAACTTAAATAATGTTATTTTAATGTAGGATTTTTTAAATATAATTTCCTGCCTGTCTGTCTGTCTCTCTCTTCTCTCCTCCCTCCCTTGCTGTGAGATGAAGGGCTCCTATTCTGTTTGGTGTCTGCGCTGAGCTGAGGATGGGCAGCTGAGGCCATGTGCGAGGTCTGGGGTGGGGTAGTGTATGTTGTGATAAAGGGAGCCCTAGAATGGGGTCTATGCTGCTGCTGTGGTGTGGGACTGGCCTTAAAATGTTCATATTCTGTTATTGTTCTGGTATGTTGCCAAAAATTTCCTGAGGAATGCAAGCAAGAGAAGGGAAATGGTGATTTTAAACAGTTAAATATCGCAGCCAAACCTGACTGGAATTTTATGGGACAAATGAATGGCATAATTCTAGCCTCAAAGCTTTGTCCCTCCTGCGTTTCATAGGCTTGCTGCAAACAATGGAGCTGCTAGAGCTTCTCAGAAAAAGACTATAAGAATACTTTGTAATGGAAAGGGTTGTGGCAACCCCATATTTTGGTTGCTTCTATAATAAGTAGACAAATACAGAAATAAGGTGTACATTTTTGACAATGAGGGTAATTAACCACTGGAACAATTTTCCAGGGGTTGTGGTGGATTCTCCATCACTGACCATTTTTAAATTGAGATTGGATGTTTTGCTAAAAGATGCACTCTAGGAATTATTTTGGGGAAGTTCTATGGCCTGTGCTATACAGAAGGTCAGACTAGATGATCACAATGATCCCTTCTGGCCTTGGAATCTATGAATAAGTACTCTGGTCAACAAATGAAAGAATGTGGACTAAAAATGTTACAATCATTTTCATTCCCCAGGTTTACGAAGAGAACAAGTTTTCAAAATTCAAAAATTTCTTTGATTTTTTTAAAAATATTTTTCTTTTTTTTTCCTTTTCCTTTTCCTTTTTTTCTCTATCCCACTTTTTCTTTCCTTAATCACTACCCTTTTTTTTCTTTTGTCACTAAATAGGCTAAGAAAGGAGAGGGAAAGAAAAAACAATAAACCAAAGAAACCTGAAAAGCTGAGAAACAGCTACAGCTACAGTTTGTGTTTTCTGACTTTGTCAAAACACAAATTCTTGATAATTTTTCATTTTGAAAAATGGCCTATTTTTGACATATCATTTGAAAATTTTCATCTCTAATCATAGAACATGACATGCACACAGTAGCTGTTAGGCTTCCAAGAGGGTGTTTGAGGAGGTTGGTTAATGTGCAATCAGAGCTCCTGGAACTGTGTGTTTATAGGCCTAAATTTTCAAAAGTAAAGAATGATTTTGGATGCCCAACTTGAGATACCTTAAGCAGGCCTGATTTTCTAAAAGTGTTGAGCATCCACCTTCTGAAAATCAGACCCCTTAGTGATTTGGCACCAAAAATCACCAGTCACTTTTGAAAATTTAGCCCAGAGTCAATGGAATTTTTATCACTGCACTATAATAAATCTGTAGAGGGCCCAAATTAGCAACTGCTCACGTGGATGATTCCTTAAAGTCAATGGGATTTTCCATGCATTGAGCTGCTGCAAAATCAGAGATTCTGGATATATTTAGCAAATATTGCATATTAACTGAATAATATATGTACTTTCTCTCTGCGTACACACAGTGTGTGCTCTATAATGATCCCTATTCTGTAAAGCAACATTTTGTATACATTTTAATCATTGTCAATGTACTTTTTTCCCTCCCTTAGAAAAAGCTTAGAAGGCTGCTCAAATATATGTTCTTCCGAGACTACAAATCTAAAATTGTCAAAGGCATTGAAGAAGATGATCTCCTTGAAGGTAAAAAACCTTTGAGATAATTTTGCCTTTTTAAGGGAATAATCAAATTGTGCACTGTGTATCCCAACAGAAAATTATATACCCCCATCTAAATAGTTTTTGACACTCAAAATATTGGCTTAGTTGGCAAGTCCATTTAACCTTTTGCTTTTCCATTCAGACTACTTCATAAAAGTTCAATATTTCCATTCACCATCCAAATGATAAGTGGGACTGTTTAATGTCAGAACTGTGTTGAACTAAGAAACTGGTGCTGATTAAAAGGCTAATTGATTTCAGTATGTGTAATTTAAATGTGGCAGCTACAGTGTGCAAGGGAGAGGTACATGTCTTTGAAATTCATTTGAGTGGACATTTGTTAATTTATTATCAAGGTTTTTTGACATATTTTATGAAGCAACCATAATCTAAAGTCACTTAATGCTGATATATGACCAGAACTTTCTTCCTGTGTTGTTTGAAGTTTTAAGGAACCAATGTATAGTTTAAAGAATTGGAAACACTTTTTCTTCTCCATTTCATAAGCAAGTCACATAATTTATAACAAATGGGCATAACTTTTAATCTAAGCAGATTTTGGTTTTATCTTGGGCCGAATCTTCAGTTAGTAAATATCCATTTAACTCCACTGAAGTCAGGGAAGCTATGCTGATTTACACTAGCTGAAGAGCTGACCTCTCATTTGCAGATAGTAAGGTTAGACCCCATCAGAGGTCAATCTTTCTTACTTTTAATAGATACTTGAGGAAGGAGTCTCTTTCTGTTTTACACTTTGGCAAAACTTGTGTAACTTATCATGCCGATAAAGTCTCACTAAATTGAACTACATTGATTTGAATTAAGTAGTAAATTACAGTTTTCATAGCTAAATCTTCTGTAAGTCAGAAGCATTTGGAAATGCCACTAAAAAGTAAGTATTCCTCTTAAAATTAAGAGTCAAATTTTCAAATGCGGCTTTACAGTTGCAGCCATGAATTCTAAGCACACTGTATTTTACACATGCGGTGTCCGTTGTACAAAATGCATGTGCAAATGTAGTGCTGGAACTATAGAAGCCCCATTTGAAAATTTGACCCTCCTTTTTTGTGGTCTCATCTACTGTACTTGCTGGATTTTTAGTTTATATCAAAATGAGGTTCCCAGCCTTCATATAGATATGACATCCTGTGCCAGGATTTCTTCATGGGCTACTTAGCAACTGGCTTGTTGTCTTCCTTCCCCTTTTTCTTGTTTGTTTCTTTACTGGGAGGGGATTGTCCCCTTGGTAAATAGGCTGTGTCTCCAACTATCTCTCTAATTGACAGTGGGATAAAACAAGCTGTCTGTGGAGCCACGCCTGCTCTAATGCCAACAGTTTAGTTAACTCTTTACCCATGGTCTTCTGGAGTTTGGCTGAGGGGTGACCTATCTTATCTCCTGTCTTAGCAGCAAAGTTGCATTTTGAGGTTTGTGTGATGATTGCTTTTAGGACATAAGGTCCTTAAGATTGACTGATTGCCATGTATGGGTTTGGGAAGGAATTTTCTCCCCTATGTTACATTGGCTGAGTGTATTCATGCACATGAGAGAGGAGTCACCTCCCCAGGAAGATTCTGTGCAGATCAGTTGGTAACAAGAAAGGGTTTACAGGGGGCATATCAGTTATGGTTGGGCCTAGGGCAATTTTGGCTCAGGTGATTAGCTGGTAGTGCCCTGTTTGATATAGTTTACTTTCATAGTGCACTCTGGTTATGAAAGCCTGTGATGTTAGTAATTAATGTTGCAGTTTGATAAGTGGTTGTCAAGGCCTCGTTTTCCAAACTCTGACGTGTTTGGAGTCAGAAGGAGCTAAAGATGGTGTGAGGATATAAGTAAAAGCAGGCCCTCACAACTGTGCACAGGTACAGAGCCTCCCATGAGCAAAAATGTTCTTTTCCAAAGGAGGGTTTAAACCTAGTGACTAGAACATTTAGAATATATTTGTCATCAGAATGGGAAGCACTGTATTGTTCAAACAGGTCCTCACTTTTAATGTTATTAAAGTAGGCCTTGCAGATGTAAAGAGTCACAGATGAACTGAAGTAACAGACTTCTTTTTAATTTTGTTCACCTTTCTATAGACAAATTCAACAGTAGCAGTGTCAACAAACGTCAGAAGCTGGCTCAAGACTTTCTCAACTCTATTGATCAGACTGGGGAGCTCTTGGCTATGTTTGAAGATGATGAGATTGATGATGTTAAACAAGAGCGGATGGAGGTAATTTTTGTCCTTTTCCCTACAAGGGTGACCAGATGTCCCGATTTTATAGGGACAGTCCCGGTTTTGGGGTCTTTTTCTTATATAGGCTCCTATTACCTCCAACCCCCGTCCCGATTTTTCACATTTGCTGTCTGGTCACCCTATTCCCCACTCACATCCAATTCCAGAATAGAAAGGAAATGTGCAATAGATTTCATACATCATGTTGTTCTGATTTTTTTTTTCTCACCACTTTTCAAATCATTGATGCCTTTCTAGGTAGATAGTGTAAATAGAATCTTATTTCCATATTTCTTCCAAGAAGGAAATGTTTCTTGTTATCCTACCTATGCATGCTGAAAGGTAGGGGGATGGACTAGATGTAGTCATAGATCTTTCAATCCATCTCAGCTCTGTTTCCCTTGGATAGACAGCAAATTCTATTTCAAAATATTGCGGTTAGGATAGTGCCAGTTGTGAGGAAGTCTTTCTGATTACTCCTTTTATATGGGAAAATGTTTTTAAAGAATATATAATCAGCTTCCTTTTTCCATGTTAGCATAGCTTAGAAATAAAGTGGAAAAGTTCTGCTCCCACACCACACAGTCTTGAGCTTACCCTTCTCTCTTTAAGATCTGCTTCCTTTTCTACGTAGACATTTAAAGTCTGTCTTCATTATTCTGTCAGAGATCTGCCCTGAATGTCTTTACTTTGTATTATTTATAAGATCTCTAAAGTGTCTTGTTTGCTTTTTAAAAATAATTTACATATTTTCAGTGGTAGAGAGGTGGTAGGGTTTTTGTTGTTGTTGTTCTCTTCTTTGTGGTGAGCTGTCTGACATATTTAGCCATATTTGACAACTATGCTTTCTTGGTTCTTCTATCTGTTGGTGGATTTCCTAAGGAGCCTGGATAAGAAATAACGTGACTTTCATCCTGTGCTAGAATAGTGGTTTTCAGTCTTCCTTGTACCGGGACCTCCCATCCCAATTAGGCAGAATCTTGCCAGGATCTCCCCCCATTTAGTAATATGGGGAGGGCTGGGTGGTTGTGACCCCCAGGTTCAGAAACCATGCCATAGAGCAATGGTTTCCAGCCTCTGTAGCAGGAATGGCAATTCTGACAAGTCATTTAAGATCTTCCCTCCCCACCACTCAAACCTGCATTTTAAGTTCCTTGGAGGAAGGACATTTCCTTTGATTGGTTCTGTACAGCACCATGCATGCTTTTGGCTCAGTATACAAGTGGTAAGTAATACTATATTAATGAGAGAGCAATTGTTCTGGGCCCTGGCCCACAACTGTTTGCTGCTTTACATTTACTTGTGCCAGTACAACCAACTTTTTAGTCAGCTAAACTGTAGGAGTTGCTTGAAAAGTGTGAAGACACTTATCCTGGAGGAGCCCATTCTGACTTTCTAGATAATTCTTTTCTATCAGCCTGCTGGGGAATCTGCTCACATGCCATGGGCTAAGCTTTCGCGTGACTTCATTTACCCGTTTTTTCCCCCCTCATAAAAGTTCAGTTCATGAATCGTAGGGGATGCAATTAAATACATAATAGGATTGATTCTCCTCTGATGCTGGTTTTACAGTGGTCTACTTCTATTAGTTTCAATGAATTTACTCGTGATTTGCAGCAGTATGAGAAAAGAGCCATGCCCTATAACTTTTACAGTACATTCACACTGATTGAAACACCATGAAATGTGTAGTCAGTGTTTAAATATCCTGTACAGTTGGTAATAAAACCAGAAATCTAGTTTGTGATGCATGTTACTTCAAAGCGCTCAAAATTTTGCCCCCCTCCACCCTTTTTTTAAAATTTTGTTTTTTGGAGTGGATAGGGAGAAATAAGCAATTGCAGGGAATGTATTCCATTCCTAAAAAGAAGAGTTGTAAAGTAGTCTAGTGTATCACATTTTCTGTGTGCAGTAGATTATGATTAACCCATGCTAAGTTTTGGAGGCAGTCCAATAGACAGACATACTTTCAAAACTTTAACAACCTTCTTTAAGGAATTAGTGTACTTAAATCGTGAACTGTGATCTAAAGGCAGTGTTCCTTTTAGGTATCAATTACCTCAGAAATGTGTGGTTATCTTGGTTTGGACAACTGCAAATGGTTTCAGTTCCACTTTGCCCAGGGCCAAAAACATGCTAAGTTGTCCAGAGCAGATGATAAACATATATTTCTGATGTCATTATGGGCTAAACAGGATATGATTGTTTAGTGGTATGGTTTCACTTATGATACCGAAAGCAAATATTGTCTATGCTTTATTTCTTTAAAAAACATTTGATAAAATTATAGCTGAAACTACATGAAATGTATTCCTCTTCTATGATGTCTATCACATATTTCCATCACTGAAGATTAAGGAAAGCTCCAACCCACTTTCAAACACTAATGAAGTAGAACAAGTAGCTTTTCAGCTTTGATTGAAAAATATCAGCTAACTCTGTTGATTTACATAGAAGGGGCATTCTACAATCAGAATATCTTGCAGCTAGAGACATCTTACTCTATCGTTAATCTGACACAAGCATACTACCTCTAGCAATGATAGGAATCAAAAAGGTGCAAGTGAAAGCTGAATAATCTTAAAATTCAGGGCTTAAAAGTAATTGAGAGTAGAAGAATTATTCTTGGTTCAGTTAAGTACATGATTATATTGCAATTGTGTTATATATTACAGTCAGTGTATCAGTATAAGAAAGTATCAAAACCAGCAATAAATAGTTGCAGCAGTAGTCAACTGGCTTGTCAATAAAAGCTGGATTAGAGATTCTGTATCACTGAATCATTAAACCTCAGTCTCCCAAGCTAACAGTAAACGATCCATGTTATGCTACTCAAAGTAACAAAACTGTAGATGGGATAAAATATTTCACCTCATAGACATAACTTGACTATAGACAGTAGAAAGTGGAACTGTCAGGAGCATAGAAATTGCCTGTTTCTGATTTGATAGGTTACAGTTTCTCAAGAATAAACCACAACTGTGCTAGTCTGTTGGGAAACCATGTTTGACTTATGGATTGCAGCCTCCTGCCTTTAAAGTGCAATAGAATAATCAGCATTGGCATCACTCTGTGATTGAATTTTCCTTCTGCTGCCTGTAGTGTACTATAGAATCCATGAGCACAATGAAAGATTACAAATAGATTGCAAGTTTGCTTTTCTCTGTGTCTTAAAAGTTGTACTTGAAAAGAGAAAATTGGTTAGAATTAGAATTAGTGTATGACATGGCTTGGCCAAAAGGGTAAGCTGGCATGTGCTGGTCTAAGTTCTTTGCATTTGTCTTCTAATTTACTGATTGGAGTGTGTGCATGTGAATGTGCTGGTCCTTTGAACTTTTCAGGTGGTCTATTTTCATAAATATTAGCTTGGCCACTTACTTCACTCTCCTATGGATGACAGCCTTTCAGATTTTGAGATGTGCTGGAGGAGCTTCAGGCTGCTGTGGTAGTAGTCTTCGATTACATGCCTTTTAGAGGCAAGAACACTATCTCTCTCTCTCTCTCTCTGGTTGGTGCCACCATATGCCACTTAATATATAATAAGATATTAATTCCTGTGAGTTGGACCCTTTAAAAAAACAACCTAGCAGCAGTGCCACATTAAGATTACAAAATCAAGCTCTCAGAGGTCAGGAAATGCACTGTTAAGGTTAAGAAGAGGAACACTCTACTGTCACGAAATACAGAGTGAAAGTAGATTTGCTCTTATATTTGGGGCAGACTCCTTTCTAAGCTCAGGTAAACTACAATGTTCTGGTTCGCTGCCTGGCACAATCTCAGCCCCAGCATGAGTTAGAACAACCAACCTGTGCCAGCTGGTAACAGTCCCCAAGAGACCATCCACTAATGAGTACTGCTGAACTCCAGTCATGCCCCTTGTGGCCCATCCTTTATCTTTGACCAAAAGGTGTGGTGGCATAGAAGCAAACTATGCTGGCTTTATGTCTGCTGAGACTTCCCCCATGCCGGGGAATTCACAGCTGGATAGATAATGGTTAATATGTGGTCCCTCTGCACCTTCTCAGTGGTGGAAATGGCCTGGATCAGTGAAGAGAATCTGGTTTCCAATCTTAGTACATGGTGCATAAGTACAGTTTTCTCCATAGTCTTCATAGAAATGGCTTTTATGTACTTTGTTTATCTGACACACACAGAGTAAACCACAGCACTTACAAAATGCTAAATAAATATCTGGCTACAAAAACTGTATACTGAATCATAATGTGAAGTAAGGATGCCAATGGTCTTTTCTTACTTCTGAATGCTTAATTGTGCAAATACAGGACATTTTCAAAAGTGTCTAAAGGGTTTAGGAGCACAAGACCCATTGAAAGTCAGTGGGACTTGTGCTCTAAAGTCCCCTAGCTGCTTTTGAGAATACCCATGCAAAGTTCTCCCAATGTTGTTTTTTCACATAAAAATTTGTCAAAAGTACTGCTATATGCTGATAAAAATCGGAAACAAATATTTTAATAGTCAGAACTCTTGTTTATTTTCAGCTAAAGTAATTGCAAAAATGACCCGTTTTAAATGTACTTTAGTGTAGAAGGTTTCTTTTCCTTTCTAAAAAAGTCATTTGCCGTCATTTGTTTTATAATGGTGCTATCTCCCCCACAGGGAAAAAGCCTTCCCATCAGAAAGCTGAACGGACATGCAAAGGAATGCAAACAGCATCACACTGTGAATGCTGTATTTCAGTTGTTGTTCCCTTAGGATTCAAAGGAACACCATTCATCTGTCACTCTGTCTGCTAGTTTAGGGATATATTTCCAACACTCAGATTTTATATAGCAATAATTCAGCAGGAATAGCCACCATAATGCTTTCATAGTACATTGCATTTTTGAATAAACAGTGGAGGGAAAATAACTTCAATAGAAGAATACAGTACCTTTAGAAAGTAGGCTTGAAGCCAAGAAAAAGTTAAAGCTTGGTTACATTTGGAAAGGGGTAGGCAAAATGTGTGGCTTGTTAGAAGATATTGTCCTATAAAATTACACACAAGACATATTTAAAAACGAAGTAGGCCAATATACCACCTGTTCTAAGATCCCTAGATTCATTTTCAGTTTAGACCTGATTCTCCCTATACACTCCCAATGGAGCTAATGGAAATACTTGCATTCATGGAAAAGCCTATGGTGAGCTATGCATAGTTCACGGAAAAGAAACTGGTTTCACTCACTCTTTTGCAAAATAGAGTAAGCTGCAAGGAATTCCTCTTTAATCTCCCAGCAGGAAGAGGGTTGTGTGTGGAATGTATAGGACTTGTTCATTTCTTGTGTGTTCTGTAGAAACAGTGGGTGTGGAATTTCAGAAAGGTGTGGTGGTGCCCAGATACCTTGTTCATGATACTCATGTAGAGAACCAGCACAAATTGCTGCCCCTAGCTGAGGTGCACCAGGTTGGGGGCTGGGCACTGGAAGTGAGAGCAGACAGCCTGTCTCTTCTGTGCTCTCAATGACTCCCCCCTGGAGGAGGAAGCCATCTGATTAAAATGCAGAGGGAACAACCTGACCAGGAGGGGGAGAGAGGAGTAGATTGGGATAAGTAGTCTAGTGAGACTGGGACTGGAGGAAGGGATGGAAACTGCTACTGGGAGCTGGAGGGGCAAGACTAGAACAGATTAGGCAAGGAGACAGCTTGAGAACTCTGGGAAAGAGAAGGATTGGCTGGACAAGAAGACTGGGAGCTGGTGTGCAGAGGGTGGCATTGGGAGCCAGTGAAGGAAACGGGGGTGGGGGTATGGAGAGCAAGGTGATTTGGGGGGGGCTGGGGAGAAGGGGGCAAGACAGAGACTGGATGAACAAAGACTGGGATTAGGAACCACTGGGTGGGAACAGGGGCAACAAGAGGAGAGACAGATCTGACAAGGAGCTGGAGTGTGCGGGAGAACTGGGACTTGCAGGGAAAAGAGATTGGGACAAGGAGCCAGAGAGAGGGTGTTGGGGGAGACTGAAATTGGATGAGGATCTTGGGTAGGGAGCCTGGAACTGAAAGCTGGTGGGGTGGAAAGGGAGAGATGGATTGGACAAGGAGCCAGGAGTGGGGGAACTGGCTCGGCAAGAAGACAGGGACTGGATGTCGGGAGGAGGAGAGACTGAGAGTTGGGATTCCAGCGAGCCTAGAGGGAGAGACTAGGACTGGCTGGGAAAGGAGAATGGTGCTGGGACATGGAGCCAGGCATGCAAAGAGACAGGATGGAATGGGGATATGGCAAAAGAGTTTGTTTCCACCAGCGCACACTCCCATCCAGAGCCTGGAATGGAACCCGGGATTCCTGAGTCTCACCGCTCCTCTGCTGTCCACAAATATCTGTGAACCCCTTGGCAAAGTTTTTCTTCCCCTTCTAGTGCTGGTCCACATACAAAATTCAACCTGCTCCTACTATCACAGGGTGTCTCAAACAGGGGTCGCCGCTTGTGTAGGGAAAGCCCTTGGCGGGCCGGGCCGGTTTGTTTACCTGCCCCGTCCGCAGGTCCGGCCGATCGCGGCTCCCACTGGCCGCAGATCGCTGCTCCGGGCCAACGGGAGCTGTTCCAGCTGCTGTTCCAGCTGCTGTTCCAGCTGCTGTTCCAGCTGCTGTTCCAGCTGCTGTTCCAGCTGCTCCCATTGGCCCGGAGCAGCGATCTGCGGCCAGTGGGAGCCGCGATCGGCCGGACCTGCGGACGGGTCAGGTAAACAAACCGTCCCGGCCCGCCAGGGGCTTTCCCTACACAAGCGGCGACCGCTGTTTGAGAAACCCTGTACTATCAGTTACTTGCTAGCTAAGGTCTGTGTGGTGAATATAAAGGTTGCAATGCTACTGACTGCCCTTGTGGGTGTCAATATGATGCCACCTTATGGAATTTTTTTCCAGTTTATATTTTCTTAAAACCTAGAAAATTACACCCAAAAAAGGTATATTAAAAGAACATTATTAAGGTTGCAAAGTCAAGCACTCAAGAGTTAGGAAATATCAGAATTAAGGTTCCTTAAGTAGCCTTCTTTTGCATGTGCATTATGATGCTATTTTTTCCACAGGACCCTTGTCTCATTTAGTGCACAAGATGGACCTGCTTTGGGAATGAATCAGGACTGTGTAGTGATGGAGACTGTTGCCTGTAGGCCTCTGCTTCATTTGTTGCGGAAGTTGGAAAGTGCATAGTGAATGAGGCACAGGGATTGCAAGAAGAGATGGGATGGTCTCAAGGTTAAGGTGTTCAAATGCCATGCTGGCGAATTGGATTCTATCCCCACTTTTGCCACAGAGTTACTGTGTGATGCTTGGCAAGTCACTTAAATCAAAAATTGTTGCATGTGGTCACTTTTTGTGTGTTCCTCGTTTTCTGGGTGTCTGACTTGAGACCTTTGGGTCCCATTTGCACTCTCAGCTGCAACTAAAGTCAGTGGGAACTGTGCTTTGAGCATATCAGATGCTATGTAATGCTAAGTACTCTCAAAAATCAGGTTGAAGGTGTCTCAAACTGTAGCTACTTTTGACCTTAATCTCTCTGTGCCTCAGTTCCCTATCTATAAAATGGGGATTGTGACCGGGTGCCTGTGATGGGCCTCATTGAAAATACCACACTCAGAGCAGACTGCAAGAAATAGGGCAGGCAATCCCCAAAACTGGTGATTTACTCTATAAATAGATTCACAAATCCAGTAACAAAATAGCTTCTGCAGTGCAACACTGGTTAACCAGAAGCCAAACATAGTCCTGTTTATACATTCCAGCCCTTGGCTCCCATCCAGATAATTAGTTCTGAAATGGTGAGCGATTATTGAAAACCTAATTCACCATATGTGAGGTTCTTACTAATCCCAGAGGATCAGACACACCCTCAGGTCAGTATATATTTCAGATCTTACCCAAATATCACACTGTCAGCCAATGCTCAGTAAGCTAACTAAAGATTTATTAATAAAAGAAAAGGAGAGTTATAAATGGTTAATAGATCATATACATACAAATGACTGCAAAGTCCTTATATCAGGTTTGTAGCAGTGATGGAAATGACTGCTGACTTGTAACATCTCTCTGGTAACTTCCAAGAGATTGGAAGGTCCTCAGTCTACAGTTCAAGATGCTCCTTTTAGTTGTAAATCCACAGTCCAGAAAATTAGAGCAGGAAAAGAGGCAACATGGAGATGTCTTTTTATATTCTCTGCCATGTGCATGGAAAATTACTGTCCCAAACAAAACCCACAGCCCCTGTTTGTGAAAAGTTACTGGCCCAAAATGGTGTCTAGGGTCACATGAGCAGGTCACATGTCCTTACACATGGTTTGCTGAATCACGGGGATGGCCACTGGCACGTCACTGTCTGAGGCATCCACAGGGAGACCTACTGGGTGGGATGAGTTTCTTCTATGGCCCATTGTGGGAGTTGAGTGTTATTGATAGGCCATCAATAAATAGCTGTCTAGCCCTGATGTAAATCTATCTGGTGAATGTCATCCAAGAATACGACACAGGTTTAAGATACAAGTACATAGCCAATATTCATAACTTCAGATACAAAGATGATACATGGATTTAACCAAGATAGTCATGCTTGATAGATTGTAATGTTTCCATTGACAACTTACATGATACATGTTGTACAAGATTTATGGTAATTGTATGATATAAACAGTCATCTTTAATCATACAGCATCACAGGGATAATAGCACCTTCTCACCTCACAGGGTTTGGTGAAAATAAATTAATATTTGTGAAGCATTGAGATACTACAGCAATGAGCACCATAGAAAAAGTCTATGAGGAAATAAATAATTGTATCTTCAAATCAAGGTTTGAATAATGTGCAGTAGTAAATAAGGCATCGGACCACAGATTGAACAACGAGGATAAAACAAAATATTAAATAGCTGCTCAGTAAGTGAGCACCATCGATTCTGTGCACTGAATGAGAAAGGGATCTGGTGGAAAAAATAGTATCGTGATTATAGACTGCATTATAATACATACTCACAGACAACCTTAATTCTAGCATTTCCTCACTTTTGAGTGGTTGACTTTTCAACCTTAATAACATTATTTTAATGTAATTTGTGTGTGTAAAAGATATACTCACACAAATTAAACTAAATAAAAACAAAAACAACGTTAATTAGGCTGCAGAGTCATGCTCTCAGAAATTAGGAAACACCAGATTTAGAGTTGCCCATGAAACCTTAATTCAGTATCCTTATGCACTGAATGAGGTTGGGGTCTCATGGAAAAATGTGTGCTTATGATCACATCACGTATGATCATGTAATTAAAGTTATAAGCGCAACGGGATCAAGCAAAGGTTGCACAGTCAACCATAAAACTTGGCATTGCAACCTTAATAACATTCCTTTGAAGTCATTTTTGTATATAATTTCTGAGGTGGTTGTTTTTTTAAAGGTAAAGGTAAAAACAAATTCTGTTTTGTACAGCTCTCACAAAGTCCCCCCATTTGCATCATTAGCAGGGTTTGAACTTTGAGCCTGAGCACTGCAACCCAGACCTATCTGACCTGAACTCCAGGACTCAGTGTGTTAGCTGGCAGCAGGAAAGGCTCTTATCCCAAAGTTGAGGGTTGGGTTGCTGGGTCCAGGTAGTGGTGGGACACAGCCAGGCTCAACTCAGCTCAGCTCTTTCGCGTCTCCTCTCTGGGAGGTGGGGGGTCCTGCCCCATATAGTGCCCCTAGAAGGGGAGGATGGGCTGCCAGGAGCTGGGGGATTTCGTTTAAATTGTTATGCCCTAGAGGTGTGTGTGTGTGTAGAATGGTATGCTGGGACTATGTGATAGATGTAACAGTAGAAGTAGGTTTATGGGGAGCCTGCCTTGTCTCTCTCCATCTCCCACCCTCCAGGGAGTTGGGGTGCTCCTGTCCCATATTGTGCCGCCAGAGAGTATGGGTTGCTGGAGCTATTGTGGAGGGGGAAGCCTAGCCTGGCTCTCACTCTCTCTTCCCCTTATAGCTGCTCCTATACATTTCCAGTACAATGTCCACTACTACTACTTTGGTGACAGCATGAGCTGGGCTCTTTAGAATGCTCAGTGATTTTGGCATGCTATCAGAATTTTCCTGTGGAACTCGAGTGAGAGAATGGAAATGGTGATTTTTAACACTTTATTACTCAACTAAATGTGAATGGAATTTCACAGAAGAGAGTAAAGGCACTTCTGTTTCCTGAGAGGTGTCTTCCTCCTGAATAGCAAAGGCCTGCTGCAAACAATGGGAATGTTAATGCTTCTCGAACTAAAGGCCAAAGAATCCTTTAGAATGGAAAGTACTGGGCAACCTAATTATATGGGACAGTGCCCACATACTGTGTTCTTCTCTTGATCCAGGAAAGAAAACTGATCCAAAAAGAAAGTGTAGATAAAAACTTATCCTTGCGGCAAAACCATGGGAGTTTACTCTGAGCATGGGCAGCGTGTGAACTGAGGCTCGGGGAGGCCAGCCCCCAGCCCGGCCCACCCCTTCTGCCTGAGGCTATGATGGAAAATTAGTTTTGCTTGAAGCATTGGTGTAGCGATCTTACGGGTATTACCTGTCATGGATCAGTGTGTGGGCAGTCATGCCTAGTGGTTGGAGCAGTGGGAGTCAGAAACTGAGCAGATCTGGTACAGGAGTGATTGCAGCTCCAGGTGTAAGAATGTTAGAGGTACCTGCCATAGGAGTTATTTTTGTGTGCATCTTTTCAGTCCTTTTTTGGTAAATCTGAATAAATAAATAAACATAACTAAATCATTTTGACAATCCGTCTCCAAGGGCACACCAGTCTATCACCCTGACAGTGACTAGGATCAAAGCCCAGAGGAGGTAACATTTTGACAGTGGTATATTTTTTAACAGTCCTATTTCTAATTCCATCTCAAAACTCAGAGCCAGTGTGTGCCCATCATGATGACTTTGGTCATAAACTGCATGGGATATGGTGGATCATAGAATCATAGAATATCAGGTTTGGAAGGGACCTCAGTAGGTCATCTAGTCCAACCCCCTGCTTAAAGCAGGACCAATCCCTAACTAAATCATATAGCTGTCATAGAGGCCATGAGATCCTAGAATACTGTTCGGTGTTGCTGCGGGTGAGGGGCAAGAGTGCTGTCATATTAGGATGACATCATTAACTACATTTATGTAAGGGAGAGCACTAACCCAATATCCTCAGTTCCTTCTCCCTAGCCCCCACACACAGCCTTGAAGTTCAAAGGACTCCAAGGGAGAGGAGAAGACAGATGGATAATGTGAGCGTTAAACAGAACTACCTCTGTCTGCAATCTAATAAGCCTCTCTTCTGATAATTAGTTTCTTAGGTGTACTCTTAATTTAGTTAGAGTATTTGGAGCTGCTTGCTTCAGATTATCCAAAAGGCTCGGTCAGATCCCAAACCCCGTATAGAATTCAAAAGGTTTGAGTCCTGCTCAGCCCTCTTTCCGTAGATTGCTGCATGTTTGGTGCCTAGTGTGCGTGGAAGAGGTTCACATATGTCCTAGAGAACAATTTGCTATGCTTTCACCCCTCGCATGAGAAAGGACAGACAGCTAAGCCTGGAGGCACTTTGACTTCCTTGAGCCTCCAAGTAGACCATCTTAGTGCTCCTTCAAAAGTTTCAAGGTCTTCTCTAAAGCGATCCGAGATGCACCCTGCCACTCCAGCTTTGATACCTTTGGACACCTGAGAAACGGCTACTCAATTTAATTTCACACTGGGACCCTTCACATCTGTCTTCACACTCTCTTCAGGGATCCTTCTTATGAGAAACTTCTATGAGAGGAAGAAGTTCTCTCCTACAAAAAGTTCCTCTACAATACCAAGTAATAGGATTTTACTCCAGATAGTTCCCAATACTCAGGAAGTCTAAAAGTCTAAGACCCATCCTGAACCCTAGACACCTCAACAAATGAACAAATTCTTTCAAGTTCATGATGCTAACACTAGGGGATATTATCCTGTCCCTGTCCAAGGTAACTGGAGTGCAGGTGTCAATCTAAAGAGTGCATACTTCTTTGAGGTGATAATCCCATCCACCTCAAGTATCTTTGGTTTCATGGGGGAACAAATAATTTCCTCAATTTCAGTCTGCCCACTGCACCAAGGGTCTTCACAAAATGATTCTTGGTAGTCTCAGCACATCCTTGAGGGGGCCATTTAGGGATATGGGGCAAAAATCTGTTGGATGATTTAGTTGGGGATTAGCCCTGCTTTGAGCAGGGGGTTTGACTAGATGATCTTCTGAGGTCCCTTCCAACCCTGATATCTCATATCTCAGACACAAGGATATGTGCGTTTATCCCTATCTAGGTGACTGACTTCTAAGGGCCAGCTCTCAACAGGATCTCTCCTCCAAAGTTCAATACACATGTGACTTCCTGCAGTCACTTGGGTTGCTGATCAACTGGGAGAACTCCTTACAGCTCACTCAAAGGATCACCTTTATCAGAGTTGTCCTTAGACTCCACTCAAGCTAGGGCTTTTCTCCCAGAAGAGAGCTTTCTAAAGATAAGAGACTTCCTGATAACTCTCAGGGATCAACCAATGCAGACAACACAATTCTTCCTATGATTCCAAAGTTTTGTGGCCTCTTCTACCTATGTTATACCTTTTGCTCATCTGCAAATGATGAGGCCTCTACAACACTGAGTAATGTCTCATCACATGCCCAATGTACACAATCTGAAAAGGAAGCTAATCATATCCCCCAAACTGCTTCAACAGCTTTGCTGGTGGGAGACCAGAGACAACGTACTGCAAGGGGTGTCATTCATACCTGCATCACCTACTGTTAAACCCATCACAAATGCCTCGGTCGGGGTTCTAACTGTCAGGACCTCTGTGTGCATGACCTCTGGAACACCTGGGAGTCCAACTCCACATCAGTGTTCTGGAACTCAGGTCTAAGATGTGTTCCAAAAGCCTTCCACCAGTCCATACAACACTGTGTAGTACGGATGCTCATAGACAATACCATGGCCATATACTATATTAGCAAACAGTGGGGAGCACGCTCCCAGGCCCTCTCCACAGAGGCAGGCAAACGGTGGCTCTGGTATACTCACCATCACATTCACCTGCTAAAAGTACAGTCAACACAAGAGGAGAACATATAGACGCACTCAGCAGGATGTCTTACAACCAACAAAAATGGTCTTTAAATTGGTCAGTGGTATCCTCACTATTTCTCATTTTCATATCTGGCAAGTACTGGCAAACACTGACATGTGTACACTGAATATGGGCTGTAAGGGTGATTTGTATAAATTTCCAGCCCTGTACTATATGTTTAAAATTATGTGGATTGCAGGTAGTTTGTGATCTGACAAAACACTGCTCAGACTTCTAGGATAGGAAGTAAAGAAGACTTCTAGGATAGGAAGTAAAGTACCTTTGATACTACAAAGGAAGTGAGATAGGCAGATTGTAACTAACCCATGCTGGAATTTGGCCAGGATACTTGGGATAATTTTCTCATTCTTCTGAAAAGTCTCATTGGATATTTAATTATCACAGGGTTACCAGGACCTAAGTTTTGTATGTCTTCAGCAGCACAAAGCCCTTTTACGCTATGCTGGGGCACTGAATCAGGGCTGACTCAGAAGAAGGAGTGCTATATATTTAATCATCAGTACCATATCTCCTGGACATAGGGATTCCTTGGAGGTCCCATTCAAGTTCTGATTTATACAGACACTGCTCAGATAGTGAGATCAGATGATATGACAAACGGCATGGTTTCTTTTTAGGGGATTTAGGCAATAACCATGCACATTTCTCATTACAATAGATTTTTAGATTTAGTGGCGATTAACAATAATGAAACTGTACTTATTTGAAAAAACAACGAGGAGTCCTTGTGGCACCTTAGAGACTAACAAATTTATTTGGGCATAAATTTGTTAGTCTCTAAGGTGCTACAAGGACTCCTCATTGTTTTTGCTAATACAGACTAACACAGCTACCACTCTGAAACCTGTACTTATTTGAGTTTCTTTTAAACCAAGAATCACGCAATACTTTACAAATATTAAATAATTAGCCTTTTAATGTAGATCATTATTGCTTAAAGTGTTTTACATTTGAGTAAACTGAGCCACAAAGAGGTTAAATCAGATGCTCAAGGAGCTGGAGTAGAATCCATGAGTACTGACTCCCAAGCTATGTCTTCGCTGCTACATACGGTATGTTTTTACATTCAGATTGTCTACTTGAGCTAGTTATCTCAGTATAAAATCCTAGTGGAAACAAGATACAGGTAGCTTTTAACCTCATTGCAGGTAGTCAGGTCAACACTATAACCGCCTCCCCCAATTTGGGATTTACCTCAACTAGCTATATCAAGGTAATGACTACAGTACCTTACCTCCACAAGGATTTTACATCAAAATAGCTATCTTGGGTTAACCATCTCCAAGTGAAAACACACTTGTGTTTACAGTGAAGACATAGTCCCAGTCCTGTGCTATCACCATTAGAAATAAATTGCTATGAACTTGGGAGATTGTTTTCAGTCTAAAAAATGGGGGCCCGGGGTTTATTTTTACTTCTAGAAAAGAGCCCCTAACTCCAACCTGTGGAATTATTGACTTGAGGAATATGATGTTGACCCCTTCTATACACATTTTTCTTGCTCTTATAATTTTCTTGGCAGTCTGGAATCAATATGGTCGTTACCACATTTGAGTCGTAGCTAGTTATTCTTTTTAATTCTAAAAATGATTTCATTACAAGCTATGACATGAATTGTGAATGTGAAATCATGTTAATATCAAAAACATATGAAGATGCATTCTGTAGTATATTCTAACGGTTCTTAAAGTTAGCATCTTTCTAAAATATTCTTTTGAATGGCATATTTAAAGGGCAAAAATGAAAGCTCCTTGGCAGTTCAGTTAAATGCTGTTGAAACATTGCCTCTGGATCTTAGAAAGGAATCATTAAATTTGGATGTTCATCTGATCAAACAAAAGAAGGATGAGTAGATTTTGTCAGTGGGCTGGATTTTATTTCCCAAGGCTAACAGCCATCTCCAGGACTTTGTCAGACCTTCTAACAATTTTTTCTGCCATTGTCAGATGGTATTATTTAAAATTGGTTCATCCACTTGTGTGGGATTCATATCCTATAACATACAGCAACTGTGACAAGAAGACTCTTATGCTGGAGATGTTATTCAAAGCCCTGTTGATTCTCTCAGGCTGCAGACATCTGCCGGAAAAAATTGTACTACACACAGCATCTGGCGTTCGGTCCCATCTCCTCAGGAAGACCAAATCAAACGATTTAGAAAAAGGGACACACACACACTACATCCGCTTGGAAAAAATGTATATCATTAAAAAAATGTATATCAGAGATGTTTTAGCTGTCAACTCATATCAGAAGCTAATTGTTTTATATCTGATAATTATAATAGTATCGTCGGATATACTGAAGTCAGGCAGTTTGCCTTACATGTAACCACACACATACAAAATGATAGTGTTAGTTGCAAAATCTTTCCCTGTGCATACTAAGACCGGAGAGCTGTTTTCCAGTTACTGAACTGGAGTAAAGTTCTCAGGGAGATGATATAGCAATAGACTTGATAATCTTGATATCTTTAATTTTGTTTTTGTTTTTTTTAGTTAATGGGGAACACTTTTGATTGACAGCTCCAAATATGAGCTCCAAAGAGTCATGAAAAACTCAAAAACCCTAAGCATGCAGTAGCAGTCATCACTACAGAGTCGGCATTTACTAACAGTTACAATAGTAGATCATATAACATATTGCAATTGTTCAGATAACATAATGTGCTAACTGTGGCAATAGCGTGACTTTGAATGGTGACTACTATAAGACTATTAGTTCTTTGCAACCAAGGCTCAAAATATTATCATTAAAGTTGTTGTTCTGTATGGGCTAAATACGATATGCCCAGAATTCTGAATTTCAAATTCACCTGTATTGAAAGCACAGGAAAATATCCTGAGCATTTTGATAGATTCTAAGAGAATATACATATAACATGCACACACTCACACTTTATTAATGTTTTATGCATATGGTACATGTCTGGAGATGTGGCATATGTTTAATCACCCTAAAGTATCTGGAATCCAACAACTGTTAGTGCAACATAAGGGTTGAAATATCAAGCCATAGAAAGGTAGGAATTGATTGGTAAAACTGAACTTTCAAAACTGTCCCTTTATATTTATGCCTTGAAATATCATCTCTTTGTACATTGTTTTAAATTGCTAGTGTCAATAGAGCTGTAGTTTCCTCAGTGATGAAGTCTGTGGAGCTCTGCTGATTTACTCCAGCTGAAGATCTGACCCATTATTGTTAGAATTTGCGTAATATTTACATCAAATAAGATTTGCAGATGTTCGAACAAATTCTTTCTAAGTATGTTTTAAAATTATGTATGTCCAAAATGTATGGCAAAAGTGTTATTTTTAATATTTTAGTTTTACACACACAGTTCAGAAATGGGTGAACAAATTTTGTTACATATTTTCCCAAACTTCTCCTAGGAGCTGAGAAAAAGCATGGAAAAATCTCTTATGCAAATGAAATTGTTTCAGAAAATTATGAGTAATTGAGACTAATGGAGGCTTATAACGGATATTGAACTTCATCCTTACAACTTCTGCTAGCATGGATGAATGGGTGTGTGTGTGTGTGTGTGTGTGTGTGTGTGTGTGTGTGTGTGTGTGTGTGTGTGTTTTCAGGGTGTCAGCTTCCCATACACATTGGGAAGCTGAATTTTCAAACATGGAAACAGGACATCCAGATCCTGATTTTGGACACTCAAACCCATGCCTTGGTGACTAAGAGCCTACTTAAGTGTGTAAAATATGCAGATTTGGGGTGTTTTGTTGAAACAGCCCTATTTATAAATTAGGTCCATGGTACGCAGTATGGCTGAGATCTGTAGGCGACTTTGAAAATCTCAGTCTATATATATTGTGACAAAGTTCCTCCTCTACCTTGGTGGGTCCTGCGCTTATTGGCAGATTTGCTCGCCTCAGAGATCTTCCCCTCTGGTGGAACCCACAGTCCGGGTCAACTCCTCCTGTGTCTGATCAGGAGTTGGGAGGTTTGGGGGGAACCCGGGCCCGCCCTCTACTCCGGATTCCAGCCCAGGGCCCTGTGGATTGCAGCTGTCTATAGTGCCTCCTGTAACAGCTGCATGACAGCTACAACTCCCTGGGCTACTTCCCCATGGCCTCCTCCAAACACCTTCCTTATTCTCACCACAGGGCCTTCCTCCTGGTGTCTGATAACACTTGTACTCAGTCCTCCAGCAGCACACCCTCTCACTCTCAGCTCCTTGTGCCTCTTGCTCCCAGCTCCTCACACTCGCACCACAAACTGAAGTGAGCTCCTTTTTAAACCCAGGTGCCCGGATTAGCCTGCCTTAATTGATTCTAGCAGCTTCTTGATTGGCTGCAGGTGTTCTAATCAGCCTGTCTGCCTTAATTGTTTCCAGAAAGTTCCTGATTGTTCTGGAACCTTCCCTCTTACCTTACCCAGGGAAAAGGGACCTACTTAATCTGGGGCTAATATATCTGCCTTCTATCACTCTCCTGTACGCCCGCCCACTTCCTGGATCCCAATAGGATCACTCTCCTGTAGCCATCTGGCCTGACCCTGTCACTATATATATATATATATATATATATATACATATACATTTTGATTCAGAATTAGAAAGCCTTAAAGTAAGTGTGTATGTTAAACATCTAAAGCCACATGACATCTGTAAAACTTAGCTGAGTGCGTGGCCAGCCAGCGTTAACTGATTATATCTACATTTGTAACATTATGATTCTCAAGGGCTGGATCCTTGGAAAGTTGCACATATTTGTTATCAGTTTAAATCATCACTATAAAACTACCTTTGTTTTGGAAATCTAAACAAAGACTTGACAGTTAAAGAGGATGAAGACACTGACCATGGGGAAAATAAATGGAATTATAACAAAGGGAGCAAAAGTACTGATTTCAGCTAAACGTTACTTTTATGTAGTGTCCTTTAATAAAAAAACCCTTTAAACTATTTTAATAAAAATGTTTTTTCTAATGTGTTGCTTTAAATACTATACTACTTAAACAAATATTTAAATATTATATTAACTTTTCTGCATACTTGACATGAATGTAATTCTACCTGCCTGCCAAGTATGTCAAAACCCCAAATCCACTTGCATTTGCCAGGGTAAATGTTTATTTTGTTTTCCCACATAATGTGCTCTTTAAAGTGTCACCAGCATAGCAAATCTGATTGCTTTTTAATAGAGACATGGTGGTTTTTTTGCTTTCATTAGGAAACAGGATAAACTATCAGTAAAGCTTATGCTAATGAATCCAAATACTGTAGATGCTCTTTGCTCTCCCTTCCCCCCATCCCAGGAAATATTCCCTTCAAAACTATTGTAGTAGTATTTTATTTTTATAAATACATAAAGCATAAGTATTAGTATGGTTATTTATAGCGTCACAAAGCAAGGACCCAGTTCTGAGAAGTGTTTAGGCCCTGCTCCTTCCATTGAAGTCAATGGAAGTTCTGGATGCTCTACAGCACTCTCCAAAAATATAAATATTCTACGTACCATGAAATTGTAGAAATGATTTAAGACCTGATTTACTGGAGATGCATTTTTAGGGAAATCTGATTTCTGCAGTGTGGAACATCCACATTTTGGGCGTTAAATGGAACTGTGCGAAAGATACCAATTTCCATGTATAGGGGTTTTGCAAACTTTTTCTTTGTTTTTTTTGGTTTGCATGGGTTTACATCTCATTGTGTTTCATTTTGACTTTCAGGTGTGAACAAACCCCCAAAACTCATTGGTTTAGGGTTTTGTTATGAAATTTTGCACAACTCAAAAATGTCTTGTGTGAGATTTTGCAGGGGGAAATCCTTTGGGTATTTTTTTTTCTTTTTTCTTTACAGAAACAGTCCCATAGTATTTTTGGTTCGTTGTAGTATGTTAATTAATGTCAACCAGCATCTGGTTTTGGGTTTTATATCAACACTTTGTAATTTTGTGGGGCGCTTATTCTTGGGCACAAGAAACAAGACAAATTAAACTGAGAATGATGGCCCAGATTTGCATAATTTTCCAGTTGTGTTTACTGAGGCAAGGTCAATTCATTCCAGGGGCTTGTCTGCATCCTTTTTTGTAACCATTGGAGAAGAGAGAGAATAGTCTTATGATTAAAGCCCTGCACTTTGGGAAAGTTACAGTGTCTCTGTGTCTCTGTTCCCCATTTTTATAATGGGGATAATCCCTACATCAAGGGTTCTGTGCTTAAACCAGCCTCACTCACTCTCTTCTCTAAAGTCGCACAGCAATTTGGTGGCAGCACCACAAATGGGACCTAGCATTGCTGGTGCCCAGTTCCTTGTTCTAACAGCTAGACAACACTCTCGGACACATGCGCCTATGTTTGAAATCGTGCATCACTTGTGCACTGACTTCATGCTGCAATTTCCCAAAGAGTATTTGCACATAATTTTGTAGCATGCTGATCACAGACAGTTGACGTCACTGAAGTCGGTGCTAGTTTTACTATTGGTTTCAATGGGAGCAAGATCTGGCCCACAGTGCTTACGTGCTAGTCCGTGTATATTAAACAATTCCTTTTAATCATGCTTTACTGAATGCTTGTTAATGTAGGTTCTCTGTGCAGTAAATATCTATAACTTTAGTACCAAGCAAATTGGTTGAAACTATAGTAAAGAACAGAACTATAAGACATGTAGATGAACACAGTAAGTTGGGGAAGAGTCAACACAGCTTTTGCAAAGGAAAATCATGCCTCACCAATTTATTACAAAGTAGTGCTGTCAATTAATTGCAATTAATGCAAGCGCTTAATGCAAAACAAATTAACTAGATTTAAAAAATTAATCACAGTTAATCATCACACTATTAAGCAATAATAGAATACCAATTACAATTTATTATGTTTTTGGGTTATTTTTACATTTTCAAATGTATTGATTTCAATTGCAACACAGAATTGTTGCAACACTTTCAATTGCAAAGTGTACAGAGCTCACTTCATATTATTATTTTTTATTACAAATATTTGCATTGTAAAAAAGATAAAAGAAATAGTATTTTTCAGTTCACTTCATACAAGTACTGTAGTGCAATCTCTTTATCATGAGAAGTTGGTGTCCCTAAACCTCTGACTGCCAGAAGCTGGGACTGGACAGCAGAGAATGGATCATTCAATAATTGCCCTGTTCTGTCCATTCCTTGTAAAACTGCTGGAAGACAGGATACTGAGCTAGATGGACCATTGGTCTGACCCAGTGTGGCCATTCTTATATTAACAAATTCAACATCATATGCGCTAATACAAATAATTTAGGTTTGCAGTAAAATCTTTGTAAATATTTTAAGTAATATTTTTTCTATACCAAATGTTCTTGCTTTGAAGCAACATACTTATCCTTGATCATCATGGGGTGTGATTGCCGCACATCGTAGACATACCCGAGCTAGCTTAAATCTAGCTAGTTTGGGTGCCGGAGCAGTGGAAGCTGTGGCAGAGTTGGCTTCAGTGTGGGTTGTTCAAGCCACCCGGGACCCTGGATAATTATTTGGGAGGCTAGCCCATGCTGAAACCCACACTTGCTGTGACTTCACTGCTCCAGGACCGGAATAGCTAGATTAAAGCTATCCGAGCTTCAGTCACCTCTTGTGATTGCAGTGTAGACATATACCCTTTGATTGCTATATGTAAAGATGTAAAGTATGATGTTATTTACCTTATTTATTCATTTACTGTATTACTATTATTATTTGTAAGTAATTAACCTTGTTTTTAAACCCACTTTTATTTTACATTGTGAGTAAACCTACAAATTGCGACACCTGATGAGACCATAGGTCTCTCTCTATATATACATATATATCTGATGCTTTGTAATCAAGAAACCTCTATATACACATACATGCAAAGCACAACCATTTAGTGTTCTAAATATTTAGTTTTCTTTCTAACGCTACAGGTGATTAACTTGCTCCCTGAAGCATGTGATTTGATTATCTTTATCTTGCCTTACGAATCTTAGCTATTAGTGGTTTAAAAAGTCTGTCCACGGTATTTGACTCAGTAGCCTAAATTCCATAAATTGAACCCTAACAAGAATATTCATACACACACTTTCTGTATCAAGATAACAAGAATGCATTCTTGGATATCACTGCATATTCTTTTTCAATCACTACTGGTTCCTACAGAAACAGTGACTTCAAGACTTTTTTGGGCTGGTGCATCTTAATATCCAAAATGTCCAGCCATGTGCCACAGAAGAGAGAAAACAAATCTATAACACCTCTATATAAAATGTCAGCTTATACAAACGTATATGCTAGATCAGGGATCGGCAACCTTTGGCACACGGCCCGTCAGGGAAATTCGCTGGCGGGCCAGCACGGTTTGTTTACCTGTAGCGTCCGCAGGTTTGGCCCATCGCAGCTCCCACTGGCCGCGGTTTGCCGTTCCAGGCAAATGGGGGCTGCGGGAAGCGGCATGGGCTGAGGGGATGTGCTGGCCGCCGCTTAAAGAGATACTTAGTTTGGATCCTTCCTGAAAAATGGCTGGCTGAAATTGCTTTGTAACCTTTCACCTTGTTTCTCTGGTTTTTGTTCCTTAGTGAGTGAAACTTGGCATAGCTAGAGACATTTTATTATGCTTTTCTTTGTTAACTAAGACTTTAGCTAGATCTGCCTGTGTGGCAGATTTCTGTTGATGAACATGCTTGCTTGTGACACATGAAAACAATTCATCACAATCTTAATAAAAAACCTCCATCTTTTAAAATGATTAGGAACATTCACTTGAGATGACAACCTTAAGTCAAGAGTATTTTATAATCTTAAATCAGATGACACCCAATTGCAAGAGGTTTTTCCTATAATATAATCTTTCAAGACTTCCATATGCTCTGACATGTTATTGCCATTGATACTTACAGTGCTCCTATAATATTATTCATATTTTCATCAAACCTGTCTCTTTGAATATATTTTGTGTTACATAGTGTTTTTGAAAAGAAAATTATTATTCTTTCAGAATTTGTTGACTGTTTCATTGTGCTAATTTTGAATGCAGATTTGTTCATGAATAATAACCGTCTTCAAATTCTTCTCTGTGCCTTTATATGGAAAAACAGCTTGACTTATCTCAGATGTTAAAGTAAAAACAGCAGGCAGCTCGTTTTAGTTAATTTGTACTGAGATGCATGTGCACAGCTCCTGGTGACTACACATGCCAAGTGCATACATCTAAGGATGGAATTTGTTCTTAAGATATTGGTGTTGGTGCTAGAAACTTAGTGTGGTTCTGTTCTGTAAAATTGGCCTCATTGAGTTCAATATTCTGGTGACTCTCCTATCATGTTTTTAAAAAGGGATTTCTCTGTCTGTGAGAACTGTACATTCAGATGGGTATCCAAAACTCATGATGCTTTCTTCCTACACTACACATGACTACATCTAGTAAACACAAATCCTGAAGATAGGTGACATTTATGGTAATAATGCATGAGGCAGAATAGAATGTAGATTGTTGTTCTGAAGCTAGCTTGGATCTGCAGTGCTGAAACATATTTTTTTTAAAAATCATATTTCTTTTACCAAATTAAAAATGTGTAAGACACATAGAATGAAATACTATCTTTACAGAAGTTAATGCAAGTTTTGCTACTGACTTTAGTGAAACCAGGATTTCACCCTAATCATACGACCCAATTCAGGAATTGCACTCGATTACACTGGTTTGACTGTGGCTCATTGTGAGCAAATAAGTGTGATAGCAGTTGTCAGTATTAGTTACTATTGTGACTTTAACCCCACTTCATTTAGATGGAAAAAAATTTTCCCCAAACCTCACCTTTTAAAAATTACCTTCTAAAATTGCAGTTATTGGTATAATAGTCACTTTTATAGATTTGTGCGATTTGAATTCCTTGACTTTGAACACATACATTTTGCCATTATTTTTTGGAATTACTATTTTGTTTAAGGCAGGTCTTCAACTGTCCGCCTGCTCTCTAGAGTGCTAAATTATTTCTCCTGGAAGCAAGGGATTCTACCCAAAATTGGGATCTAAAACAAAACTTCTGCAAATGATAGAAGGAAAAAAATAATATCGAGGGAAGCTGGAGGATTCCAGAAAGAACCCCTTGGTATCACCCAATGTAATTTACATTACATTTTTGCATAGACTCAGGTTTTCATGAGCAAAATGAAATATGGCATGGCTTATTAACAAACTTCAGCCCTTAAATGATATTATTTTAAATACATCTTTCATTGTGCAGTCAAAAAGAAATGTATGTTAAATGTCTCCAAGTTTAATCAGGTTTTCAGTTCAGTTTCTTAGAGGCTGTCTCTGCAGTTGTTGTGTTAATGTTAAACAGCAAGAGTACAAGGGACAGTTTTAGCCCGAGTGGAAGATAATATAGAAAATCCCGTTATGCAGAAAAGAGCTTTTGTGTGCTGTGTTCCTCTCCCAGGCAATTCTTTGAAGTTTACCCTAAATGACCAAAAGATTTAACTGTAGCCATACTTTTAGGGGTGAGATTTTAAAGTTGTTTATGTTCATCTGATCTGGAAATTGATGTAAAACTAGAAGAAGTTTTAAGAAGAATTCTACTCAGCAAACATAAAGGTCTCTTGCATATTAACCTGGTATGTAGAGTTTTTGATGTACAGCCAATTGGAAACCACAGAAAAAGGTTACAGCATCCTCAATCAGAAAAGTAAAAGAAGGTAGGTCTTCTTAATGCATTAGTCTGCTAATAAGCCCCATGTAATTTTTTATGTTTGCTAGCAAGGTTTATCCAATATTTAACAGCTTTTGGAAAACACTGGTAGAAATTAGTCATAAATTTAACACATGATTTACAACACACATTGAGATATATTTAGGAACAGAGAAAAATATTTTCCTAGGGAAATCAAAGGTATCCCATGAAGAGGAAATGTTTCATTTACAGGTTCCAGCTCCGTGTTTCACACCAGCAGTAATAAATTTAGACAAGGACATTTGAATCTGATACGGACCTATGTTCAAATAAATTCAGTATTTAGAGATTATATATGTATACAAGGAAAACCCAGTACTGAAGGAACAATGAGCATGTAACATAAGAGCAGCGTTGTATATTCTTTGAACATTGAGATTATACTTGCAGGGGAAGTACTTTTTGTTATTTACAGGATTGTTTCGACACTGATTTTCTTTATTACTTTAAAATCCCCTCAAAACGTTTCACGTTATCTGAACTTTGCCTGGCAATATCCCTTCCCCCATAAATGTTAAAATTAAAGCCGGTTGACAATTTTTAACTGAAACTATTATTCAGTAAAAGTGCAGATTTGGTGACACAGAAACATTTCAGAAATTCATGTTGATTTCACCAGATTGCTTTGGTAGGAAAAACAAACTAAAATAAAGTAAAAAAAAAAAATCTGAAAAAATCAAAATATTTTGTTTTGGTGTTTGCAATATGAAATGTTTTGATTTTTCAATTCAAAATTACTTTTTATTTAGAAATTTCCATAATTTTTTTAACTTTTAAAAATACTCAGAAGAAAACCTTTTGTTTGACTGCTGTTTATATTTTTTTACTTTTAAATTTCCTGAACATTTCATTTTCTATTCAACTCAAAACAATTTTTTTTTTTTCAGAATTGCCGGTGAACCAAAAATCTTTCATTTGCAGAGCTCTAGTTAGAATACATTTTAAACATCTTGAGCTAGATCATGGAGTTACTTCAAACCCTGACTACAGGGCAGCACAGTTGGCTGTTACAGGAGCAGAGCAGGAACTAAATTGCTTCTCAGAGAGTCACCCTTGGATCCCTGCTTCCACTTTGTCCCAAAAGGGAAGTGAGCTGCTCTATACCTGGTGCAGGTGATTTCCATATTAACTTAGCTACACTGATTGGTGCATTGGAGTGGGGAAGAAAAGGGGACAACATCCCGTGTCAGTGAGTTCCACATGCTAATTGTGTGTTGTGTGAAAAATTACTTCCTCATTTATGTATTAAATCTGCTGCCTATTAATTTCATTGGGTGACCTCTGGGTTTTGTATTGTGGGAAATGGTAACTAACACTTCACAATTCACTTTTGCCACACCATTCATGATTTTATAGACCCCTCTCATATACCCCCCTTAATCATTTTTCCTTACGCTGAACAGCCCTAATCTTTTTACTTTGTCTTATACAGAACTCTCTCTCTCTAAAGAAAATGCAGATACTGTACTCAGACTATCCTGTGGTAACTCACAAAGAGTTACAGATTCGACACTCAACCATGACTCATATCAGATAAAGTTTAGGGACACACACATCATGGCATTCACACAGACAGCAACTTCTTTCTTAAGGAACTTCACAGACTCCAAATACCCAGGCTTCACAACCAATTCTACAGTTTGGAACAAGACAAAAACCTGCCCTTTCCAATCTATGTTCTTGATGTTGCTCAGAGTCCACATGCTTAGTTGTCCCAGTATTCTACATAATAGTCTCTTTCTTGATATAAAATCTCATACTCTATATTGTGAGGATTTCTGGTCTTTCACAATAATATATGCATTTTAAGGGTCTGATTTTTTTTCCCTTTCAGCTCCTCTGAAAATCAGTTCTTACAAATTTAAATTCTGTAAATCAGTTTTATTTTCTTGAAAATTCATGTTTGTAAACTGAAAAGCAAAGTTTGATTAGATTGTGACTGTACAAATTCATTAAAATTGGGATTGTCTCAGTACACCGGAAAGTGCCTCCAGCTAGATGTTACTCTAATAAGTGAAGATATTAGGGCGAAACGCATATGTAAGCTAACCCTACAATTAAGCTGCACCAAAACTGCATGACATCAAAGATCTCAAGTTTGTTGTATGGACTTACTCAAACTAATGGATTGTACAGTATGTTTTATAAGGCAAAAGTAAGGAAGATAACAAAGAATTGCCTGTGTATTTTGTACTTTATGGCCAAACCTGCAGTAAGTTTTATCACAACATCCATCAATCTATCCCAAAGTGAGATTGTTATTTTCCATATAAAAGCCTGAGAGTGTTTAATCTTTAAGAAGGCTTACTCCTTAATACCCCTTTTTCTTTGCTTATCACTTACATTAAAAGTGGTTTTAAGAAGAGCAAGTCCATTTTTTTCTTTGAAATTTAAATAATGAAAATCCTCAGCTAACAGTTTCAAGACATATAGGATTTTAAATGTATTTTCAACATATTTCTGCTAACTCTATGCTATTAAGCTACCTTACAGTATCTCTTTTTTTCCAGTGAACACCATTTATTTTTTTTATTCAAAGCTGAGCCATTCAGATCTGTTATCCGAGAGCTGACAAGTACAGTAGATGTCACTGCACTGTTCTAGTACCCTAAAGGAAAACCACTCTCTTAGGCATATAGAACATTACTGGCAAATGGTACATGTTTCCAGACACCAGTGTCTGAGGCCATGACGCATTTGTTCTTTTAAACTAAATGTCCACTTTCTCCTTTTACTTCATAGCAATTCCAGCCAATGCAGGGCAATGCTTGTTTCTCTTGAGTACACTCCTAGCTCCTTTGAAGCTATGATAGCTACACAATGAAGAGGTCTTTAGAAACAGGAACTCCTGGCACAATATGAATATGCAAGTAGTTTGTGAAGCCAACAATTTCATCATGATTGTTACCAAACATTGTGGGTGGGTGGGTGGGGGCAGCCACGGTATGTACATTTTCAGATGTTCCACTGTAGCAGCTACTTGGTACGTTTCCTCCAAACACTAAATAGTCGGTATGTAAGTTAACATTTGGCCTTTTGCCTTCACACACAAAAAGCTGTATGTGTCAACTGTGAAAACTTTAAAATGAAATCAAAATAAAATTATTTTTCATCCTAGGTGGTAGGAGACAGCAGGTAATGCTTTACCCTTTTTTTTTTTTCTTCTTCTTCTTCTTCTTTCTTTTTTTCTGGTCTTCCTTTTTAGTCCTTCATGCTGAAAGTAAGATACAATGCAACACATTTTTGGAAGACTAAGCATACATTTACAGTGCCAGCTCCTATCTGCTGCATCCTTCAGCATGTTCCAAGGGAAGCATGCAGAATGTTTTAACTGTGCTGTATGCCACATAATTCAGCTTCTTAACTGCTTAGAATGACTAATAACCCACTGCCACGGGGACTGGCACTGTATTAAGAAGGTTTTTTTCCTTCAGATAAATCATTAGGAAAGTGTCACTCGTGTCATTCGTTGTATCTGGGTTCCAGGAGGAAACAAAATGCATCAACCTGCAATTGTAGCTAGCATATCCCTAGGGTTTCATAGCTTTCACTCTTCAGGTAAGTTCCCCCAACAAGCAAATGTGTTTTTATTAGGGCTGTCAATTAAACGCAGTTAAGTTAAGATGGATTGGATAGCTCAGTGGTTTGAGCATTGGCCTACTAAGCCCAGGGTTGTGAGTTCAATCCTTGAGGGGGCCACTTAGGGATTTGGGGCAAAAATCAGTACTTGGTTCTGCTAGTGAAGGCAGGGGGCTGGACTCGATGACCTTTCAAGGTCCCTTCCAGTTTTAGGAGATGGGATATCTCCATTAATTATTATTTAATTATTATTTAATTATAACTCACGCGATTAATTCAAAAAAAATTAATCATGATTAATCGCAGTTTAATTGCACTGTTAAATAATAGAATATCAATTGAAATTTATTAAATATTTTGGATTTTTTCTACATTTTCATATATATTGTATTCTGTGTTGTAATTGAAATCAAAGTGTATATTATTTTTGCTTACAAATATTTGCACTGTAAAAATGATAAACAAAAGAAATAGTTTTTTCAATTCACCTCATACAGGTACTGTAGTGCAATCTCTTTGTCGTGAAAGTGCAACTTACATATGTAGATATTTTTTTGTTACATAACTGCACCCAAAGACAAAACAATGTAAAATTTCAGAGCCTGCAAGTCTACACAGTACTACTTCTTTTTCAGTCAATCGCTAAAACAAACAAGTTTGTTTACATTTAAGGGAGATAATGCTGCCCTCTTCTTATTTACAATGTCACCAGAAAGTGAGAACAGGCATTTGCACGGCACTTTTGTAGCCGGCATTGCAAGGTATTTACATGCCAGATATGCTAAACATTTGTATGTCCCTTCATGCTTTGGCCACCATTCCGGAGGATATGCTTCCATGCTGATGATGCTCATTAAAAAAATAAGCATTAATTAAATTTCTGACTGAACGGCTTGGGGGAGAATTGTATGTCCCCTGCTCTGTTTTATCCGCCTTCTGCCATATATTTCCTGTTATAGCAGTCTTGGAGGATGACCCAGCACATGTTCATTTTAAGAACACTTTCACTGCAGATTTCACAAAACGCAAAGAAGGTACCGATGTGAGATTTCTAAAGACAGCTACAGCACTTGACCCAAGGTTTAAGAATCTGAAGTGCCTTCCAAAATCCGAGAGGGTCGAGGTATAGAGCATGATTTCAGAAATCTTAAAAGAGCAACACTCCAGTGCAGAAACTACAGAACCCGAACCACCAAAAAAGAAAATCAACCTTCTGCTGGTGGCATCTGACTCAGATAATAAAAACGAACATGCGTCGGTCCGCACTGCTTTGGTTATTATCGAGCAGAACCCGTCATCAGCATGGACACGTGTCTTCTGGAATGGTGGTTGAAGCATGAAGGGACATATGAATCTTTAGCGCATCTGGCATGTAAATATCTTGCAACGCTGGCTACAACAGTGCCATGAGAACACCTGTTCTCACTTCTAGGTGACATTGTAAACAAGAAGCGGGTAGCATTATCTCCTGCAAATTTGAACAAACTTGTTTGTCTGAGCGATTGTCAGAACAAGAAGTAGGACTGAGTGGACTTGCAGACTCTAAAATTTTACATTGTTTTATTATCGAGTGCAAGGTTTTTGTACATAATTCTACATTTGTAAATTCAACTTTCATGATAAAGAGATTGCACTACAGTACTTGTATTAGGTGAATTGAAAAATACTATTTCTTTTGTTTTTTTACAGTGCAAATACTTGTAATCAAAAATAAATATTAAGTGAGCACTGTACACTTTGTATTCTGTGTTGTAATTCAAATCAGCATATTTGAAAATGTGGAAAACATCCAAAATATTTAAATAAATGGTATTCTATTATTGTTTAATGGTGCGCTTAATTGCAATTAATTTTTTTAGTCACTTGACAGCCCTAATTTTTATACTGGAGCAAGAAGACATCTTTAGTTTTGTTATAGTTACTTGCTACCTGTCCCTTGGAAGAAAGTGAGAGAGACTTCCCCTCTGGTGCACTGTATTCCTTAGTTAGAAAATTCCTGAGTCAGTGCATAGATTGTGATGTATCAACAATTTGTCTGTTGTTTGATTACCGTTGGCCATTGCTGTCCCATTTAATTTAATGTAACTGCTCTGAGGTTTAGTTTGTGAGGCTGGTACAGTACTTGTGGTTACGATGCTGTGTGTTACAGGAACTGTGGGATGCTAGATGCTGTTGGACATAAGGCCTGTGATTGTGTTTTAGTGTCACTGTTGTATACCCCCAGGGGGATGGGTTTATGCTAGATTTCCTTTTTCTTTGTGAGTTTAGTGGGGGGGGGGGATACAGGAATTTTTCCCCCAACAATTGTAACCTCTCATATAAATCTGTTTTTCCTTATCTAGTTATTTCCCTATGTACACAAGGATGCTGTCAACAGTTAGTCATATGAAGATACTAATTTACCTCTTGGTACCTGAATAACAGTTCTTTGTTACCATCTTGCTCTGGACAACATTGCGAGGATTGTCCATTCCCTATAACTGTCCTGTATTAAATGAGTGCATGGCCTTGGTACATGATTTGACCTGCATCACCCATAAATAGATCAAACAAAAGTAAATAAAGTCTGAAACCATTTGAACTATTAGGTATACAGAAGCTAATGGAGAATTACTGTTAGTTCACACTAAGGGATGTAAAATTTTCAGAAGAAATTACTGTTTATTTTCACACGAGATTTTCAAAATTGTCTAATGGATTTAGGAGCACAGAGCCTATTTAGGAGCATGAGTGCCACTGAAACACCTTAGGCCCTTTTGAACCACCACCACCCCCTTAATATTGTACATGCAGTCCTTGGGAGTACTTCTGATACCCAAACTGCTGTTTAGACTGATATTTCAAGAAGATTGAGTCCCTTCTATAGCATATAATATCTATGAACTGAGGTCTGGGAAAACCTGCCTTACAGCAGGAAACTAAAGAAGCTCAATCTATTTAAAATGGTTAAGAGATTACATAGGAAGATGTCTGATAGGAGACAGATTGTTATTGTGGCAAAACAAGGCATAGCAGGATCCAGTAGCAGGGAGCTGAAGCTAGACTAATTCAGACTAGATAAAAGGGGTTTTGTTTTTTTAAATAGGGTAATTAATTAATTAGGATGTGAGAGATTCTCCATTACTAGAAATCTTTAAAGGAAGATTAGATGTTTTTCTAAAAGAAATGATGTCACTCAACCAGAAGTTATGGGATCGATGCTAGAATCACTTGGTGAAATTCTGTGGCCTGAGTTACGCAGCTCAGACCAGATTATCATAATGGTCCCTTCTGACCTCGAAACATATGACTCAACATCTAAGTGGCAAGGTGGCCTCCAGAACATATCACTGTTACAGTGTCACTAGAAGAGGTATGGAGCTGGGGCACGTGTTAAGATAATTTTTTTTTAGAGGATAAGAAATAATGCTACAATCATGCTTATGCATTGGTAGGGAAGAGGAGCAGAACTGGAAAGAAATTTTGTAGCAAAGTCTGCAGCTCTCCATCCTGGACTAAATTAATACATAATGTGTAAAGCTTTACTGTTTATCAAGATGTTGAAGACCAAAGGTAAATATGGTCATCAGAACTGTTTTCTGCTAAATTAGAATCTGTAACAAAAGCTCTGTTGTCTTCAGAGGAGACTGTAGAAAAGAATTCTTCCATTGCCTGCAGTCCTGCTTTCTGGCAAAGGTGTATCATATACCATAATGGAAAAAGTTCAATGAAAAATTTGACAATTGCTACAAAATGTAAACCCAGGCAAGCAGAACAGAGGAGGTGGAGGAATGTATGGTACACAGAAAAGGAACTGAGAACATAAAATAATGAAATACAACATCTGTCCTTGCAGTTAGGTCTCACAAAAGAGAATAAATATGAGGCATTAGACGTTAACACTAAAGCTTCACTACAAGTCAGAGTGACTGAAGAGGGGGAGAACACCTGGATATTTTTCTAAACATTTAAGTGACTACAATATTAAATTTAATGACTAATCTTGAACATGTCCACAAAACTCCACACAGACGTACATTTGTTGAGCTACTCTTGAAGAAGTTGACTGTGCAAACAGCTTCATTGAGAACTTGTTTTAGAAAAAGGTGGAATTTTTGTGTGTGTGTGTGTGTGTGTGTGCAACTAGGGCTTGCCTGTGTATAATACAGTGAGTCTAATATCCTTGTGGTGCAACAGCCTTGGGTGACTAGCCCGCTGTTTTTTCCAGTCATTGCACAAGCACCATCACTGCAAATTCCTACACAGCGCTGCCATTCCAAGCCAGAATCAAAGACAAAAGTATCCCAAAGTGCAGAGCTGTTCCTCTGTAGCACACTGGTAATGACCGACAGAACAGAAATTCCTCTTGGAGTTTTTTGTCATTCTCAGATTTTATGTACGTCAGCATCTGAGCAACACCCGAGAGCCGTTTTATCAAATAGAATGTGAAACAAAAGGACTTCACTTGATTTTGGCAATCACTTGTTCAGTCGTGTCATTTGACATATTGTGAATACGCCTGGCAATATTGTCGTTAGACAGGAGAATCATATCAAGTTGAGTCACTGCACCTTGCCCCAATATAATCAAAACCATTTTCTTGGCATGTGGCTGAAAAAACTTTCTCCAATAGTGTGCGGTTTCTTAGTTTTAGTTATCCAGTATGACACATCAAAAGATTCCTCAAGGGTTTTCTCATTTGCTGTAGCTGCTGTTCTCAGTACTGTTTTCTGGCCCTGTAGCACTCTGTTTTTGCTGGAAAAAAAATCAAGTGGTTTTGTTTGAAGAGAACTGTGCCGTGTCGGTAAGTGCTGCAACATTTTTGAAGGTCTTAAGCTATACTTTGCCGGAACTTCGCGACACACCAAACACTGTGGCCGTGAGTCGTCCTCAAAATCAGTCCATGTAAATCCACATTCCAAATGTTTCGGATCATATTTGTGGTTTCTTGGATTTTTCCTGCTCTTAGGATTGTTGCTGTCAACCCTTCTTTGGCTGCGAGTGGAAATCCCCTTCATTACCCCACTTTCCTCCAATTTTCTTGAGAAAACGGTCCATGGCTAAAATTATTTCTACAGCAACTTTTCAAACTGGCTTCAACCACAACGTGCTCAGTCAGTTGCTAGGTAACCATTTCAGACAGTTCTGATAGGCATGTGTCTGCGAAAAGATGTGGCGCACAGAGCCGGCGTTACAGGGTGGCAAGCAAGGCAATTGCCCAGGTCCCCACGCCACAGGGGGCCCCGCAAAGCTAAGCTGCTCAAGCTTTGGGTTCAGCCCACGTAGGCGGGGCTGAGCTCAGTCTTCAGCTTTCTGCCCTGGGCCCCACGGAGTCTAATGCCAGCCCTGGCAACCCCATTAAAATGAACTCATGACCCACTGTTTGAGAACTGCTGATGTAAACTATTCTTAAAAACCTCCAAAGACTGAGATTCCACAACTTCCCTAGGCAATTTGTTCCAGTGCTTCACTACCCTAACAGGAAGTTTTTCCTAATGCCCAACCTAAACCTCCCTTGCTGCAATTTAAGCCCATTGCTTCTTCTCCTATCCTCAGAGGTTAACAAGAACAATTTTTCGCCCTTCTCCTTGTAACAATCTTTTATGTGCTTGAAAACTGTTATCATGTCTCCCCCTCAGTCTTTTTCTCTCCAAACGAAACAAACCCATTTTTAAAAAATTTTCCTCACAGGTCATGTTTTCTAGAAATTTAATCTTTTTTTGTTGCTGTCCTCTGGACTTTTTCCAATTTGTCCACATTTTTCCTGAAATGTGGCACCCAAACTGGAAACAGTGCTCCAGTTGAGGCCTTATCAGTGTGGAGTAGAGAGGAAGAATTACTTCTCGTGTCTTGCTTACACACTACTGCTAATACATCTCAGAATTGTGTTTGCTTTTTTTTTTTGCAACTGTTTCTTGATGTTGAATCATATTTAGTTTGTGATTCACTATAGCCCCCTGGATCCCTTTTCACAGTACTCCTTCGTAGGCAGTCATTTTCCATTTTATATGTGTGCAATTAATTGTTCCTTCCTAAGTGGAGTACTTTGCATTTGTCCTTAGTGAATTTCATCCTATTTACTTCAGACCCTTTCTCCAGATTGTCCAGATAATTTTGAATTTTAATCCTATCCTCCAAAGCACTTTCAACTCCTCCCAGCTTGATATTGTCTGCGTAAACTTCATACATGTACTCTCTATACCATTATCTAAATAATTTATTAAGATATTGAACTGAACTCGTCCCCAAACTGTTTCCTGCAAGACCCCACTTGATATGCCCTTCCAGCTTGACTGTGAACCCTTGATAACTATTCTCTGGGAACAGTTTTCCAACCAGTTATGCACTCACCTTATAGTAGCTCCATGTAGACTATATTTCCCTAATTTGTTTATGAGAAGGTCATGCAAGACCGTATTAAAAAAAAAAGTACTGAAGTCAAGATATACCACATTTATCGCTGTTTGGTTTGTAATTTTGATATGTTAACTCTGGCTATATGCACTAAGTGTAAATTTATGGATTGTGGTTCAATTGGCCACTCCTATTCTAAGATTGTACTGTTGGTGCCAAAATTTTGCCTTTGTTAGGTTGAATGGTTTTCCTTTATTCGTTAAATTAGAGTTTGGAAGGAGGTGACACTCCCCTCTCTAAGATTAAGGTAACATACTTTTCTTATCTGAGAGATTCTGCTACCGAAAAGGACAACCATTTAGTATCGTCTAACCACCTCTGCCTGCCTCCAGTTTATGAAGGGTGTGACGATTTGGACCATTAAAAAGCTGTGTCCCCTTAATCCCTAGCCTTGGGTACCGTTTACACTGCTTTGCTGTCAGAACATCCGCTTCTGGCCTGCTCACACAGCCTTCACCATGCAAATTCGCTCCCAGCTAAATTACACTAACACTCTGATCAGTCACTCATGAACTACATCCAGAGCAACACCCCCAAATTCTAAGTCCCAGCCTTGTCTCCACAGAAATGTGCGTCTTGTTCTGCTCAATACACTTTTTAACAGTATAAGCTCATATGAAGTCTGTCATTTCATCAAAGGAAAATGATAATGCACCAGTCTTGTTATCCCAAATGGACTTTCTTACACACCCTAATCCAAATACACTGGTTAAGATAAAACAATAAGATAAGCTTATTAACTACAGAAAGATAGATTTTAAGTGATTACAAGTGATGATGCATAAAAGTCAGGATTGGTTACAAAATAAAATAAAGGATAAAATGCAAGCTAATACCTAACTTCAAAAGCTAGGTGAACTTAAAATCAAAAGGTTTTGTCTCACCATACGCTGCAGTAAATTTCACAGGTTGAGTCTCCTTTCAGCCTAGAACCCCTCTCCCTTAGTTCAGTTATTTGAGATGCTTTGATGTCATAAGCAGAGATGAAGGAGGAGAGAGGTAAATTGGAGGCCACTGTTTCTCATTCTTGTTCCACTCTCCCCTTTTGGAGGCTTACCCCCAGCTGAGGTGCTGGTGACAAGTAGTCTCTTGTGGATGTGAAGTCTGACCCATCCCTGTGATGAAATGTAAATTTATTGTTTACACCTTTCCCCCTGTTGGAGAATGGCCGCTTAAACTAGTGATAGCTCTTTAATACCTGGCAGGGGGCCAGTGTGTCTTTGTCTCTGAAAAACTGGTTTTTGGGTGTTACCTGGAATTACAGCATATTTTAGTAACTATCATACAGTAGAATCTCAAAACTTCACATATAGTATTGCTACACAAATTCCAACAGGATAATGATATTCAGCAGATTGTGACTTTTCAAATGATACCTCACAAGGCATACTTGTACAAAATTTATCATAGTCTTGTAAAAGTGGAGAACATAACAGTATAGACTGTCACAGAGGGTGTAAAGTCTACTATATGGGATAGATCCTCAGCTAGTGTAAATCAGTATTGCTCCATTGAAGTCAATGGGACTCAAACGTGCTTAAAATTAAATATAAACATAAATGTGTGGTTGAATCTTGGCCTAAATATGGTGTTGCAGATATTTGGAGGGGTTGCTATATATAAATGTGTTCGGTTTGAATACTTTGACTGTTTTGAGGCACTGTGTTACATAAGAATTTATTTTACATTTAACTATAGCTGTATGAAATACAATTAAAACTATCGTATAGAATGTTTTTTTTCCTCAAATGGGATTTAATTAATTACCCTGTTTAATTTTCACTTTCTTCCTCTCCTAGCTGCCTTCTTCTTTCTGAAGAATAAAAATGAAGGCACACGTTATCGGTTAAAATGCCAGCAATCACCATCCCAGTGCTGCTGCATGTACCAAGTTGGTGTGGAGCAGAGTTCACCTCTATTGCTCTCCTGCTGACCTGGTGCATCCCCACAGCAGTTTCATTAGTGTCTATTTCAAAAGGATTTAGGGCTCAGGCTATGTCTACACTATCACTTATGTTGGTATAACTTGTGTCACTCAGGCATGCGAATAAGCCACCTCCTGAGTGACATAAGCTACACTGACCTAAGCGCTGGTGTGGACAGTGCTATGTCAATGGAAAACGTCTCCTGCCAACAGAGCTACCGCCGCTCGCTGGGGATGGATTAATTAAGTCGACAGGCGAGTTCTTTCCTGTCGGCTTAGAGCAGCTATACTGAGGCAGCTGCATCAGTGCAACTGGCTGCTGTAACCTCTCTAGTGTAGCCATAGCCTCAGTTATACAAGACGCTGAGCCCTTTGGCCTTGACTCAGGAAAACACAAGTATGTGCTTAACATTAAGCACACAGTGGGACTACTCACTGACTTAAATTTAAATGTGTATTTAAGTGTTTTCCTGGCTCAGGGCCAGAGTACTCAGCACCTTGCAGGCTTGAGCCCTAACTGTTGTGCTGCATAAGGAACATATTTAAGCAAACTTCTGGAATCAAAATTCTGAATCTTACCGTTGGCAAATATTGCCGATGAGAAATAACCCAACCGTGTGTTATTTTTGTGCATCTTATTCCTGTCAAAACAACATTTAATTTTTGGGTTAACGTCAGAATTTTGTGGGTGGCATTTATTTTGCAGTATGTGGTTCTTGTTTGAATAAGGTGCATTATTTAAATCTACCCGTTGTTTTTCAGAGAGCAGAAAGACAAACACGAATGATGGACTCAGCCCAGTATGCAGAATTTTGTGAAAGTCGTCAGTTAAGCTTTTGTAAGTACTATCACATAACTCCTGCATAGTATTTAGATGTGCAGTTACTTTATGTACACTGTAGAACCTAATTGATACATTTCTTGGAAATGTATTTATTTAATGCATGAAAGAGTATGTTAGGTTCTCTGTCCTCAGAGCTTCTAAGTGATGCTAATTTATTACACTGTATTGAGATCAGGCAGACTATTTTATTTATTTTTATATTTCCCAGATTTCATATAATACAAATACTCTGGTGCTGAGTGCTAGTATAAAATCCATAAATACTTTTAACCGGTTTATGTATTAAAATAACCACGTTTGTATGCAGCTTACCTTGGTATTGTTATACACAGCAGATTAATGAAGTACACCCTCCAGGTTGTGATTACTTCTGAAGGTATCTAAAATTAACTAATGGTAGTATGTTTTCCTTTTTATTTCTACATCCATAGACCATACAAAGAACTTACTAAAGAGGCTTTTCTATTTTAAGCCATAACCTCCTGCTGTGGAATTTATTCAACATTAGCCAAATTCATCAGTACACGCCATTCCAACACTAATAACATGATGACAGAATTAGGGCTTAACCCGCTTACTAGAAATGCTTGTGGGCCACAACTATAATGGGTTATAAATTAATGGGCTTGATCATGTAGCAAAACATCACTACAGAAGCGGTTAAGTGATGACTAAGGCTTCGGGTTAAAGGTCAAAGAGAAAGTGAGGTGAAAGAGCTAGTGAAAAGCATGACAAAATAGCACATGACCCTACAATACAAAATTGAACACAATGGTGTCTTTAAATGAGAGACGCTTATCTTGTTCTTTATAACAAGGCATTTGAATTGGGTGCATGAGTGATTCATTTATGTATCATAAAGTGCAAATAAATGACACATCCAAAATAGTGCTCTGTGTAAATGTCAGCAAATGTAGGAAAACATGTTTTGTAAGCCTTTATTCTTTTCCTAATTCAATATGTTTTGAAAGCTCAGTTGTAATTTGGCATCACACATCTGTGAACCATTAGGTAAATGGTACTTCAGATTGGGGTGATTTCAGCTAATGAGAGGTTTGTGATAATGCCATTTTTAAACCTAAAAATTATAATCAGAACTCAGCACAAATATAAATCTTCGGTTTACAAAATAACATTGAATGTTGATGAACTGGAGATCATGATTATTTTTTTTAATGATCTGATGGATAATTTTGTTACATTTTTGAATAACCATGGCCTCATTTTCCCCTCACATTTAATATCAATCAAGTTGTTAGTTGATATCAATGGGGTTTTACTGGTGTAAAACTAGTGAGGAGAATCATAATCTCAATTTCATTACCTAGCATAAAGCAAACCAGATAATACAGTAATGTGCTAAATGGCACATGGCTTTTTATTAAAAATTAAGACAAAAGACAATTTTCCATGTTTCCCTTAGTTGTAGTAGAAATTGAATTTTAAAACTGCAGTGTGTTTAAAATAATAAACCCATATTACTGTAAGATAAAGCCGTGTATTAGCTCCTGAAGAGTCACCCAATGTTACAGTAGTATTATAATTACTTAGTTATATAACACCATAAATCTGTATGGCATTTTAAAAACTGGTGGAAGAAAAGCTCCCTGCCCCAAATACCAAACAGTCTAAGACGGCATGTGTAAATATTCAAGCCAGTGCTTCTGATCCTGCTACCTTTTACTCATCCTCAAATTCTCCTACTTCGGCTTCTTTTCCTCAGCCAACCAGTATATCCTTGTTTCCCTGTCCTAAAATATGACCCTTGATAACAGCTGCCTTTCCAACCAACTCCTAATCTCTCTTCTCCCCTTTACCTCCAGGCTGACTGAACAGGCTGTTTACAACTCTATATCAAATTACTCTCCCACCCCAGATTCCCTCCAGTTGATTTCTACCCTCTTCACAAACAGCTTTCACCAAAAGCTCTAAGGACTTCCTCCTGGCCAAGTTTCTTTCATCTTTCTCTAGTCATTGAAACCATTGTTCACTCTCTCCTTAACAACATTTTATCCTCCCTTTGGCCTTTCCTGGTTCTCCTCTTAATTTTTCTGCCATTCCGTCAGTGTCACTTTGGCCTTCCCACCTCCTCCCCTCTTTGTGCAAGCCCCCATGGCTCTCTGTCTCTGCCCATCTTTTCTTTTTTTTCCTCTGCCTTATTCCTGAGGTATCCTGAGAGTGTGTGAGATCAAAGCATTATTTCTGTGTTGATGATTTACAGATCTACATGGCTGCACTTTTTATTTCCCTCTGCCTAATACCGCATTTCAGACATACCCAGCGAATCATGTTGTATAGCTTGTCATCCTCCAAGACCCTAACATAGTTAAAACTGAGCTCCTTAATTTTCCTTCTAAATCACTTCCACCTTTCATCATTGCTGTTGATAACATCCTTATCCTCCTCACTCAGGTTTGCAGCCTCAGAGCCATCTTGGATTCCTCCTATCTTTATCACCATTCATCCAAGGGGTGACACAAGCCTGCTTTTTCTTCTACCATAATACATTGTAACTCCAACCCTTCCTGTCTGTCCCCACAGTTAAATGTTTGTCCATACGGTAATCTCCTGCCTTGATTACTGCATCTTTTTCTCCTCCTTTCCTTCATGATGGTCATAGCCTTCCCTTATAGGCTACCCAAAATGCTGCCTGTGAAATTAGCATCTTTACCCATTAATCTCACTGTCTCATTCTAACCCCCTCTTTGAATCCCTCTTTCTTGCCCTTCACATCAAGTTTAGTTTTACTGTTTGACTTTTACCCTGTCAGATGTAGAATTAAGCAAATAAGAGGGTAGATCTATTGTTAACATTAACTTCTGTTCACTTTGTTTTGAACTGACAGCCAAGAAAGCTTCCAAGTTTCGTGATTGGCTGGACTGCAGCAGCATGGAAATAAAACCAAATGCAGTTGCCATGGAGATTTTGGCATATTTAGCATATGAGACTGTGGCACAGGTAAGGGAATGTGCTATACTTACTGTGATACAGCAGAACAAATGTAACTAGTAATCTTAAACATCTTTCAACTAATCTCAACAGACACTTCAGGCTGTGTGTTAACATTTCTTCAAAGTGTATTTGACCTTTCAAGGGACTATCTCTGGATTCCTTTCTAACTTTCATGTAATTTGCTGTATCTGAGCTTTTGTATTGTACCATGCTCATTGCTCTGGTGTGTAAGTGGCACTTTTGGCTAACGGTTATAGCAAAAGATCGGCAGCTAGGAGGCCACTGAAACCACTCACTTTTCTATGTGAGTTCTGGCAATTCACTTGGGTTCAGTCATCCCAACTGTAAATAAAAGGTAGGGGCCAAGCCTCTTTAGGTAGACAAATTACTCAGTAAATTTATAAAAGGTGATGAGAAAGGTGGTTCTTTGAGTGCTGATTCCTATGTGTATTCCACATGTGCCCGAGTCCAGAGGTTCATGAAAAGCAGTGTCTGTTGGCCCACATATGTGCAATTGTTCTCCAAGCATGAACTAGGGAGCAGAGCCTAAAGCTGCTAAATCCAAGGACACATCATTCAGGGCTTCTATAAGAGTAAGAGGCACTCTCATGGATGCAAGGACAGATCCCCATTCAGGTCTGTTCCTGAGAGAAGAGATCCCTCCCTGACCCCATCCAAGTTGGGCAAATTTTCATACACACATCCTAATGGCTCAGAACTGCTGAAGGCCCCAGGCAGGCAGTTAAAACACAGAAGAAAAAGGATCCATCGGTTCTCTTGGTGGCTCTGACTCCTAAACATAAAGACTGGCATCCATTGGCTCATCTAAGCGTGCAGGACCTGACTCGATGGCAGTCCCAGCCCATTCTTCTAAGGATCAGCCACCTGCAACCTCTTGGGATGCATCAGAATCATCAGTCCTGACCACCCGTACACCCTGAACCCTGGGACATGTGGACACTCATGTCTCATCCCCTCTCCTCTCAGACCCGGTCCCCTGAGAGATATCGCCACACCGGAGGACAAATCTACTTCAGTAACTCAAGAATCCTCCCTGCTCCAACCCTGACTCAGGCGTGTTCACCTTCCATACCCCATGAGTAGAGCCAGAGCAGGTCTCTGACTTGGATGAGTCAGATGCTCTGGCCAGCCATTCATCTCCTTGCAGAGAGATAAGTCCTGACAGGGAGTTGAGGAGAACTGGATGCCCTCCTCCCAGTTTTGACTTTTCCAAGAACCGCTGCTACCCAATGCCATAAGGTTCCTCTCAACTGATTAACCCCTCCTTTTGGCCTTCCTAGGGTTCATGGGACCCCTATGGCAGGCATCCAGGATCTGTGCATGAGTCCTATGCACCTCTCCCATACAGCATCTCCCGGAGGCTGAAATAGAGCCACATCTGCAGGTACTGACAGGAATCTCATCCTCATTTCTGCACAAAGCAATTACTCTGTCTTCACCATCTCTGCCAGACAACCATAAGCAGTACCAGGAACTACTGTAGACGATAGCAAATGACCTTCAGATCCCTATGGAGGAGATCCAGGATTCCCAACACTGGCTCCTTGACAGTCTGCAACCAACGGCAAGCAAAGTGGCACTCCGGGTAAATGAGATCATCATGGAGCCAGCCATAGGGTCCCTTCTGCACCCCCACAGGTAAAAGAGCTGAGAGGTGCTATTTCGTCCTGGCCAAAGGAGCTAAATTTTTTTTCATGCACCCGACTCACGGATTCCGTGACTTCCACAACCTCCGTAACATAATCGTAGCCTTAATTGTCAGGCTTTGTTAGTGAAATATGATTTTAACAACTGCTCTACACTGGCAGACTTTAAGGACAAATTTCCCCATGAGGACCAAGCCCAAAATCAAACCTTCCTTGAGGAAGGCAGACTAGTGGCAAAAACATTCCTACATGGCATCTAGAGGGCTAGCCACTACTCTGTTTATGAGGTGTGAGTTTTGGCTTCACTCTTCATGGTTCCATGCAGAGGTGCAGAACATCATAGAGGACTTACCATTCAACGAGAAAACTGATGAGTCTCTACACTCATTTAAAGATTCGAGATTGACCCTCTGCTCCCTGGGAATTGGCATTTTGGCCCTGAAGAGAAAACACGCCAGACAAGTGTATAGGCCAAGACCACCCCCTCCACAAACATTCTACCATCAGCATTCAGCTGAGCCTCCATGCAAGCAACAGAGAGTTTAGAGACCTTGATTTTCAGCTCCCTCTACATCCACGATCTCCACCCATTGCCACCCACCTACCCAGGGCTACTTTTGACGCCTCAGTTGAGAATTACCTCTTTATGGATGCCAACCACTTCTATTCTGTCCCTTGCCGCTCCCCTCCCCCCCAATCTTTGGGAGCCTTCTCTCACTTTTTTGCTCACAATTTGGACTCTCTCATGACAGACAAGTGGGTTCTAGAAATCATCCACCATGATTACTCCATCAAACTTATCTCCCTTTCTTCCCACAAACCCCATTCATGTTTCTTCTTCAAGGACCACTCTCACGAGGAGATTCTTTGCCAGGAGGCAGATTCTCTTCTCCAACAGTGGCCAATAGAACAAGTGCAATCTCAGTACGAAGGGAGAGGGTTCTATTCCCCATATTTGTTAGTCCCCAAAAAAGATGAGGGTTGGAGACCCATTCTGGATCTTTGACAACTGAACATCTTTATTCAAAAGTCAGAATTCAGGATGGTTATACTAGCTTCAGTAATCCCCTTTGTACAGGAGGGAATCTGGTTCGAGGCTTTCGACAAAGAGGACACCTACTTTCATATAGTGTCCTTCCCTTGTACTAGCAACAGCACCCAGAATATTCACAAAGGTTTTTTTCGTGGTGGCACCCCAAATTAAATGTAATGGCTGCACAGCCGTCCCGTACTTGGTTGACTGGCTCCTAACAGATCACTCCTACCATGAGGTCAGATTAGCAACTTTGTTCTGGCTTCATCTTGTAGCAATACTGGTGTTTCTGCATAAACCAAGAAAAGCCCATTTTGACCCTCACAAGGACAATAAACATTATTGGAGTGACACTCAACTCCAATTTCAGAAGGATCTTTACTCCCTGCAGAAAGATTTCAATCAATGAGCAATCTGATAGCACATTACTTGCAAACAAAAACACTACATTCAAAGTATGCCTTTCCCTACTAGGCCACATGGTCTCATGTGCTTATGTGATACCATTCACCAGATTTTTTCTGTGCTACCTATAGGCCTGGCTCTGGTCTCTCTATTTACCAGAAAAGGACCATGTGAACACCAGAGTGACTGTTCCCACCAAGGTCATTGCCTCTCTCACATGAACCTGGAACAAGTGCAAGTGGGAGTCCCCTTCAACACTGTCAGCCCCAGTGCCACCATCATAACAGATACATCCCTTCTGTGATGGGACACTCATCTGAATGACCACACTGTACAGGGCACTTGCACCGAACTGCACATCAGCCTGCTGGAACTGAGAGGGGTCCGTCATGTATTCGCTCCATATCCAAATAATGTTGGATAATATCATTATGGCCTTTTATATAAACAAGCAGGGTTGAGGAAGACCTCTGCCCCTCTTTCTGGAAGCAGTCAGGCATTGGAATGTTCAGAAACTGCATCACTATCCAAGCCACGGACCTACCAGGTATTTCTCTGCAGACCATGAGTGGGAAGTATACAGCTCTGAGAGATTCACTCAGGCGGAACACCTCAATGGGATCTCTTCATGTCCCAAACGAACAGGAAACTTCCCTTGTATTGCAGGTATGGGCCATGATGCCCAGGACAATGCTTTCCTTTTATGATGGTCAGACCAACTCAGATATGCCTTTCTGCCCATTAACCTGCTACCCCAAGTCTTGAGAAAGATCTGTCATGACAGGGCCAGAGTCATTCTCATAACACCCAACTAGTCCAGACACTTGGTTCCCTGAACTTCTGAGAATGTCAACCTGTCCTCCCATCAGGATCCATCCCTTGCCAGATCTTCTAACTCAGGAAGACTGCAAAATCAGACACCCCCACCCAGACCCACTTCACCTCACAGACTGGTTTGTGGATGGGCTTCAGAACTGGAACACTCCTGTTCAGAAGCTGTCCAAGCCATTCTTACTCAGAGTATCAGAGGGGTAGCCGTGTTAGTCTGAATCTGTAAAAAGCAACAGAGGGTCCTGTGGCACCTTTAAGACTAACAGAAGTATTGGGAGCATAAGCTTTCGTGGGTAAGAACCTCACTTCTTCAGATGCAAGTAATGGAAATCTCCAGAGGCAGGTATAAATCAGTGTGGAGATAACGAGGTTAGTTCAATCAGGGAGGGTGAGGTGCTCTGCTAGCAGTAGAGGTGTGAACACCAAGGGAGGAGAAACTGCTTCTGTAGTTGGATAGCCATTCACAGTCTTTGTTTAATCCTGATCTGATCAGATCAGGATTAAACAAAGACTGTGAATGGCTATCCAACTACAGAAGCAGTTTCTCCTCCCTTGGTGTTCACACCTCTACTGCTAGCAGAGCACCTCACCCTCCCTGATTGAACTAACCTCGTTATCTCCACACTGATTTATACCTGCCTCTGGAGATTTCCATTACTTGCATCTGAAGAAGTGAGGTTCTTACCCACGAAAGCTTATGCTCCCAATACTTCTGTTAGTCTTAAAGGTGCCACAGGACCCTCTGTTGCTTTTTACTCAGAGTAGTAAAGATTCAGCCAGGAACTACTACCTATCTAAATGGAGATGTTTCTAGACCTGGGCACAGCACAATCTGTCTTCCTCAGACTCTGTGGATATGCCAGTCATTTTAGATTATCTCCTGTCATTGAAGAACTTGGGTCTTTTCCTTAGCTCATTGTTGGGTCCATCTTGCAGTGATCAGTGCAGTCCTTCCTCCAGTAGATGAGCATTCCATTTTTACTCACCCAACAATATATATATTCCTGAAGGGCCTAGTCAGGACTTTTGCACCTGTACCCCTTTGAGGAAGACTCAGGAAGCTTGATAACAGCAAAGGTAAGATTTATTCCATTCACTCTTTCAAAGAGCTCACATTCTTTCTTTCCTCTTTCTTGTCTCTCCTCCTCCTCCTCCTGTGCATCCTGGAATTGTAGTTCCTGCAATCAAAGTTTACTGTTGGCATCCTTGCACCAACCTCTGGTCTGAATATTGCTTGTCAGTCATCCACATATGGAATACACATAGGGACCAGCACGTGAAGAAATGGAGTTTACTTACTTGTAACTGTAAGTTCTTTTAAATGTACCCTATCTGTATTCCACTACCCGCCCTCCGTCCTCTCGGCTTCAGATTCTGTTGGATTCATGGTGAGAGAGGCGGCAGCCAGCACTACCACTTATGCCTTTGTGCTGGAGCATGAGGAGAGCAACTGCGTGTGTGCGGGCCAATGGACAGCTCTTGATAAGAATCTGTGGACTCAGTTGCATGGCACGCATGTGTATCAATGTGTGGAATACAGATAGGGACCACACATCTCGAAGAGCTTCCTGTTACAGATAGGTCACTTCCAGTTCTTTAAATTAAAATAACTCATTGTAGTTCAACTCTATTACAGAGGCATTTATAGTTTCATAGAGTTTCAGGCCAGAAGGGTCCATTAGATCATCTAGTCTGGCCTCCTGTATAACACAAACCATTACATTTTATCCAGTTACCCCTATATTGAGCCCAATAACTTGGGATAGACCAAAGCATTTCACTTTTCAGAAGGCTAAACTGTGTGCCACATGCAGAGAACAGGAGAGTTGAGGCCCCTGCAATGGCAGGAAATTGATTTGGAGTGATATACCTAATGATCCTTGTTTGGTGATCCATGCTTCATACTGCAGAGGGAGGTGAAAAAAAACCCACAATCCCTGTCAATCTGACCTGAAGTAAAATTCCTTCCCAACTCCAGATCTGGAGATCAGTATGACCCTGAGCATGTGAACAAGACACACCAGCCAGGCATCTGAGAGAGAGGATTCTCTCTGCTACCTCAGAGCACTGGTCCACCCCATCTGGTGTCTCATCTCTAGCTCTGGTCACACCCTGATGCTTCAGAGGAAGGTGGAGGGGAAAAAAACACAGAATACATCTGTCCAATTGTACTTCAAGGGGAAAAAATCCCTCCTGACTGCTGCTGACTGAGGTGCAAGCAGAGTTGGGTAAGCATCCGGGGAGTTTTGAGCATATGGGGAGAAATGCAGAATTTCCTGTTTTTTCCATAGTCCATGAAGGAAAGAAATAAATAGGGGGATTCAGACATTCACAGACTCCAAGGCCAGAAGGGTCTGACACCTCACGCACACGGACTTCAGAATATCTCCTACAAGCTGATTAAAGCTTATATTTTAGAAAGATATCTAATCTCGCTTTAGAGACTTCAATCAGTGATGAATCCCTCCTGTTCCAGCATTTAGTTACTGTTACTGCTAGGAAATTGCATCTTATTTCAAGGCTGAATTTGTCTAGTTAGGATTAGAATCAGCATCATTTGTGTCAATACACATATAGTGTCTTCCTTCACTTTTGAGATGCAGTTCATAACAAAAGCAACGAGGAGTACTTGTGGCACCTTAGAGACTAACATTTATTTGGGTATAAGCTTTTGTGGGCTAAAACCCACTTCATCAGATGCATGGACTGATGAAGTGGATTTTAGCCCATGAAAGCTTATACCAAATACATCTGTTAGTCTCTAAGGTGCCACCAGTACTCCTCGTTGTTTTTGCTGATACAGACTAGCACGGCTACCCCTCTGAAACCTGTCACCAGTTCATAACAAGTTAATTCTATCTCAGTGAACCTGGTCTTTAATTGTTGCTTTTGTTGCTCTTCTAGTTGGTGGACTTGGCTCTTTTGGTCAAACAGGATATGGCTCCCAAAGCAGGTGATCCATTCAGTCATGCAATATCTGCTACCTTTATACAGTATCACAATTCTGCTGAGGTAAATACTTGTTTTTATTTAATATTGTCAGTATATCCATCATTTCATAAAAGTAGAAATAAATATCATAGGTAGGGTGGTACTTATTTTATTAGTACATGCATTTTTTTGGAATTGTTGAGTTCCTTATATTACATATTTCGTATCTGACAGCTGTTGATGTGCTGATGCTGGGATTGGGGAAATCACTGTATGTTTATAACTATTCAAAAAAACCTTTTAAATGTACATATTAAAGACTATTGAAAATTATTGACGACAGCTTTACATTTAAAAATGAAAATTCATTCTGCTTGTATAGAAATTCCCACTATCAGCCCTGAACTACTACTTGTATGTGGACTTTTATTCCAGCATTAGAAATTAATATGCATACATATCAGCAATAGCAGATACAATAGTTGCTGTAATTACCTGGATCAGCCATCACAGTAACTTCCCGAATGTGCAAACTGAATGTTGTATTATACTTCCTGTAACAGTAAGTCCAGGAAACCAATGAAACAGTTCTTAAAAATCTCATTTTACAATAACTGCTTGACTTTTTGTTTTGATAGCCACATCTCTTAGGCCAGACCACAAATATGAAGAGTAGTCTTGACTCCCCCGAAAACACACCACCTCCTACGCCCACTCCCCCAGCATCAGCAGGACCACAACACCTTGGGAAAACCCTGTCCGGAGCCCTGGGGAATGGAGGCATTGGACAAGACTCCACCAAAGTCAAACAAAGAAAAAGAAAAAAGGTTGGTGTGGATGAGGCTGTCGTAGACAGGCACTCAAAATATCTGCTAAAGATCTTGATCTTTTTCTTGGGCTTGAAAACTTGGTTTTGAAAACTGAATTGTAAAATATGGCACACACTTTAAAGATCAAAATTGCTGAAAAGGCTTAAGGCCTTCAGTATCCTTATTTTTATCTCAGTAAGTTCAGCTTACATGCTTTGAATGAAATATGGGTATCTTTTATCTCACATTCAAGATATCCACTGTCGGTAATACCATTCCTAGTTTTCACTGTAATCCCAGGTGTTCTAAGTGGGAGGGATGAACATATCAAAACTGAAGTGGGGAAAATTGAATAAACGAAGAGGTTATGTATCATTTGCTGTATTTTTCAGATATTTTGGGAAATCTTGGGAAAAAATATGTTACTATAACTCAAGGTCAACAGCATGAATTGAAGCACTAGTGTTGCTGTCATGCACATTATTTTCTTGCCAACAAACATGCACATTCCACTAGTAATTGTTACATTGACATTATCAAACAATAAACAAGGTATTGTCGGAGAATAATCTCTGCTTCCACAGAATGTATATGCTTCTCATAGAATCATAAGAGGGATAGACACTCCCCATATAGTTCACCTTTCCCTCACTAATAAATTAACTGTCAGCATTGGCTTTGTTACATACCATACCAGTGAGGAACTTATTGATGATGTGTAAAAATATTTGTCTTAGGAGTTCTGAATGTTACTTTTCCCCCTTCCTTTTTACATTGGGTTGGTGGGGTTCATATGAGTGATTTGCACTGCAGTTCACAGGCACAAAATATTAACTAAGGATGCAATTTTAGGTACAGTTTTGTTTAATATAAGCTCATAACCTTACTTCAATGTCATTTTTAAAAATGTGATATTTATAAATTACTGTACAATTTACTGAAACGACATATCCAGTTTTCACAGGAGTCTACTAGGCATAGCTAAGGTGTCGTGATAGACCAGCTGTTTAGTGAAGAATGCTATTCATACTACATCAGGGCCCAGACCAACACAAAGCAGTGGGTTTCACATTCCCTTTATGAATGTCATTTAGAAAGGACCCACCAACACATTATGTAGCATGTGGTTTCCATTCTTTGATGCCAACTGGGACCTGTTGGTGGTCAGCACTTCTGAAAATCAGGCACTTTATTTAGATACTTAGCTTTAGACATCCAAGTCTGAAAATTTTGGCCCATGGTATATGCTCATAGTATGTTTGTGTACATCTTGTATATGCAGTGTCCATTGTATGTTGGTCATGCTTAATGGATTCACCAGTGGCGCATTCCCCTGATCTTATCACGTGGCAGTCACCTGGATGGAATCTGTGAATTTTTGCAAGCAGCTGTCTTGGGTAGCCAGAGAGGCCTACACCAATATTACAGTTTTCCTACTAAAAATACAATACAGCTTCTGCTCCTGCATAGCCAGGAAGACCTTTGTAGCATCCGTGGACCAGCATGCATGAATCTGCTATTTCTTGCACAGAGTCCTTAGTTCAAAAATCTATTTAAAATCTGAAAATTCTCCAGTTTGAATCTATTCAGATATTTCTTTATCTTTGTGACTTTATAATTATGTTACAGGTTTCATTTTCAAATTTAAATTTGACATCAGACGATTGTGATCTTGGTGTCTGCTTTGAAATACTTAACAGAATTTTTTGCCCGCCCCTTAATATTATAAGGAAAGCTTGAAATGTTTCAGAAATAGCTTTCTGTGGTTATTGCAGCATGACTTACATGATCCTTTCATTTGAATTTGAGCATTTGCTGCTCTTTTCCATTGCTACATACATCAGCACCGGGTAAAAGATTTAAGAGGACAAATATATTGTTCTCTGGGTCTGTTAAACAGAGGTCATGTAAAAGTCCTCTTTGATTTGTTAATAGATTTTTAAGATGTAGTGTGTGGCAACAATAATGTGTATCCTCAGGAAAAAAAATCAGTCCATTTTATAAAGGTTTATTTTCATATTTTATGCACTGCAGGTCTGTTGTGTGTTTTTGATTTAGCAACAATTTATGTGTTTTTCTGTTGCAGAGCACTGCAGCTTGTGGTATAGAGGCTCAAAGCGATGCCATCCAGCCCTGCCACATCAGAGAGGCCATTCGGCGCTACGGCCACAAGATTGGCCCCCTTTCCCCATTCACAGTACGTAATAACAGAGTTATAAAAAGTTATATTTATAATCTTAAAGAACTTTGATTTTCAAGTGGTCAAATGAAGAAGCCTTGGAATTGTTGAGAGCAATTTGTGGTGACTGTAATTTTCTTTACAAAAGTGGCATAATTCTCTTGGGAAATAAAACTTAGTAATTTCTGTCTCTTTTTGGAAGGACAAAAAAGTTTTTTTTATTTTAAATATTATTTTGTTTCAATTATAAATTATGCTTTTTGTTAGCACTCGAATTTTCTGTTTTTTTCAAAATTTAGGTTTACTGTTATTTTAAATTATAGGTATTGCAATATGTTGGGGAGCATTTTGTATTCTAAAATTAGTTACATGTCAGATACTGCTCCTATTGGAAGTTCAAATCTCAAGTGATACATTTAGGGTTGGAGAAAGAGCAGATTGGTTTCTTTAAACAATTTTGAACCTCCACTGAAACGCAATAGAATTGAGCTTCCAGTAAAATGTTGATAGATTGTGAGGTTTTCCCATCAGATTTTCTACACAAATTGAAAATCCATTATTCAAAGCAGCCACAAACAAATTATTTATTTAAATTTGCAGCTGATGTAAACTTCAAAGCTGCCGGGTATGTCTGATGTCATAAATTAGGAGCATCTCCTTATGACTGACTACTGTATGTGGCCTATATCCCTGCCTACTTCATAATGTCTCACAATTTAGAAGAGAGTGCATCTCACATAAACTTCTAAGTCAATAAAACTCAGAAGTAATGCTGTGTTCAGATCTGAATACCTGATATCCAGAAAGAAGTTGACGACTTCAAGGGATTTGAGAAAAGAATATTCAAAATGAAAAAGGGGTTAGAGGAAATAGCTTATAAGGAAAAATTAAAACAAATAGAAAGGATAACCACATGCAATATGCTTCTACATAAGATAGCCATCTACAAGTATCTGAAAATTGCCTGCATCAAGGAAGGAGATTCGTTTAGGGGATCCCAAGAAATTATAACTTGGAGTAATGGGATAAAATTAAGAAAAGTAAGCTAAATTATTATTTTCATAATGCCATAGGTGTGCCTGGTGCTTTTATATGTATGCCTATATGGTATTACATAGATATTTTATTCATGATAGTTGTAATGAATCTCTGTATATAATCTCAACTGTATCATTTGCCACCCACAACTATTAGTTTAATATTATGTAACAATTTAGCACAGAAGTTACATTCCAGAGTGGTGCACAGTCTTTAATAATAGGTTGGGTGATATTCAGCTAAAACCCTGCAGATAGGCTCTGAAAGCAGAGAATGTAATGAAATACATTGTAAAGAAGAAAAAGGCTGCTTGCACCCAATTATAGTGAAGCAACTTTGTTTTTCCAAAAAAGCAACTAATTTATAGGTAGATGTTTGAAGTTCAGGAGTAGACTATCTGTGTCACCAGACAGGATGGTATTCTATACCTACAGGGCAGAGTGGGCATGCAGAGTACTATTTGAATAGTGTGATTTTTTTAAAATAGCCTAATATCTCATGAATAACCAAAGCTGTGCATCACTGGCCATCATATATTCTTGGCATTAGCTTCTATGGCTGACGCTTGATGAGATAAAAGGCCACTGGTCCCTCCTAACAGGCCAAGAAACAGGGAATCTTAGGCCGTCTACTAGATAGGTTAGGTTGCTATAGAGCAGATCCTACGTTTATCCTTATAATGATAAAGATGAGGAAGATCTTGTGTCAAAGGTATTAGAGTACATGTATTTAAAATTATCTATCTATATTCTGCTTCAAGAATTTTCCCCTCTTGGGATAAGTGTACCTATTTGGACCACTCACCCTTCTCCAGTCACACACAGTTTCAACGGTATAAAAGGGGGAGTTTCTCAAACTGCCCTTAATTTCCTTTATGCTGCAAAAGTACAGTGATCACAAAAGGCATGTGATGTTTCCCTTGTCATTCCCATTCTTTTTCTCCCCTATATAAGTATTTGTATGTAGTCAGTTAGCCATGTTGTCATTTAAAAAATGTTGTGCCTGAGCCACTGTCTGGGACACAGCTCTCTGGGGTGATTCCTTGCTCCCTAGCTGGAGGTAAAAGAGTAAGGAGAGGAAGCCCAGTGTCTGCTCTCAGCACCGTCATCATCCAAGTCAACATACACACCAAGACTGCCTTCCTTGAACAGCTCCTCAGGGTTGAGAGAGGTTGGCTCTGGTGATGCCTTGGTGTCAGTCTCTCATTTTTTCCCTGCCTCATTCATCACAGAAATTGGAAAGTGTGTAGAAAATGTGACAGGAGGCTGCAATAAGAGGGAGCATGACTTCATGGATAAGGCAATGCATGGGGAATCAAGAGAATGAGATTTTATCCCAGACTCTGTCACAGATTTCCTGTGTGGCATTAACCAAGTCACTTAGATCAAAATGATCTGAGTACGGCACTAATTGTGCCCAGAAATGAGGAAAGCACCCAAGTTTTGAGCATCCCAGTCCTGATTTTCAAAAGTGCTACATTAACATTGGCAGATGTTGTCAGTAGATGCTGCAGGTGCTCAGTGCCTCTGGAAAATTAGGCCTTAGCTGTCTCAAGTTGAGCACCCAACATTGGAAATTTTGGCCCTTAATCTTTTGTCTCAGTTCATCATGTCTCCTGTGGGCTGTAATGCTTTGGTCTAATTTTGGTTGTTGGGTCTAGTGTAGGGTTGCTGGGTATGTTGGTGGCCTGTGATATACAGGAGACTAGATGATCTGGTGGTTCCTTCTGGCCTTAAACTCTGACTCTATGGCCTGGTCTACACTGGGGATGGGGAGGGGGTGTCGATCTAAGTTACGCAACTTCAGCTACATGAATAATGTAGCTGAAGTCGACATACTTAGATCTACTCACCACGGTGTCTTCACTGCGGTGAGTCGACAGCTGACGCTCCCCCGTCGCCTCTGCCTGCGCCTCTTGCTCCGGAGGAGTACCGGAGTCGACAGAAGAGCACTCGGCGGTCAATTTATCGTGTCTAGACTAGACGCGATAAATCGACCCCCACTGGATCAATCGCTGCCTGTCGATCCTGTGGGTAATGTAGACAAGCCCTATGACACATCTGCTTATGGGGATAAATATAGTCCTCTACCTCACAGAGGTGTTGAGAATATAAATCCATTAGCCTCTGTGAGAGGCTCAGATACTGTGATGATGAACCCAACAGAAAATCCCTTGAGAAAATTGAAACAAATTCTGTAGTTGGTGCAGCATTTGCATGGTGTGCAGTAAATAAGACTTGGGGCTGTACATTGAATGATGCGGATAAAAAGAATGTTGGACAGCTGCATCAGTCTAGGCCAGATTGTGGTATCTTACTCCTTGAGCAGTGCCACTGATTTCAATGAGACTGCTTGAGGAGCGGTTTACTACTAAGCATGAGAAATGGTATCACAATCTAGCCCTCACTGAGCACCATCTGTCTGGTACACTGCATGACCAGCAAGCTTGTGGAAAAGACAGAAAGTGTACATGTAATTAAAGATTGTATTGTAATGCACATACTCTAGGGGGCAAATTAAGGTTGCATAGGCAATCTTAATTCTGGTGATTCCTAACTTTTGAGTGCTGGGCTTTGCAACCTTAACAATATTCTTTTAACAACTTTAAAAAAAATAAAAATGGAATATAGATATAGAATAAATTAATTAAATAACAAGATTAAATTAAAACCATTTCTTCAGCAACCTGGAATTCTCCATTATTATTATAGTTGTTGTTTTGTATTAGAGCAGCATGCAGAGGCACTATCAGGACCTCATGATGCTCAGTGTTGTACAAATGCATTCGAAGACTTGGGGTGAAATCCTGGCCCCTCCTGAAGTCCATTGACTCCATGAAGCCAGGATTTTACCCATGGTCTCTCCCCACAAAAGTTAGCCTAAAATACAAGTGACATACAAAGAGCTGGGTTAGACAGACACAATAACATTATAAATAAGTTTATCGATACATTTGTTTACCTGCAGCTCAACTCCTCTTTAAACTGCTCTCCACTCTCCCACATGAGGATTTTGTTTTGTAATTAATAGGCCCTCTCACATAGTTTGCTGTGAGCAGGAAGGGGAAGGATTTTCGGCACATCCTGTCATTTCCCACCAGTTTCCCTGGTGGCAACCAGCGGCAGCTCCAGGCACCAACGCTCCAAGCGCGTGCCTGGGGCGGCAAGCCGCGGGGGGCGGCCTGCCCGTCCCTGCAAGGGCGGCAGTCAGGCAGCCTTCGGCGACTTGCCTACGAGAGGTCCGCTGGTCCCGCGGATTTGGCGGCAGTTTGGCGGCGGGTACGCCGAAGCTGCGCATGCCGCCGAATCCGCGGGACTGGGGACCTCCCGCAGGCAAGCCGCCGAAGGCAGCCTGCCTGCCGTGCTTGGAGAGGCAAAAAAGCTAGAGCCACCCCTGTGGCAACTTGCCATTCGTGCTACCAGACCCACAGTAAATTAAAGAAAAGAGCCAGCATTGGGCAGTGGAAGAATTGCTGATCTTTCTTACCAGTTATATACCAGCTCAGTTCAATCAAGTAGAAGGGTTAGAATGTAGTATATTTAGAAACATAATTCTCCACTCTGATACACCAGCCAAAAACGATGTAACACCATTGAAGCCAACATGCTGTTGGACTTTGTTTGTAAACAGAGGCAGGGTGATTAAGATAATAAAAGGCTTGTCATTAAATTAAGAATTGTTAATGATCCTGAAAGCAGTCCCCTATCTAGTTAAAAGATAGGAAACAAAGGGTAGGAATAAATGGTCCATTTTCAGAATGGAGTGAAGTAAATAGTGGTGTCCCCCAAGGGCTTGTACTGGGACCAGTGCTGTTCAATATATTCATAAATGATCTGCAAAAAGGGATAAACCGTGAGGTTGCAAAGTTACAAAAGTACTCAAGATAGTTAAATCCAAAACAGACTGCAAAGAGTTACAAAGGGATCTCACAAAACTGGGTGACTTGGCAATAAAATGGCAGATGAAATTCAATGTTAAATGCAAAGTAATGCACATGGCAAAATATAATCCCAAATATACATACAAAATGAAGGTGCCTAAATTAGCTGTTACCCATCAAAAAAGAGATCTTGGAGTCATTTGCAGTACTCTGGAAGCACTAAATTTCCAGAGTACTGCAAATTTATAAGAATCTGTCTCTTTGTGCCTGTATCATCCTGAACTCATTCTCCAGCTTCAGATGACTTAAAAATTATCTCCAGTTATCAATGGGACAGACACAACTGAATAATGTAGCTGTCCTTAACATGCATCAAAACAATACCAGGGAATTAAAGTAAATAAGATTGCTGACAGTTTCATCCAGAAAACTACAGTGAAACATAAAGTCTTTAAACTGGGACGTTAGTGAAGACTGCTTGTAGGTGATGGCAATGATCTTAGTATATTGTAATTCATGATAATGTAATTATGTAGTTCATAACAATTTAATCATTATTAAAATAGTAACGATACCAACAATAGAATCATAGAATATCAGGGTTGGAAAGGACTTCAGGAGGTCATCTAGTCCAACCCCCTGCTCAAAGCAGGACCAATTCCCAACTAAATCATCCCAGCCAGGGCTTTGTCAAGCCTGACCTTAAAAACCTCTAAGGAAGGAGATTCCACCACCTCCCAGGTGAGAGGGTCCCATATGAGGAAAGATTAAAGAGGCTAGGACTCTTCAGTTTGGAAAAGAGAAGACTAAGGGGGGACATGATAGAGGTATATAAAATCATGAGTGATGTTGAGAAAGTGGATAAGGAAAAGTTATTTACTTATTCCCATAATACAAGAACTAGGGGTCACCAAATGAAATTAATAGGCAGCAGGTTTAAAACAAATAAAAGGAAGTTCTTCTTCACGCAGCGCACAGTCAACTTGTGGAACTCCTTACCTGAGGAGGTTGTGAAGGCTAGGACTATAACAATGTTTAAAAGGGGACTGGATAAATTCATGGTGGCTAAGTCCATAAATGGCTATTAGCCAGGATGGGTAAGAATGGTGTCCCTAGCCTCTGTTCGTCAGAGGATGGAGATGGATGGCAGGAGAGAGATCACTTGATCATTGCCTGTTAGGTTCACTCCCTCTGGGGCACCTGGCATTGGCCACTGTCGGTAGACAGATACTGGGCTAGATGGACCTTTGGTCTGACCCAGTACGGCCTTTCTTATGTTCTTATGTTCTCCCTGGGTAACCCATTCCAGTGCTTCACCACCCTCCTAGGCCTTGGCTACACTTGCAGCTGTACAGCGCTGTGAGGTAAACATGTCTTCGTACAGCTGAGTAGGGAAAAGCGCTGCAGTCTGTCCACACTGACAGCTGCCAGCGCAGTGGCGTGGCCACACTTGCAACATTTGCAGCTGTGTTGGGAGCGGTGCATTATGGGCAGCTATCCCAGCATTCATGTGGCTGCAACATGCTTTTCAAAATGGGGGGGGGAAGGTAGATTGTGACAGGGATAGTGGGGGGAGAGAGAGTGCTTTTTGGAGCATGTCAGCTCTCTATTTTGCAAGTTCCGAACTCCCGGCCCCCTGCTCATTCATTCACTCACTGCAAACTGTTTGCTTTTCTCTGTGGTACGAGCTTTGAAACCGGCACTTCCGCATTCCTGCAGCCGGTCACAACAATGGAGGGGATTGGCCACTTGACAAGGTGATTAGTACAGCGCTGCAAGTGTTTACACTCACACCCGTGAGTCGTAGCCACTCTGCTGCAGCTGTTATTCCTCTCGGGGAGGTGGAGTACCTGCAGCGGTGTACCCAGGGAGATACAGCGCTGTAAGTGCCCTGCCAGTGTGGACGGGGAGTGAGTTACAGCGCTGGGGGAGGCTTTACAGCGCTGTGACTCGCAAGTGTAGCCAAGGCCCTAGTGAAAAAGTTTTTCCTAATATCTAACCTAAACCTCCCCCACTGCAACTTGAGACCATTACTCCTTGTTCTGTCATCAGGTATCACTGAGAACAGTCTAGATCCATCCTCTTTGGAACCCCCTTTCAGGTAGTTGAAAGCAGCTGTCAAACCCCCCCTCATTCTTCTCTTCTGCAGACTAAACAATCCCAGTTCCCTCAGCCTCATTCAATAACTAGACACATTCAATAACTAGAATATGAAAGAAGTGTATAAATATGCTGAAAATAGCCTCCCCAAAAAACTGGCAGAGTGCCCCCTCACACACACACACACACACACACACACCCCACACACACACACACCCCTCAAAAGTTCCCACCATCAAAAACAAAAGTCAGCACCTGTGGTAGATAGACTTGCTGCACAGGATTGTGATGATGGTTTTCTGGAAGTGATAAATAAAACTCACAAAGGTGATAACCAACCAAAAGGTGTCCACAGCTATTCGTGAGGGATCTCAGGACAGGAGAGGAACCTACGCTGTCACATTGCCCTTGAGATAAAAAACAGAAAAATGAAAGTTTGAAAAAATATAATGTCGTCTTTGAACTTTTCAATAAAATCAGTTTACTTTAAGACTAAATACCATAAAATGAAATATCACGGTAACAGATTTTCTCCCTAGAGGATTGGATCTTGTTCTTAAGGCACTGGACTGCGACACAGGAGAACTGGGTTAAATTTCTGGCTTTGCCACAGATTTCCTGTGTAATCTTAGGAAAGTCACTTACATTCCTCAGTTAGATGGTAAGTTCGTTAGGGCAGGGATTATATTTTCATTGTTTCTATAGCGGGTATCACAAGGGGGTCCTGGTCCATGACTGGGAATCCTTGGAGCTATTGCAATACAAAGAAGAAATAATAATAGGAACATAGGACGTTTGACTAGAAGTGACCTCTCCTGGGTCATCAGATCCACTCCCCTACTCTTGAAGGCAACTTTGTCATATAATCCTTTTATTAATTTATCAAGCTCCATTTTAAAACTAGTTAAGTTGTTTGCCCCCATTACTCCTATTGGGACACTCACTCTGATGAGTAGGACAATCACTTCTAATTTCCAGCCTCAGTTTATTCATGGCCGGTTCATATCCATTTTTTTCTTGGGCCAGCATTGTCCTTCAGCTTAAATAACTTTTCTGCCTCTTTGGTGGAAAAATTAGGTGACCTTGAGGACCAAAATAATTCAAGACCTTGACACAAGAAGTAGGAGTGTGCTGATGGAATTTTCTGATGACACAAAGTTGGGAATTCAACTTTCTTGACCATGAGTGACCAGAATTGGACACAGCATTCCCAAAGAGGTCTTACCAGTGCCTTGAACAATGGCATTAATACTTTCCCATCTCTTCTAGCAATACCATTGATTCCCACTAGTCATCCTGCCTTTGACCCCATTGAACTCACCTACAATGTTCTTCATTATCATCCTTGTTCTCTATTAATTTAGTCCCCACTGAAGGTGCATAAAAGTGACACCACCCAGACCCCCCTCAGTTCTTCTCACTACCAGTGGCCTATGTCTGAGCTTCCCGTGCAGTTTACCTTATGGGTTTTTTCTCCTGTGTAGCTAACTAGTTTAGTTTTCCCTCTGTCAGTAAATAGTTCACTGGCAGTTTATTGCCTTTTGAGTTATTTATTTTATTATAGCTTGGTTTATTTTTTAGTTAGTCTTGGTGCTAGGCGCCCTTGGTATGCAGTGTTCTCCGGGATATAAATTGTGCCTGTGGTGTGGGGTGTCTATTCCAAATCTATGCTGCCTTTTTTGCTTGGGTGGAGGAACGATTTCCTGGGGAGACTATTATACCTCAGGAGGATCCATCAGCTCCTGTTAACCTTTCCTCCTCCTCGCCAGATGATTCTAAAACCCTGGATGCATCTTCTCCAGTTCCTGAATAGTTTAAATTTCATCAGGATCATCCAGGAAGAATGGCTGCATATTTGGATATTCAAGCAGAGCTTATACAAGAAAACACATGCAAGCCCTTAGACCTTCTCCAGGTTTCCCGTTCTGTTTATGAGGTGCTACTAGATCTAGCAAAGACTTTATGGAATACACTGACCTCTTTGGCTCTTACAGTGAAGCTCACGGACAAGCACTATCAGGTCCCAATGCAAGGTTTTGAAGGGTTGACCTATGAAGAAAGGTTAAAAAAATTGGACATATTTAATCTTGAGACAAGAAGAGTAGGGGGTGTCTGATAAGTCTTAAAATATATTAAGGGCTGTTATATACAGTGATTAATTTTCTCCATGTCCTCTGAAGGTAGGACAAGACTGAACCCGAGAGACCTGATTTATTTGTGAGAAAAATTTAGTTCACCTTCTCTCTGCAAATGTGCATAGTAAATCAGTTTACTATGCAGCAAGGGAGATTTAGATTAGATATTAAGAAAAACTTTCTAACTATAAGAATAGTTGATCCCTGGAATATGCTTTCAAGAGGTATTGTGGAAACCCCATCATTGGAGTTTTTTTGAGAACAGGCTAGACAAACAACTATCAGGGATGGTCTAGATATATTTTGTCCTGCTCAGCACAGGGGGCTGGACTAGATGACCTCTTGACATCTCTTTCAGCTCTATATTGCTATGATTGCTATGATTGTGTGGCGGCCAAGATCTCTCTCCAGTGCTCTTGATGGAAGAGACTCTTCTTCCAAAGTGTTGGCATCTGCCAAGAATGAGGAGAGCATCCTGGTTGCAAAACTCAGGTATAGCTGCGGACAGTTTTCAAACAATTGAAGACCTTCCTTTTGATGGTCGATCCCTGCTTTCTGATAAAATGGATAAAACCTTACGTTCATTTAAGGACTCTCAAGCTACTCTTGGCTCCTTACCCGTGTATACCACAGCTCCCAGGAGACATTAATATAGGCTTCAACAACAGCAATGGCGGTATTATAGGCAGCTGTTTTACCCATCAAGGCGGACAGTTTTCAAAGAAGAGAAATAAGTCTCAGTGTAGGAGATCATCTAATTCCAGTGCTACGCCAACAGCTCCACCTCAGTCAGCTATGGCCAAGCAGATACATAGATTCATAAATTCTAATGTGTAAGGGACCATTGTGGTTATCTAGACTGGCTTCCTGTCTAACACAAACCCATAGAACTTCCCAACGATACTTCCTAAAGCATATCTTTTAGAAAAACATCCAATCTTAATTTAAGATGGAGAATCCACCATGCCTCTTGGTAAATTGTTCCAATGATTAATAACTCTCACTATTAAAAGTGTCCTCATTTCCAGTCTGAATTTGTCTAGCTTCAGCTTCCAGCCATTGGATCATGTTATACCTTTCTCTGCTAGATTGAAGAGCCCATTATTAAATATATTTGTTCCATGTAGGTGTTTATAAACCATAATCAGTGACTCCTTAACCTCTCTATTTCTACTCAAGTTTTCCCTGTTTATGCATCCCAAGATTGCATTGGCCCTTTTGGCCACAGCATCACACTGGGTGTTCATGTTCAGCTGATATTCGCCACAACTCCCAAATCTTTTGCAGAGTCACTGCTTCCCAGTATAGAGTATTCTATCCTGTAAGCATGGCCCACATTCTTTGTTCCTGGCTGTATATGTTTACATTTAGCCGTATTAAAAAGCATATTGTTTGTTTGCACCTGCTTTACTAAACAATCCAGATTGCTTTGAATCAGTGACCAGGACGCTCTCTAGTTCACAGAGCTACGGGGGGCGGGGAATCTTAGTACTCTGGCTCAGTGCTTCTCTGTCCTCTGGAGCTAATGGCGAAGTGGAAGGCAGAGCACCTTGGCCTCTGCAGCCCTCTGGGAAAGCTTTTGTCAGTGTCACTGGGCAAAAGTGAAATTGACTAGAGCTCTCCAGCACTGGGGCACAGCTAGGGAGATACCGGTTTTGTGAAAAGGGCATCTTTTGTTGTAAAATCATTCCGACCAGCTCTAGTCCTTACTACTAGTCCCTTGCACTAGCCAGTATGTAACTTTGAATCACAAAAGCTGACTGTGATATTTGATTCTACTTCTGTTTAAAAGAAAACTGAGAGCAAACATAGGAAACAGAACTTATTTTGTCAAGCAATGTAAGTTCCAATGGGAATATGCTTTCCAGCATGGCTATTATTATTTGTTAAGCATTAACAGTGTACTTGGCACTGTACATGAGATTTAAAATATGGAAATATTCTCTGTCATCTGATCTTTCTCCTGTTTTTATTTCACCATTTTTCCCATCTCCTTCATCTGATGATTGTGATGTGTGCTGTTAATAAGGCAGTTTTGGAGAAAGAGTTGACTTGTGTAATTTATTCTCTAGCAGTATTTGATAGATGTTGGTTTGGACCTAAAGAGGACTTTAAAAGTTTCATACTCGTATGGTAACAGAGTGCTAACATTAAAGTAGTGAAAATGATCCGTTTGCATTTATTCTAACCTTAATAGTTATGTCAAAATGACTAACATAATTAGAGCATTTAGGTTTTTGCCTCAGATCATAAGCCACAATGAAAAGCCGGCAAGTGTATGCTAGATTCTTCTGCACTCTATCATGTCTAAGATAGTGTAGACCATGTATTCTGTATTGACAGCTTATGGGTGGTGCCCTCTATTACCTAGTTTAAAGCATGATCCCAACTTTCAACCAGCAGCGATGTAAATGACTGATTTAAAATACAGTGCCATGTAATTTTGCAAGACAGGAATGGGAAATATGTAACTCTTCCTCGTGTGGTATGATGTAATTCCATATGTTGTAATCGAATCCATTTTTTCTGTGCCACATGCATATTCGCTAAAACAATAAGACATGTCTTCATTATTTCATTTTTGGGCTAAATCTTGCTTCCTTATTCAGGCAAAAATCAATGGGAGTTTTGCCAGAGTAGGATTAACAGAATTTCTCACACTGAGATGTGAATTTATATTTGAGCAGAAAATTAAGGTACAGCTTTTATGAACTATTAAATGAAATGACACTTTTTTCACATTTTTTACTTAACATGTTTAAGGGCTGGAAAGAGGAGAAAAAGCTTGAATCCCCACTTCTTAAACTCCTGTTCAGTCCAACTCAGGGCTCGAATTAGAGTGAGTTTGGTGGTTATAGGCCACCACTCACGTAATTAGGTCACTTCATCATTCATTTGATGAGAGGTCTTGGCTTCAGATAAACTCAAATCATAGCTACAGTGAAGAGTGTGAGTGCCCTAAACAATAATAATAATAATAATAATAATGTCTTACCTTTTGGGTTTAATCAGAAGTCACTGGAAGGTCTTTTTGAAAGAAAGCAAACTGCATTAGTTAGTAGTCTGATCGGTGTATGCTTCACCCTAAGGCCTGATTATAGACTAGCTTATATTTTACACCAGGGTAATGCCATTGATTTCAGTGTCATTTTTCCTAATTTATTTGAGTGAAAGTGAGATCAGATTTAGTCCAATGTCTTCATAGATACGAAAATGAATCCAGAAACTGTAGTAAATATGGTGCTTGTGTTAATTTGAAGAATCTGCAGGCACTTCGCAAACACTAATTAATTAAGCCTCATAACATCCATATAAAATCTTCATTATTGTAAGGTACAAAACTGTCAACGATTGGTTAATATAGAGTCGTTCAGCTTTGATGTCCATTGTAATGAGCCTTTGTCGTATAATTTGTTTTTCAAAGGAGTTGCATTCAAAGAATATTGCAAAACTGGAGTTGATAATTTATAGACTAGAATATCTAAATATGACCATAAATAGTGCATTCAAACTATAACTATTTAAAACCAGAAACTGTCTAGGGCATTTTGTGCATTACTCAAGTTTAGCATTTCAATTTGGAGTGCAGATCCCAATGGTGAGCCATTCTAATATAATCTGATATGGCCATTAATTTATCCAGTGTTAAATGTTTCCAATGTGACCTTAAAAACTAAGTTTCTGTCTGCTGTCCTATGGCATTTTTCATAAGAGTCTGGATTTCCCCCTTGTCTTTGGCCAAAGTTTCCCTTTATCTCCCTCCCCCCCTGCAATCTGTCATACAGAATGCGCGGCAGCACTTTGCTGCTACTCCAGCACTGGCAGCACTTGAGTGATGCTGCATGCATATTGTTCATGAAGCACTTTGGGAATGTTTGGGATGACAAAACCCTAGGTGTTTCCATCTGTTTATTGCACTTGCATGTGTCTCATTTTAATTAGATGTTTAGAATGTCAGAGAGCTCTATTTGTACTTCATGTAATGCGATGGGGCCCTAATCTTGATTGGAGCCTTTAGATGCTACCTTAATAAGCAGAATGGGTTGGTAAATGTTCATTGTTTAATGACACCCATGGAATAGGAGAGTTATGTCTTAGGCTAAGATTTTGTTACGGTTATTTTTAGTGAAAGTCAGGGACAGGTCACGGGTAATAACCAAAAATTCGCAGAAGCCCGTGACCTGTTCCTGACTTCAACTCAAAATGGGAAGGGAGGGAGGGACCAGCACCCAGGGCTGCAGGGGCTCTGGGGTCTCCCCTGCCGCCGCTGCCAGCTGGGAGCTCCAGAGTCCCCACTGCGCCCGCGGTGGCTCAGAGTTCCAGGGTCGCCCATGCGCCCACGGCGGCTCGGCGCTGCAGAAAGCCCCCGTCGCCTGCGGCGGCTTGGAGCTGTGGGGTCTCCCTGCCACCTGTGGCAGCTGAGAGCTGTGGGGGAGCCCCCATGCCACTCATGGTGGCTGGGAGCTGCAAGGTCTCCCTACCACATGCAGCGGCTGGGAGCTGTGGAGGAGTCACTGCCCGCAGCAGCTGGGAGCTGTGGGATCCCTAACTGCCCAGCAGCTGAGAGCTGCTGGGTCCCCACCAGCTGACACCCCCAGCCACGCTGCCTCGGGGCTGAAGCAGAAAATGTAATGGAGGTCTCTGGAAGTCACAGTTTCCGTGACCTCAGTGACAAAATCTTAGCCTTAGTTATGTCCAGTCCTGAAGTGCAGTCTGACTGGAACTGAAATACAGCAAGTGTTTAATAGTGTACAATGACACTAATAAAAGATAGTTTAGGACACGAAGTGAAGGATACTGTATGTAACTGAAATTATTTTGAGCCAGGAGTATTGCCCTGAAAACACAAACACACACACACCACTTTTATCTACCTTATACAAGACTGTTTCTATGCTGTTTACTAATGCACACCTTCTCTCCAAGTGTCTGAACAGTAATACATCTTATCTTATGAACTCAATTTCTCCTCCACTAGACAGAGCTTAGCTTTTGCTTTGATCTATAATAATTCAGTCCAGAATTAGCACGTATTGGAGGGGTCTGGAAATCTGTTTTGGAAACATTTTCATATTCCTTCAACCTATGCCCTTATATGTTTATAATAGACTTTTTAAAAATCATGGTGCTGAGTTTTGGAATTTCCTGATTAGAGGAATATCAGGATGCTGACAATCCTCTTGCTTTGGTTGTTCTGCACGCCACTCCTTACTCCTAGGTAGTACTTGCATGCCTATATTATTTATTACTGTCTGCGTTAGTCAGATTTGTACTGAAATAAGTGAGTGTGACATATCATACTAGGAGTTTCAGAAAGACTTCGTTTCAGACAGTCACAGCTTATAGGCCCCAGTGTAAATATGTCTGTAAAAGGATTTACGCTGTGGCTCAAAGTAAGAACCAGTAAAAGAGCATTCAAAGAGCTTAGTACAGTCTCTTTGCAGTTAAAGATTTTTTTGTTTATCAATATTTCTAGTTATAAATATCTTTTTTTAACTAACAGAACTGTATACTAATTAATCCCTCCATAGAGAGAATGCCACAGAACATTTGGGGTAGGGACTGATTTTATTTGTGCCTTGTACTGTGCTGATCATGTTGTATGTAGATAACAAATAGTAAATTTAATCACTCCAAGTAGTTTTTAATGGTACCTGCTGTGCATGCAAGCGTGAGTGAGTGAGAGTGTGTGTGTGTGTGTATATATATATATATACATATCTATATGCATGTGTAATATATAGTACAATCAAATAGTAATGTTTTTAAAGAACTTCCATTTCATTTTGAATGAAAGATGCTACAAAAATATAAGATCATTAACATCAATGGCACCAATTCAGCAAACCACTTAAGGAGATGCTTAAATCCATCCCATTCAGCAAAGCACTGAAGCACATAGCCACATCTTTTTAAAACTTTGATAAAGCTGGTACCGGAGCTTACTGGTTTCCAGTGATCACTGATAAAAAAGAAAACAAAATGTATGAAACATTACTGGCATGCCAATGCTTAGCTGTTGGTTGAGACTAAAACACTAGAATAGTGGCAAGTAGATTTATTTTTTGGTGGCAAAGAGAGATTAAACTTTTTAAAATACTAAGGTAGTACACATTGTTGGGATCATGAATAAATTAATATGATTCAACAGTGTCCCCATAAAGGAAAGATAAAGTGGTGCATACTCTATAAGAGATCAGTAAGATAAATTGTACAGGAAATATAGAAAAGCAAGGGTGCTTCAGGCACCCCATATCAAATGTGTAAAGATTTTTCTTTACATTTGCTCTGCAAGCCATCTTTCTTAACTGGGAAGGTACCTGGAAGTTTAATCTTGATTATTGTCAACATTTTCTGCATGCTGCAGCCCAAAACAGTGAATGAGTCTACATTAGTAAGCAGTTTGGGAGTAAATGCTACAAAATTTGTTTCCAGATACATAATTTGCATACATTATAGGTAAATATTTCAAAAGCAACTTAGTGACTTAGAAGCCTAAGTGCCATTTTTAAAGAGATTAGACACTAGAGAGACAAAGTCTCACTGAAAATGTGAATGAAATCCTGGAGCCAGAGAAATAAATGTGATTTTTGCCATTGAATTCATTTTGGCCAGGATTTCACCCTTAGTGCAGAAGTTACTTTTCAAAATTAAATTTAGGCTCCTAAGTCTCTTAGGTGCTTTTGAAAATGTTATCCAAGGTGTTTATCATCAGTTACATATGATTTAACATACGTTTTAATTACACAGAAAAAAATCTAATTAAACAATTTTGGTTTTGGTTCTTCTTTTTCACTTTTAACATATGAATATTACTCGTGTGTGTTAAACAGTTATAGTTATTTTCCTTCCGATGTATTTCAGAGTATTGTCTATTACTTGTTATTCTATAATATAAACACTTTGTATTTGGAAAATATGAATTATTATTCTATAAAAACACTAGGAAGTCAGATCTCAGTTTGAAAATCTTGTTCCCTTCCCCTCACCCCAAAGTTCCTCCTTTCAGATTTATGAAAGAAAACATTTCTTTCTGTAAAAGGTTTTTGTATGCCAGCATCTGGAAGTGTTTATTTCAGTGGCGTGTAATCTATCTGTGGATTTAGTTAGCACCAGACCCCCTTTTGTGTACTCCTGACTTAAAATTTTTATAAATGATCTTGTTGAATTTGTGCCAGCGTGCACATGGTTTGGCTGATTGCTGCATATATCCTTTACCTGCCAGTCACCTTTGATTTATATTCCTTCCCCTCTGCTTTTGCCTTCCAAAAATGGTGCCACTGAACTGTCCTCTAAATCATCTTATTGGATAAATTACTCCAAGATTAGATGGTACATTTTTGGGTGCTTTATGGACAGAATGCAGTCTTATAATCCATCCTTACCCACTTTCTGTAGAACCATTTAGGAAGGCGTATTGGACAAGGGAAACTCCAGCTGTCACTACTTGTTTATTACAAACAATTCTTTAAAATACTGTGCAAAATGCTGCAGATTTGTGCAGTATTTTATTGGGATAAATAAATAGTGGAGATGCCTTGTCCAGTACTCCTCTCTGAATGGGACTACTCCTGAGAATAAGAGCTGTATGATTGGCCCCTAGCGTTAATATTCAGAAGAATTGCATACACAGGATTTGAATTTAAAGCTATTTTAAAGCATTTAATTTGGAAAGGATTTCAAGGTCTATTTAGTATACATGACAATATTTTTGATTTTTAGAAGCTCCATTGCCCTCTTTAAGTTCAACAGCTAAGCATTTTCAGGATGACAAAGGTTTCGTAAGCTTTACTTAATGACATTACTAATTTGGAGGGTTTTATGAAGTTTCCTGGAAAAAAGCAGGTGGCTTGGCAGTAATTTAAAAGTTTCACTATTTGTGGTAGCGGTTTCAAGGGGTTTCATATTTCTAAAGAGAGAGACCAAACAGCATATTGCTTAAGAGTATCTGACACAATGATGTATCATTCTGGACTAAGTTTCCAGGAGTTCAATGGTCATTAAACATGTTGTTTAACTTTATATTACAGTTTCCCAGCTGTCTCTACTGGGGATAATCTTAATGCTCAAAGAGAATTTAGTAATGAAAGAGTTAGCACGCAGTGCTGATGAAACAGTAAGTTGCCTAGATAATTTTACTAAACAGGAACATAGATTTTTAGATAACACAAAAATGTCTTTTAACTACATATGAAAAGAACTGGCTCATTTTCTCTGGAGCACTGGGAAAGTATTTACAAATGATCTGGATAGCATTTGATATCCTGTGGGGACATTTAAAATTCTTGGATTGCACATACATCAGTGTCTTAACACACAACACAGTACATGAATTGTTGCAAGCAGCATACAAGACTTCTAGGCAGTATAGATGTGGTCCTGTTCATCCAGGAGATGTTGGCATAAAGTGACTCTGCACATGAAGTTTGCACTACAGGAGTGCAAAAGACAACTACTGTAATATCTTTTCACACACTTAGTGCTGGCAGTGCAAGTGCTTGTTTAGTTACATGCGTGCAACTTGCTCTTTCACATGAATGTATCTAATTGTTTACTTCTTTAGAGTCACATCTCACAATAAAAGAACTTCTGGTTTGGCCACTTGAGAAATTTTACTAAATCCGTTAGGAAAAAAGCAGCACAGACAAGATAGCTATAAATTGCACGTTAGCTGTAACTCTCCTAGGAAACAATGCAGCTCTGAATGTTGTAAACCATTTATAACCTTTAAATGTTCAGCATGGCTTTGTTTAAATATGTATAAATACATATAGCCAGATTTTCATTATCACCAAAGGCTCCTTCTGGTAGTGTAGAAGGACCTTAATGTGGGAGTATATTACACTTACTCTCTCTTTAAGTTCCTTTACACTGCCAGAGTGATGTAAAGGGAGTAGTATAAATGAGAATCTGGCCTCACGGTTTCTGTGGTACTAGCCCAAAATACACTGCAGCAACACAGATGCACACTTTATGGCTATTGTAGACTAGTATAGTACTAATGCAAATTCAGTCAGATGTCTAAATGATAGAGTAACTCAGTTATATCCGTTAGAAATTTCAGGAAGTTATATCAAAGTTAGGTACAGAAACATGCATATGCTATGCGTAGATTGTAACTTACAGCCACACAGTGTGTACATTCTGGATATGCACTGTCAGAACAATAAATAAATATTAGTGAATAACTGCTAAGCAATTTGAGAGAGATTCTTATGAAGAATGAAAATCATTCCTTTCTTGCCATTAGTTAGGAAAATAGTCTAGATTCCCTGTTATTTTTGTATTTTGGTGGCTCTGTTAATCCCTGTTAGTCTTAAGATAAAAACATTATGTATTTGGACATCAATGGCTCTTAGCCAAAGTAACCAGGGACACAGCCCCATATTTTGGGTGTTCCTAAACCTCTGACTGCCAGAATATAGGACTGGATGACAGGGGATGGATCACTAGATAATTGCCCTCTTCTGTTCATTGCCTTTAAAGCATCTGGCACCAGCTACTATCGGAAGACGGGATGGTAGGCTAGATGGATCATTGGTCTGACAAAATATGGCCATTCTTATGTTCTTATGGACTGTTATGCAATATAATGTAGGTTGACATAGTCGCAAGTCTGTAAACTTCCCTCAGCTTCTCCTTGATATAATGATTCATTTATATATTTGTCTTTTTTCCTGAAAGATCCCAAAGCACTTTACAAATGTAAGCTACCCACAGCAGTCAATTCATCCATCACTGAGACTGAGCCAGGTCTAAGGTGAAATGTAGCAGCTGTGCAATGGTACACAGAAATGCCACAGAGCTGTTTAGGACAGGAAGTGAACAATCTAGTTGAAACAGCAGGGGAATTACAGAAACTTAGAATATAATTGCCTGTGTTGGAATTAATGTCCCTGTTTTAATAAAATTCCCATGGAACCTTTAGTTTCTACAAGTAGTTAGGAATTTGGTTTTATATCTTCTAGGACTAGAAAGACATGTTGTACTTTTGTGTTGAGCTTGAATATCTAAGGTACACCAACTCTCTTCAGAATCCCTAAAGGAGGAATACCAGAAAGGCAACAATGTCTAATAGTTTTATAACAAATCTGGGAGGCACAGAAGATGTGTTTTATACTCTCAATTCTGTCACAAGTCGCTTTTCTTTCTGTGACTGTTTCCTCAGCTGTAAAATAGGGATTGTTGTGAGTCTTAATTCATTAAAGTCTACAAAACAGTCTGAGTTCTCCAGACAAAAGACATTATAAAAGTGGAAAATAATATTATCTCTTGTTGTTACAGTGAAAACCTTTGTGAGAATGACATCCCCAGAATAATGTCATTTCTGGGTTTCCATTTTGAAATTTTGCCAGTTACAAATTTAATCATGCAATGGGTTCTGCTTAAGAGACTCTTACACCCATCATCAGGTGCTGAATTTGGACATGGCTTTAGCATTGCTTTATTTCACAAGGCACATGTAAGCTGTAATGAAATTTCTCCTTTGGAGCCAAGTGCCACTGAGAGATTCCTGAAAGGTGCTAAAGTGTCTTCAACTATGACTGAAGTAAGTGGGATTTCAGGGTGCTCATCACTTTGCAGAACTAGGTCCTTCTACTGTATTCCGTGGGCAAAATTCTGCCCCAAGAAGCACATGAAACCATTAGAAGCTGCACCTTCCAACTATGGCCACAGAAGTGTCACCGTGCAAGTACTATATACACAGTGCTCAAACAAGTAAAATTCCTAGAAGCATATGGGTGAGTTGGAAAGCAGCAGACAGGAGGATCTGGTAAAGTAGGATTGGAGCCTGTGAGCTGGTGTGCTGATGTGACACTGCCCCCTTTGGTCAGACAGCGCGTTGCACAGAGTTCACTTGATCTGGCGGGGCGATCTGTCAGCTTCTCTTGCCCAAGTCTCTCTAGTAGTCCCATTCTGGGCTATGAAGAGTGTGACATCCCCCGGGGTGCAATCTGGACTGTGAAACTGCTATGCCCCCCTTAACTCTCCTGCCCCAGCTGTCTCCTACACTACTATGCTAGTGAACAGCAAACTCCTTCAGGTTCTGTTCACTCAGCCATCAGCATGCAGAGGCACACCAAGCAAAGTTACATGAAGGCTCACACAGCCACTTGGGAACTGTATACAGGGAGCTGCGAGCCAATTCCCCCATCCCCAGCCTTGCACCCAGAAATATCCATCTTACACTGCTCAAGATCTTCTTGATCAATGCAAGCTCATTAATTAGTTCGCCACTCCATCAAAGGGTAGTGGACATGCACCAGCCGGTGTAATCTGAGCAGATCCCCCAAGCACTTTAGACAAACTCTCTGGTTTAGATTAAACATCAAAATAAGCTTATTAACTAGAGAAAATAGATTTTAAGTGGTTATAGGTGGTAGGCATAAAGGTCAGAGTTGGTTACATAAGAAATAATAAGTAAAT